>NC_034601.1:39061380-39106258 GCF_900095145.1 Mus pahari
GGGGAAACATCCCCCCCCCCCGCCACACACACACCAGGCTCTTTTGGCATGTGCATACACACTCTTCTTTCTGCTAGTCAGTTCTGCCTTCTCACACTTTCACTTGGGGATCAAGGATGCTACCAAGCAGCCTTAGAGCCGAGAGTGGTTCTCCAGAGGTGGCGTGGCAACAGGACAGTGCCATCTGAAACCTTCCAAAGCCTTCCCACTGCTCTCAGGATAACGCCCCAACCTTCTTCACAGACAGACCACACCCCAACTGTAACAGCCCTTCGTGCATCTCAGGCTCCACACAAATGCATTCCCTCCAGCTCTGCCACTGCACATCTCGCCCTTCCTCTCCTTACCCCTTACCTCCATCCACAACGGCCTTCCCTTTATTTGGACATGCTTTCCTTGCTCTGCTCTCTCCCTACTTTTCTGGCTTTTAGGAAAACATTCTTCCCAAAGTCTCTTCATTATCCTTCCCCAGAAACTTCCAAGTGAATTAAATGGTTGCTTAACTAACACTGCATATAAACCACCCATCTTTACAAAGATAGTAACCACATCTACACTGCTGTCCAAACAATGCCTCACGCAGAAAGGAATCAAATATTTACTGAATGAACTAAGATCACCCCCAAGCAGCCAGCTTGCCTATGTTGTTCAGTAATCCCGACCCACCCACAATGACACGTCCCTTCAATAGCCTCCCTGTGCAGGCTGGAATTGAAACTTCTAATATAACATTTTGATAATAAACCGAAAGATGAAGGTCTATAGAAACATTTTCATATCTAGGTTATTGATAGCATAATGGAACTAACACGCCGTGGCTTACACAGCGTTGTTCTTAGCGGCAAAAGCTCTGGATTGGGAACATTGAGAATCTGACAGTGGAAGAAATAAGAAGGCCCCAAGGGATAAGCTGCTCTTTTCAATGAGATGAATGAGCTGTTCCTAGAAGCCAAGCCATAAAAGGAAATGGCAATCCTGCCTGAGAGGTGTCCCTCTGCTCTGCCATTTGGGCTTGTAAGCTCCTCTCCACTGCGGGTAACAGGTAGTCAATAATGACCGATGAACGGCCCAGAGCTCTTCTGACATCTGAACCCAGGGCATAGAAAGAGTGGCTCTGCCTTCTCCTCTTGGTGTCCTACAGGGCAAATATACTGCCTCCCACCAGCTGCCATCTGATAGATGACACTACCCAGGGAAGTGACCATCTGGGTGTCACAGTGCTCACTCTCTATTTGAGGGAAGTGAGGTCCACCCAGACATTCTATATCAATTTGTTCAAAGCTACCCAGATGCTGGTGGGAGAAAAGAAAAGACAGGAAGCAAGGAAAGGGAGGCAGGTAGGGAGGCAGACAGGTCTTTATATCTTCCTTCACTGTGGCCCAAGAATGTAAAAGATAGTTCCAAAACTGAATGAGGCCGGTGGGATTTTAACCAATCCTATGCATAGTCACCACAGGGATGACGTTAACGCTGCTGTGTCTGAGGCAGCCCAGGCCCTGCCTCAGGTATGAAAAGCTTGGTAAGAACGACTTCTCAGGAGGGATGCTGTACCTGGTAGGGGAACAAGATTCAGGCCTTAAGGCTGCTTTGCTTGGGGACAGTTGTTCACACAATGGTCAAGACACAAGGGATTTTTAAGAGATTAAAAAAATTTTTCTTTTGTATGCTACCATAGCAGTGAGGTGTGACACCAGCATTTCTTCAGGCCAGTGGAACTGGGAAGACCGATGGGAGGGGACATTGATGTAAGTGATGGACAGTCAGTGGATAACAAGTACAGTCATGCAGCAGTACTGGGCTATCAATCACCTAACACATTAATCCAAGTCATGGATAGTGGAAACCAAGGGTGGACGTCAGCAAGAAACAAAGTAGAAAGAACTTGTGTGTTTATCAGACAGGGGGAAGGGTCAACTTCCATTTTTTTTTTTTTTTTTTTTTTTTTTTGCAGGTCCAGGATACTAACTGCAAGTGCCCAGAGAAGGCTTCTTATTTGCCTGATAATGCTGGATAATCTCATTTGCTACCAGTTTTAGAAATAAAGTGTTTTATCTAAACACTTGAAGTATTTCCAAACCATAGGCAATCCTCACCCTTTGCTGTGGTCGAACTCCCGGGATAGGACACCCTGTCACTTCTAACCATCCTTGAGGCTAACTAGAGAGAGAGAGAATTCTGTAAAATGGGGGGTTTGGGGACTAGCTGGTCATCTAAAGAGGAAGAAAATGTCCCAATTCTGGCCACTGGGGCAAGGAAGTGAATGACTGTAGCTCTCTTATTAGTAAAGACAGCTTGCTTGTAGCATTCTCCAGACACATTTGCAGTACAGGCTACCTTCAAGCCAGCTTCACACAGTTAAGTAGTCAGTTAATAATGTCCTATTCAATGTTGTACAAGATCAGAATTGCCGTGCCCTTCCTCCTAATAGAATCAGTTTCTTTGCTGTTATCACTCAAATATATCGAATGAATAAAAACTCAGAGTAAGGGATTACTTCAGCAAAAACTTCGTGTTCGTTTTTCTGTTAACGATTTGTTCTTTCACTGGGCTTTTGAGACAGAGTCCAGCTATGTAGGCCTTGTTGGCCTAGGACATGAAACGTAGCCCAGGCAGGCTTTGAACTTGTAGCATCCTTCTGCTTTTGTCCCAGGCTTACATATATGTGCTGTTAGCATTTAAAGTGTAACATGTCTGCTGCATAAAAATGGCTACTTCTCCAGAAATGAAATACCTTTCCATTTCTAATCACATTTATCTATCTATCTATCTATCTATCTATCTATCTATCTATCTATCTATCTATCTATCTATCATTTGGGGGTAGGGCATGCACAGGCCAGAGTGTGCTCATGGAAGCCAAAGGATGACTTTTGGGAGCAGATTTTTTTGTTTCTACCATGTGAGCCCCTGAAGTTGAACACAGGTTCTTAAGCTTGACGAAAGAACCTTTACCTTCATCTCACCAGTGCTCAAACACTTTCTGTTAAAACATAAACCTATTGCTTTTGTATAAATGAGTTTTATACAGTCTAGAAACTAGTTTATTTAAGCCAAAAAGATCTTAGATGGGTGATTTAATAGACTGTGATGTTCTTATTGCTGACTCTAATTTTTAAGCAAACTATAACCATGTGTACCTCACCTACACACTTAAATAACCAACTAATTCATTAAGGAAAGATTTAAATTTTTCTATTTTCACAATAGCTAAGAAAAACGTAATGGTGATTGTCTTAGGGTTTTAGTGTTAGGAACAGACACCATGTCCAAGGCAACTCTTATAAGGACAACATTTAATTGGGGCTGGCTTACAGGTTCAGAGGTTCAGCCCAGTATCATCAAGGTGAGAACATGGCAGGCTACACCATAACCTCCAGGCAGTTATGGTGTAGAAGGAGCTGAGAGTTCTACACCTTCATCTGAAGGCTACTAGAAGACTCACTCCCAGGCAGCTAGGTGGAGGGTATTAAAGTCTATGCCCACAGTGACACACCTACTCCAACAAGGCCCCACCTCTTAATAGTGCCACTCCTTAGGCCAAGCATATACAAACCATCACAGTGATTAAAAAATGTTTTTATAAACCTGAAATGGATGGTTTTTATTCTATCTTCTGTTCTGGTAGTCTTGTATTATGTTTGATATTTTCCTATGCAGACACCTTAACTCAAATAACTCATTAGCTATGCCTTGGAGCAATCTGTACCACATTCCTGCTGCGCTGACATGGAACTTCTGTTCGCTCCAGAGTTAAACAACTACAGAAGAGCCAGCCAGCGTCTGGGGCACTTCGTGGCAACCTGTAACACCAACATCGAGAGGTCAGCTCTCTTTGAAAAGGAGATGGAAATGCTGGCATCTTCCAGCAGCATGTCTCTTCAGGTCTTTAGACTAAAATTCACTGCAAAGGAGGACAGGGGAGATGCTGTACATAGCCAGCTGAGACCACAGTGGGGGAAAGAAGCGGAAAATCTTTGCATATTGTTTCAGATGTTTAAAATGTCCTGTTAGAAGAGGCCATCACAACAGTAAAAATAACACCAAGAATAACCCCAAACAAACCCACAGCAGAGCAAGGGTATGGATGTGCCGCTCAGCAGGACAGCTAGAGAGAACAAAGGAGCTGGAAACTAAGTTCATTCAGTGCATGTGCATGTGGCAAGTACACACACACACACACACACACACACACACACACACTCAGTGAGGGGGGAGAAGGGGGGCAGTTGGAAACAAAACCACTTCTAAGCAGTAGAAAGACTTTCTAAACTGGGGGGGGGGTCAGAAAACAGTAAACTTTGCATCCGTTTGATTTTATAAAACAAAGAGTTTTTTTTTTTTTGTTTTTTTTTTTTTTTTAATGTAGTGAAAGGGAGAAAGACACCGGTCCCCATTTTTCCTCCAACGTTCATCACTTCTTTGTTATCGACTGACCTGACTTAGGTGTGACTAAAAAATATTTTCACCGAGAAGTATTTAAAAGATGCATAAAGCACAGCAGGTGCCTTACAATCTAGAGAAAATGTGAAGTTTATCATATTTCAGAGACCACTAGTAGACATTTATATTTTGAAAGACCAAACCAAAACCAACGATTCTAAAGGCCACATAGCCCGTTGCTTGACTGGGTGAAACTGTGGATGTGAACTAGCTCGGGAATCCTCGCATCAGCTGTCCTGGATCGGATTAGTGGAACTAGTCTGGCCATCAGGTTCTCATGGGGAGAAAGGAAAATGCTTGTTCCTTTAATGGCAAATTCAAAACCGAGGCGCACCACGCTTGCGTGGTCCCTAGGGATTTGTACTTGGGACTCAATCACTGATCTGGAGGCTGAGACTCAAAGATTATTATCTCAGGGATAACCTCTTTTTTTTTTTTTTTTTTTTTTTTTTAATTCTTTAAAGGCCACTGAAATCTCAAAACCAGCACAATGATAACACCAGGTGACACACCAACACGAGTGGGAAAAATCTGACAAGGCCTTGTCCCTGGATGAAGATCTACGGGCAATTGGTGGCTGCTGAGGAAGAGAAAATTGGTACGCTCCAGGGAAGAGCTCCCTGCTAGGTTATCTTACTCCACGTGGTCATCCCTAACACATACACATGACCAGCATCAAATGGATGCAACAGGTTTTGTGTGTGTGTGTATGTGTGTGTGTGTGTGTGTGTGTGTGTGTGTGTGTGTAATAATTAAAAAAGAAGAGGTCAGTCAAGAAATTGAAAAGGAGTAGGAAGATATGGGAGGAATTGGAGATATTGTAAAAATAGTACTTGTGTATGAAGTTTTCAAAATAAACGTTTAATTCAGAAATAAATGTTTATGAGGGGTCCTAAGCTTATACATGGCTCCCAGTGGAGAAGGAGAGAGGGAGCTGTGCGCAGAGGACAGGGACGAAGGGTAGACCTGCACGGGTGCGTGTTTTGCAGGTCAAAGAAAATTCTGACAAAAATCAATCAGTTCTTCGAATTCAGAAATACGATAAAACAAAGGAGCCTAACACATTCATAGCACTGCTTCACCAGAAGAACTGGCCACGTTAACGTTATGCACAGCAGCTCGGTGGTATGATGCAGTCTGCTTTGCTTACTAGGAACCACAGGGACAAGTCAGACTGTTCCTGGTAGCCTTGTGGTTTGCGGTAGTATTAGCGTCACTATTCAAGGCAGATGCTTTTTCACTGTGAGAGAGAGTGACTGTGAGACCAAGCTTATCTAGCTGAGAAGCAGAATTCGGGACCTGAAAGGAAGGGGGAGTAGAGCATCCATGAGGGCAGCTGAAACCTCAGGTTCGCAACTCTGAATGGGAAGTAAGGATATTGACCCCAGATAGACAGCATTCCTTAGATCTGCCCGCCCAAAGGGTCAGATTTTATCGGCCATGAGGGACTCTAGTTCTTGTACTGTGGCCTCTGAGGAGGGTTTCCTGCTCTTGCTATCCTGAATGCGTGCTCAACAGCAGGTTAAGAGCAGAATTAACTTTTCTAAAAGCAAGAGGTCACTCAGGTGTCATGGCGCGCGCGCGCGCGCGCGCGCGCGTGCGTGCGTGTGTGTGTGTGTGTGTGTGTGTGTGTGTGTGTGTGTGTGTGTGATCCCAGCACTTGGGAGGTGGAGGCAGCAGAATCAGTAGTTCAAGGTCACTTTTGGCTCCCCCTTTTCAAAAATCAAAACAACGGGGCTGGAGAGATGGCTCAGCGGTTAGGAGCACTGACTGCTCTTCCAGAGGTCCATGTGGTTCAATTCCCAGCAACCACACGGTGGTTCACAACCATCTGTAAGGGGACCTGATGCCCTCTTCTGGTGTGTCTGAAGACAGCTACAGTGTGCTCATAGACATAAAATAAATAAATTAATATTTTAAAAAAAGTCAAAACAACAAACAGACAGACCTGTCAAAATAATTCAAAGCCAGTTCAAGTTGGCCTTCTCTTGCCAATGGGCTATTGTCCTTAAATAAAAATAAAAGCAATAATGACCTAAGGTGTATGAAGCATGTTTAAATCAATAACTGAAACTGTGCATCACTAGGGGCCTGGGGACCAATGCATTAGTTTAGAATTTGGCAAGGGAAGAACGAAGCATTTGTCTCCTGTTTTCTTTATAGGCGGTAGCTTAAGCTCATCAAACAGCCAGTGAGACAGAAACTGCTCATTACGGCCTACAGCTCACCATAAAGAATCTTTGCCAGAGAAAAAATCACGTCCAAAGCGCCTTTCCCCTTCTTTCTGCTTACCTATCATGACCCTTTACGGCTCACTTTCCTCCAACCGAACTGTATGTGGGATGTAGGATTTCTCTAAAACATAGTAGTTCATGGTGCAGTGATGTCCAATAGAAGTAGAGTAGGAGCTACGTGATAGGCTGTGTGAGAGGCTGTGTAAGGGGAAACAAGGAGGAGAAGGGGCTGCAATCGAGATGTAAAGTGAATAAATAAGTTAATAAGTAAATAAGTAAATAAAATGAGCTACATGCCTGTTTAAAAATCCTCTAGTAGCTAGGTTGAAAAGGTAAAATCCGATAGGTAAAATAAATTTTACAAAAACAACTCAATCTTAAATATCTAAGGATAGTGCCATTTAAATAAACACAGAGAAATCAGTGAAACATTTGATATTGTTTTTATCTGGCCTTTGAAATCTGGTGTGTACTTCGTATATCAGTTCAGACTAGCCACCCCAGCTCCGTGTCTCTTCATAACAGCACAGACTTAGAGAGTCCATTGCACAGTGCAGCCTTAATCAGGCTGTGCCCCCCATAATATCAGCTCCGCATGCAAAGCAATCTCAGAGCTCAAGGACCCTCATGACCAACTGCTGTCATTGTCACAGTGAAAGGGAGAAATGTTGGAGATGGTTTCCACAGACTGAATGCTTGTGTCTCACACCTCACCCCCATTCTTCACGGGGCGAATCCGAATCTTCTCAAATGATGTCTGAAATTAGGCCTCGGGAAGAAAGCAGGTCGTGGGGATGAGATTGGTGCCTTCATAAGAAAACACCTTGAGACCTTGCTCTGCATGAGACTTGCCCCACCCCACCCCACTCAGCACTCTTGACCCTTTGTCCATGCTGCAGGCTAGGAAACAGGCCCTTAACCAGACACCAGATCTGCCAGGGTATGTGCTGCTGCAGGCCTGTTCATCCAGATAATGTGTTAATGAGCTATGTCTCCCTCCAGCAGGCAATGGTCCTGTTCAGAAGGAAGCTGTGGGAGGATATAAAAGAGGTCTCATGGCCTCAGTACACAGTGAACCCTCATGTCCTGGCTCTTTACAAGAAAGGGAGAACTGAGACCTCTGCAGCTAAGTTTTAACTCAGTTCTAAGTCCCTTTCCAGGTGCGGTGTGATTATGTGTCAGCATCCTTGCGATTGTTACGGAGACCGCCAGGGATACCAACTCTGCAGATGCTTGGGTGCCTTATATAACACACACACAGTGTTTTCCTACAGCTTATGCGCATCCTATGCATTCTTTAAATCACATTACTCACACTAGACAATGGGAAACAAATGCTGACTAAAAAGTGATGTTGTATGGTTTAGGGAATAATGACAAGGAAAAAAAAATTGCCAAATTACATTAAGGATTTTAAAAATGTTTTTCTTTAAAACTTGTGTGTGTGTGTGTGTGCATGTGCATGCATGTATGTGTGACTGTATGAGTGAGGTTCATGTGTTTTATATATATATATATATATATATATATCACTAAAAGATTAATGGACAAAGTTATACTAAACTGGAAAAAAACTAAGAAAAATTTCTTTAAAATATAGATCTACAAAAAGGTAGCCACTGTCCCCCCTCTTATTCAGCATAGTACTTGAAGTCTAGAGAAGAGGAAGACAAAGAGAAGGATGCACAATAGAAGAAAAAGTCAAATTATCTCTGTTTACCATAGAGATATGCAATGCGGTTTTATACTTAGAAAGAGGAAGCTTTTGGAACAGTTTCAGTAAAGTCGAAGGATACAAAATCATCAACAACAATAAAATGGTAGCTTTTCTATATGCATAACAAACTTGAAGAGAAAAATTAGGGGAAAAAAATCTCATTTGCAACAGCTTTAAAAATATCTATGAACAAACCTAAATAAGAAGGTGAAAGACCTCTACACACACACACACACACACACACACACACACACACACACACATGGATGCACTGTATGTAGTTTTAATAAAGTTATGCTATTGAGTTGATAATGCCCCACCCCAAGAGTGAGGGACTATCTAACAAAACCCCAGTGCCTGGTATGGGAAACCTCCCTTCATGTTCTTGGCCAGGGAACTTGAAGACACTCCCCAAACAATACAGCCTATTGCTATTGTCCTCAGTTGCCTCCCAGAATTTGAAGGTAAGACCCTAATGCTGAAGACAGCGCATACTTCGGACGCATGATGTGGAGGAATCCAGATGGAACTGACCTAGAAGCCATCTCCCTGAGATGGAATAACTCTGTGGCATTAGAAGGTGTTAGACAAGCTGCTGGGGTAGAGAGGAATCAATAGTTCTACCTAGCTGTAAAGCCCATGAACCACAGTAATGACCAGCATGGTAAGATGTTCCCAAGGGTACAGCAGTGGTATGTAAGCCTTGGAATAATCAATGGCATTTAATGGGACTTCAGGGCCACTCAATAGGAGATCAATATGCTTGAGGCAGTAAATACTGACAACTACCTGTGTCTGATGGGGTTGGGGACCCTAGAGGAGAACTTGCTACTGCCACTTTCCCAAACCAGTGTCATTTCTTAGAAATATTTATCCTTACACCAGCAGATAAATGTAGTTCTCACCCCTCATCAAAGAAGCTCCTTCTTCCAACAGATGGAGGCCATTACATAAAGCCACAACTGGTCAAGATGCACAAAACAGTTGACTATATGAGATGCCCAACACTAACTGATATATCTACAACACAGACCTTGTAGCTAAGGGCCAGGTGGAATCAGAGAAAAGGGGGCAGGAAGATTGTAAGAGCCAAAGAATCATGATGTCTCCCATGAGGTGGTGTCTTCTATATATATGACAAGGAAGCTGAACTCATGAAACCTTTAAAGTATAGTCACCTGAATAAGGCCAGTGCAATGACAAACACGGATGGAGGTAAGAGACCAAATTTTGGGTTTAAACTCCATTTTAGAGAACCCGACCAAAGTCTGAACTCAAACTAACAGGCTAGTACCTAGCATCAGTTTCCAAGTTACTCACCAGCAAAACCTGTTTCTAAGACCTGTGTCTCCAGGTTAATCTCCCCCAACAAATCCAGCGATTAGCATAAGTTTCCAAGTTAACCCGCAATAAGCCCACCCTCTGCCTAACAACCATCAATTAGGAAGAAATCAGAAATTAAGTTTATGGTTTGGCTTCCAGCACCAGACAATTATGCTAAAGACCACAGTAGCACACCAATCGGCTTGCTGCTTTCTGTAAAACCTTGTCTTGATAAATATTTAAGGCATTTCCTCCACCAGAGCTGTCCTGCAGGGCAGCGGTGAGTTAAGCCTGCGCTAGCTCAAATAAAGAAAGACCCTGGTGTGATTGGCTCTTGACTGGTCTTTCAGGGCTCATGAACACTTTCTTGGTACTACAAAGGAAATCTCATAAGGCCTCCTTCTAGATGAAGAGCTACAGACAAGTAATGACTGCTGAGAAAAGGAGAATTAGACTTCTCCATGGTTGAGCCCTACATACACACACACACACACACACACACACACACACACACACACACACACACCAATAATAATTAAAGAAGAAGTAATGAACTTGAGGGGGAGTGAGGGATGCATGGAAGTAGTTCTAGGGATAAAGGGAGGGTTGGCAATTATGTACATTACATACTTGTACATAAATTTTTCAAAAAAAAAAATTAAAAATTAGATTAAAAAATAAAGCATTTCTAAATTCTTCCTATCCAAGAAAGTAAGAAACTGAAAAAAATAAATCGACGAAAACACTGGGCATAAGTTTGTACTCCTACAATGGCAGAAGTAACTTTGTGGAAATTAACTATCTTACCCAAATCAGAATATCTGACCTCAAATTATACTCCAGAGCCATAGTGACCAAAAACAGCATAGTACTCAAACAAAGAGAACATAGGAGAAAGCCCAGACATGAACCACACATCACTAATATTACAAAAGGTATTAAAAACATACATTGAAAAAAAAAATGACAGCCTGGTCGACAAATAATGTTAGCAAGATCTGGATTATCTATCTATCTGCAGAAGAATGAAATTATGTTCACACTACTCACCAAAAATTGAACCCTGAAACTGCTCATGGAAAATATACAGAAAACACTTCCAGATATAGGCATAAGCAAAAACTTTTTAAACGGGACTCCAGTAACAGCAAATAATGCTAAGAATCAACAAACCACGTTGCATTAAGTTAAAAAGGTTTTCTACAGCAAAGGAAACTATCAGAAGAATAACAGGAAGCCACGGAATAGAAGGAAACATTTGCCATCTATACTTGAGCTTGCGGAAGGGGATGTGTTAGAATGGAGAACTTACAAAGAGTTTTAAATTTTAAACACAAAATGACCCCTGCCAGTCAATAAATGGGCTATGAACCAATAGACACTTCTCAAAAGAAGAAACAAAAATGGTCAATAAATTATTTAATGTCTGTAACCATCAGAGAAATGCAATTCTAAACAGAGGTTGAGACTCCATGTCACTCGGGTCAGAATGGTTATTGCTAAGAACAGAAAAGCAAGAAGGCTGGAAAGAGTAGGGGAGAGGAACCCTTATTCACTGTTGCTGTGACTATACACTGGGCAGCCATTACGGAGAGCAGTGTGGAGACTTCTCAAAAAATCCAAATAGAGCTATCATGGGGCCCAATTATACTGCTCCCAGGAATACATCCAAAGAACTCTATGTTGTAGGCAGAGATTCGTGCACATCCACGGTCACAGATTCTCTGCTAACAATAAGGAAATGGAATCAGACTAGACGTTCATCAACAGAACAATCACTAGTGAACATGTAACACATATACACAATGAAATTTTATTCAGAGGTAAGGAAAAATGAAATTATGAAACTTGCAGGAAAATGGGTGGAGCTGGAAACTATTACAGTAAATAAAGTCACTCAGGCCTAGAAAGACAAAAGCTGCAATATCTTTCCATATACGTGTCCAGACTTTAGTTTTTATATGTGTACTTATGTCTATCAGACACCATCAATAGAATGCCCCGGGGTGAACAACACTTTTTTTCCTGGAATCTCTCACGGTTCTCTCAGAGATTGTTCACCATGGCTCATTCTTTTGACTGTGACCATAAAGAGAAAAAGAGATTGTAAGGAAGGTGGGGTAACAGAATACACCACACAGAAGTAGGAAAGGCAGACTAAAGAGTCTGGGGGAGGGGTTAGGGTTCAGCCAGGACATGGGGGATGGGGAAGGGAGAAGGACCAACCCAAAGGAAGTTAAGTTTGTAAAGCAGCACCATGAAACATATTACTTTGTATGCCCCTTTCAGGGACAGATAACAAAAAGATGCTTCAGTTTAGGAAACAAAATGGATGTTTTGAAAAAGATCTCAATGCTATGGCCAATGTGGGCTTCTAGAGCCCTGCCCCCATCAAAGAAGCTGGAAGATGAAGGCCTGCAGGGCAGCAGTTACAGTTTTTTGTAAGGGTTTCTGATGGTGAACCCGCCCCAGTAGGCACGTAGATTAGTGTCCCCCAATCTCCACCTGAGTGTTCTCCTTCCCTTGTAGACTTGTGTGTGTGTCCTTGTCCCAGTCACTATTTCTCTAGTCACTTTTGTGCAAGGTGATTTCCTGTTGGTTGACTGAGCCCTGTGGTTTTGGACCCTGTTTGCTCAGTGTAACTAGCTCCCAGACAAGGGAGCTTTGGGCCACTTCCTCCTTAGGGAAATGAAATGAATCCTGCCTTGCTGAACCTGAACCTTTGACCACTGTTCCCACTATTTGTCTTTAAACTGGTCAGTCCAACCTTTCAGTGATTTTTTTTTTTTTAATGTCAACTTTATATTTACACGAGTCCCTGCCTCAAGGCATATCAGATGCTTCCTGGTGCTGAGCTGAGCTACTGTATGTTGCTGGGTGAGACCATTCCATTGGGTAAAGGAGAGGCAGTGGCTGATTAAAAGGCCCAGGGCAAAAGCTCTTGCCCCTCCCCCCTCCCCAAAGCCCAAATTTAATACAAATTTTCTCCTTCAAGATAAAGAAGAAAACAACGACAACAACAAACAAGAATGGATTGAAAAAAAAAGAACAAAAGAACAAAAGATTAAAAACTTCAAAAACAAAAACTGGACACTTTTTTCCAAACCAAGATCTTGACTGCAGAGGGATAGTGGGAAATGACCCCAAACTAGAGGGGGCCTTGCTTAACCAACACACTGCTCAGGTTAGGGGAAAACCATTCGCCAGGCTCCTCCTCCAGACACCACAGAGCTCTATTTAGCCTTAGTCAGTTTGGAGTTGGAAATGGACGTTCAACAGTGTTTACTGTGGGGCAATATGAAATTTTGTGGAGGCCAGTATTTGGGACTGTGGGGAGAGGTGGTGACCAAGAAGTTGGTCAGATCACAGTTGGAAAGAAAGAGCAACTCTCTCAAAATCCTTCCTGCCCTCCATGGGGCCCTGCTAGTTAGTACAGCGTTGCAGATTTCTGGTATAGCTCACCACTTGTCTTGTGCGGTGCAGTAATCCCACTTGCTATTTCAAACCGTCAGTAAAATTCTGCTGCAGACTGTGTTCATGGCATTAGAAGGGGGAGCTATTCAAGCAAAACATACCAAGAAGGGAGGTGGCCATGGGTGGGAACCCAGAGTAATAGTTTGATCGGACAGAATGCTGGTCTGGAGAAATCAACAATGATGCGACTGGAAGAAGCAGGGAGGGTTTAATCTCTCAGACTAAAAGGGTCAAAGGTTCTTTTCTCTAATACAATTATTAAAATGCTGTCTCAGAAACACACACACAAACACACACACACACACACACACACACACACATGCCCTGGTATATATTAATGCACATTGGCATTCAAATATTTTAAATCTGTCAGGCCCATGCTTATCAACTTTTTTTTTTTTTTTTTTTTTTTTTTTTNTTTTTTTTTTTTTTTTTTTTTTTTTAGGACTAGTAACATATTAGTGAAAATCTGAAGCATTGCTTAATGTTAACTTTTTTTTTTAAGTAACTCTCTTCAGACATACCAGAAGAGGGCATCAGATCCCATTACAGATGGTTGTGAGCCACCGTGTGGTTGCTGGGAATTGAACTCAGTACCTCTCGAAAAGCAGTTAGTTCTCTTAACCACTGAACCACGTCTTCAGCCCCTGCTGTTGACTTTTATTGTACAATGTATGTATAGCTGGTTTTGAAACAATCACCATTGTTTCATGAGCAAAAAGCACTTTAATGTACATGCATGCAAAACAGAAAGGACAAAAGGAAGTGTTTTTCCAAGATGTATTTGCTTTATTTAACTTCATCTTAACTATTCTTCAGGCTTTTTCTCGTTTTCTCATTCAGTTTGCAGAGGACATGTATATAGCTGTGAATCCCTCGATGTCTCAAGTGTCCAAAGGAAAGTCAAGCAGGAGAGCCCGCCTGTGTTCAGTAGAGGGATTTTCACAGTTCTAAGGGGGAAAGGCAGAAGCCAAGCCAAGCCAAGCCAAACCAAACCAAACCAAACCAACCAACCAACCAACCCAGCAACAATAACAAACAAAAACAAAACAAACAAACCAGCCATTAGTCCTCCAGAAGGGATTGCACACGCCTGTCATCTCAGCACTGAGGAAGAGACCAGCTTGGTCTAAATAATAAAAGTGTCTCAGCAAGCAAGCTTGGGGAGGGGTCAGACATTAAGAGCACACGGGGCTCTTTCAGAGGATCTCCACTTAGTTCCCACCACACAGGTAGCAGCTTAAATTGCCGGATAACCCCAGTTCTTGGGAATTCTAGCGCCCTCTTCTGGCCTCTGTGGGCATCGCACAAGCATGTGGTACACATTCATACATGCAGGCATTCATACATACAGATAAAATAAAAACAAAATAAACCTTAAAGGAAAGAAGAGAGAAAGAAAGAAAACTAAACAAGTAAAGCGACGCATTTGTCTCGCAGCAGGACTGTAAGAAGCACTCAACGCCTGTGATGATTCCCCCTACCCCCCACCCCGCACATGCTATTTGATTTTGGACGAAGCTGGGGTTTCAAGACTTTCATCTAGTTCCAGGAAACCACAGGGGTAGGAATCTATCTTACATGCAATATATCGGCCAGCTAGTGGGCATCCCACACAGGGCAGTCAGGAGTCCCTTGTGTAGGATATGAAAATAAAAACTGCCCTCTCTCTCCTGTATGTGATAGAAGGGCTTTGCATCCAGCAACTCTGCTGTTCCAGGGCACTACCTCAGGTTACAGGAGGTCTGGCCCGGCAAGGACTGTGTTGCCATGGAGACAACGCCATAGGATTTGATGCAAGCTGGGAGATGGAGAACTTGGGGCACTTTCTTAGTTCACACAGCAGAAAGGCACTAAAGAGTAATGACATGCTTAATGAAGGAAGTTTCTCAACTGTGACCCTGAATGAGAGAGTCAGGGATGGAAAGGTATAGAGGAGTTCTAATCACCTGGTTCTGAAAAGCCCCAAGGTGCACGGCAGTGGGGGATGCATGTGGGAGTGTAGACAGAAGCAGGTACACTGGAGAGCCACCCCTCTTAAAGGCTAACTTATTTGAAGGAAAATGTGAATGATATGTACTGTCTTACATTATATAATCAGATAAGTCAGAGGCATGGTTGCTAAAATAATTCTCCCTGCTTGTCTCACCCCAACTCTTGTCTACAGAACTTTCACACACATTTCCACCCTTATTTATAATCAGAGCCTGGGCAGATCACCTGAGCATCGCAGTTACAACATCTTTGACTCGGCTCTTTGAAAAACAAGCACACGGTGTGATCTGATAGCAGAGCCTTGCTCAACGTGCTTTCCATTTCTGAGCACCTCTGCTTCCTGGAGTGCCATGAAATAGTAGGGTCCAAAAGGAGATTAGGAACAGGTTTGTCCCCCCCTTCCCCCCCGCCCACCTCCTTCCTACCACGAACGTAGCGGTCCAGACTTCCCGGAGAAAGGCCCAGCCTGAGCCAGGATCCGCAGAGGATGCGGGTCCCTGCGCCTCTGCAAAGCCCAGAAATGGCAGCGACCAGGCCGGGGTGGGCACGAGGTGAAGCGGAGCGGTGCCCAAAGCTGCTGCCAAGGCTGGGGCAAGGCAGCGATTGCCTTACAGGAGAGAGGCAGGGAGAGGGTTTGCTAGTCCCTGAAGTCTCCCGAGGTCAATTCCCAGCGCAGCCAGAGGTACCTAGGGGGCTCGGCGATCTCGGAAGTTGGGGGTCAGCCGAGGGAGAGAGCGTCTTACCTGGCCAGGATGGCTGGTGTGGTTGAAGGAGTAGATGTTCTCGGTGCTGAGGCTCACCACCCCGCTGTAGACGCGATCGAAATCGGCTCCCCTGGCGGGGTCGCGCGGATCGCGGCGCAGCTCTGCCGATTGCGCGAGGGGCTCTGCCTGGTGGCCAGGGACCGCCGCCCGCAGGAGCCAGGGCAGCGCGCAGAGCAGCGCCAGGCGCGGGCAGTCGAGCATGGTGGGCGCCTCGCCTCGCCCCGGGGGTCCCTCGAAACACAAGCAGTCCGAGGAGGGAGCGAGCACGGAGATGGTCCTTCCAAGCTGCCTGTGGCGCTGGGTGCCGGCTTCAGCAGCTGGGTGGTGTGTGGCCAGCCCAACGCCTGCAGCGCGCTGGAGAGGAGCGAGCAGCTCAAATACTGATGTGCCACCTGGGGTCTCCAAAGGAGGTCACGCGTGTGGAGTAGGGGCAACAGGAGGCGTGGGGACCAGGGAGGGCTGCTTTCCCCTTCGACTTTTAAGTCTTTCCTTTCTCATCGCTGAAAATCTTCCACTCACCCAGAAAGAATTTTCACTGATCTTTTCCCTCTCAACCTCAAATCACCAACGACCAACCCCTCAGAGAGGTAGCCGCCAGTCTGGAAGAATCGGTGTGACCAGCCATCAAGGAGGAAATCAGGTGCACGTCAAACGAACGTGCACTCTAGCTGCAGGCAGGCGAATAGAAAGCAAAAGAGAGCGCACCTCTCAAGAGGATGCACCAATTCGATTTTTACAGTGGCTTCCAGCAAGACTCTCGCAGGTGTGAAATGTCGCTCTCCGCTCTCCGGCTATTCGCCCTGCTGGAACAGAAGCCCTTCTCAGACACCTGGCTTAGTTCCTTATTACTCTTGCTCTCCAAAGAGAGACTCACGTCATCGCTGCCTTACCATATGTGCAAGTATGTAAATATGTACAGTTACAAAATATAGATACGGTCAAGAGAACAGTCCCCAGCTCGGCTTGAAGACTGCTTCCGGAAGTTTGAGGGACCAGATTTAGACAGATACCATTTCTTTCCACCCCAGCCTTTTGTGCCCTTTAACTCAGCAATGTTTTCTTTCAGAGTCTCGAAGAATTTTCAGGATTCTTCATTGCTTTTGTTGTTGTTCATTTTAATTGAATTTTAGTTTATTGAGGTAGGGTCTTCCTACATAAGCCAGACCGACCTTGAGCTCAGAATCTTCCTCAGTCTTCCAAGAATTGTGACTACAATGAAGAGCCACCCCACCTGCTAAGCCTGAGGGTTTGCGTTTTTTGTTTGTTTGTTTTGTTTTGGGGGCTTTTTGGGGGGGGGGACTTTTTTTGTTTTTTGGATTTGTTTGTTTGTTTTGTTTTTGGAAACATAATACAAGGTTATGAGCTGGAATTGGGATGACTTGAAAGTATAGCTTTGAGAATATTTATGCAATTTCCCTAACGTTTAGTAAAATTTAATAAACTTGAAATTTCTAAAGGCCTTTGAGGCTTGCTGCAGTAACCAGTTTGGAGCAGGTTTTGAGAGGAAAAGTCACAAATTTCATGAGACCTGGTGATCAGCTCCGTCACAGGGCCACATGTTCTTTTGCAGTCTAGCATCTCTTTATTGGAAAGATAATTCATACTCTCTCGGCTGGAATTTGCCTCCCTCCACTCCACTCTTGCACTAGTTTTGCCCTCGGGAGCCATAGGAATGAAGCTAATTCTTCCACACGGTGGCTTTGTCGGTATGTAAAGGGAGCTATGACTTTTCATAGGATCCTTCAAGGTTTTACCCTTCTGGAATTTGACACTGATCCACTGAGAACAGTTACACGATTAGATGCAATTGAAAACGTATATTTTTTGTTTTTAGCAGAGTAGGCCCAGACACAGGCTCCACAAGCCCTTCTCCTGAGCTGCCATTATTGACGGGTGCTTCTTCACTCCAGCACACCCCTTTGGATAAGCCAGATAAAATCATCCTGTCTGGAATTTGGGATTGATCCGCAGAGAACAACTCTATGAAGAGCTGCAGCTGAAACAATCTTTTGAGTATAGTATTGAGTTAGTACTAAATAAAAGGAATTTATTTGAAATCAATATAGGTGGCCTCTATACCAGAAAATGAGTTATAGAAGAAATATGACTAATCTTGAGTCTAGCCTTAATCCACTGTGTGAGTTAGGCTAACCATGGTCTCAGAATCACAAGCTGTCACAAGGATAAAAGGAAGGATGCACTTAAAAGTATATTCAAAAACTGGAAGGTTTATGGACAAATATTCTATGAATAGTAATGTACAAGTTCCAGCCCAGTAGCTATAAAAGTGTATCTTAGCAGGTAGTTGCTTAAAATTTTTATTAGTTCACTTTTCTGCATGTCGGTGTTTTGCCTGCATGTATGAATGTGCGTCATGTGCTTTCCCAGTGCCTGAACCCCTAAGAGTGGGGTTTCAGACAGTAATGAGCTGTCATGTGGGTGCTGAGAACCAAATCTAGGCCCCTGGGAATGGTAGTCAGTGCTTTTAACTTCCGAGCCATCTATCCAGCCCCATCACTTTCAATATTTAAAAATGCTAAAATTTCACAGTGAAAGAATATATAAAACCTGATATAACCTGAAGAACCCCTTCTGCTGCGGTCAGCTCAACAAGCCTGGCTGTGCTCTTACAGCAAGCAGTTTAGAGTGCCAAACCTTGGCAGCAAGTGGTGCAGACTCTAGGACTTGGTACAGTGTGTCAGTTGGCCATTGTCCTGATTTTCAACATAGGTTCATCAGAAGAGGCGAGGAATGCTGCCCAACCCGAGGTACACAGCTACAAGCCAGCCCTAGTGTTTCTGTACTAGGATCTGCTCAGAGCCTGTCCAAAGCCTTCCCTTGGTTTCATTATAAAACTTTCTTGCTCCCCTGCCTGCCTTTAAACCTCTGCCCTCATTTTTAGTAGATTAATTGCTTGTGCTTTCCTTTGTGAAAACAAAACGTATTCATTTCCATGTTTCATACCAATCACTTTTACCCTTTTTTGCTCATGGTGCACTGCTGTTCTGAGGTTGCCTAAAAAGTATTGTCATGGAGTAGAACACAGATGTCAGCCCCACAGGCCCTTCGCTTCAGCTGCTTCACAGATCAGCGTGGGTCCCAATCCATCACAGTAATTGGGGCAAACAAGATGAAACCATCCTTTCATCTGGAATTTGACGTTGAACCACGGAGAACATCCTCTCTGGTGTTCTGCCTGTCTGGAAGCACAGATTTCTGGCCTTCATTGGGAAGAAGCTAAGAGTCCAGTCAGGGCTCCAGCAGGCATCACTTTCTCAAAGCTTTTTTTTTTAAGACATATTTTATGTGCGAGTATGTATGTATGTGCATCACATCTGTACATGGTATCCACAGAGGTCAGAAGGCAGCATCAGATCCCATGGGACTGGAGTTACAGATGGTTGTGAGTCACCACATGGTAGCTGGGAATGGAACCTGGGTCTCTCTGCAAGAGTAACAAGTGATCTTAACAGCAGAGCCACATCTCAAGCCCAAACTTTACTTTTGACTATCTTCTTGCAGTTCTTTAGGATCACCTCAGTCTAACTTTCTTTTTTCTTATATTCACATTCTTATTCAATCCCAATCCTTGTAATGACCTTGCCAAATGTCATACTGTTATTAAAGTTGATTTGGGTCATCAATGATCACCCTAGGGACTATTGCACTTCCACATTTTTAAGAGGTACCTTGGAAAATAGTAGACTATATTCTCTTAGACCCAGGGGTGAACATTTTTGGTTGGTATACATGTAGGGATTGTGTTAGAATCCAGCGACTGCTCATGCCACAAGGCTTTAACAGCTCTCTCTCTTTCACAGGAAACGTACCCACACTTACCAGGCCAACGGGCATCTGAAATAGCCTCAAGGCATGAGATGAGGCTGGTTGGAGAGGCCATAGCACAGCTGAGGCTGTGACAATGTTATTGAGAGCAATCGGAATCTTTATACCTTTATAAGAAACAGGATATAGTGGCAATCGCCAGGATCAATACTGTTGCGGTTGTCAGGATACAGTGAAGTTTGCAAGCCATACAGGTCTCACAGGATTAGTGTCTATGACTAATTGTCCTGTCAAACTTCCATGCTTCCTTAGCTACTAAGGGAACATACAGAGAAACACAAAGCAGCCTGATCACCTCACTACCCGAGGGAGTGGGCCCATCACTCAGAAATCGAAGGCCCATTGAAGGCATACTGTGCCCCAGGAGCCATGGACTCTAAACGGAACAGCTGACAATGAATGCCTATCCCCGGACTGTCTTGACCAGCCAGCTTCCAAATCATGACACAGAGAATTACTATTTATTCATTAAAGCTTTGACACTAGAGCTTAGTCTCGTTCCCAGCTAGCTTGTACAACTTAACAACCCACTTACACTAGATCACATTTGCCATGTGGCCTGCTACCTTTCATTCAGTCCCCACACACCTGTCTTCCTCCTTGTCTGGCCAGTTAATGTTGCACCTCAGCTCTTTCCTAGAGTTCCTAGCTCTGCCGGGATGTCCCGCCTTTCCTCTCCTGTCCTGCTATAGGCTGCCAGTTCTGTAGTAAGCCAACCAGAAGGTGATGGAGAGGAATGCTTATGTAACACTGAGACAGGTGATGCATACCGAAGTCAGGATGGTACCCAGCACAATGCTGGGACAGAAATCAACATTGAAAAAAAAATACAAAGACAACTTTTACACAGTGAACAAGAACCTATAACATCAATAAACTATATAAAATAAGAACAATTATGAGAACTATCAGGTAAGAATTACATTCATCATGTTCCAACCTAAAAACATTTTCTTAGACTTTAAACCTTTTCTTAAATCCTAAAAAACCTTAAGCTTATATGTGAGACTATGACTATCTAGTCTTCAACCCTGTCGGAGACCTGAATAAACAGGAAGTGCTGAGCAAGCAGCTTTCAGAGCTCTATAAATGACAGAGACTGCTGGCTGCCTGCTTAGTCAAGATTTCTCCACAATGTTGGGGCATCCATCTTCGGCCTACTGGCCTAGAATATCTGACAGACTTATCTATGAAGCAGGAATTTTCGAAGGCCTGTCCTACCTTGACTCTGCAAAGTTGGTCATTTGACTTCCTCTGTGTCCTACATGTTGACAGTTTGAACAGCTTGCTGTCAGCCATTGAGGCAAGGGCAGTTTTGCCCAGTGGCTAGCTGGGCATTTGAAAAAAAAAACAAAAAAAAAAAAACAACCTCCAGATGGAGGATATTCGATGCCCATCATCTTCTTTGAAGTAGATTGGTGATGTTGCCAGAAGCTGACATGTCTCACTGTCATGAAGAGCCTTTTATAATTATATACATCTTAAATGCCATATTCTGAAGATATCTGAGGTATCTGAAGACCATCTATCTATCTATCTATCTATCTATCTATCTATCTATCTATCTATCTAACTATCTAATTATCTATCTATCTATCTATCTCTATCTCTCTGTCTCTAAAGTACAGCTGAATAGGCAAACGTTGCTTGTTTCTAGCTATTATTTACTCTCTGCTTAATTTGAATCTACAAGAGGCTAAATAAAGCTTAATTCTACCTAAACTAGAGACGGAAGGATAGAAGAAAGAGAAAGAGAGAAAGAGATCTGTGACTCTAACCTCCTTTACTTTGTTTCTTCCCTCCCCAAGACCATTAACGACTGGTAGCCTCTTCAATGACACAAACATCCATAACCCACCAAACGACCAAAGGCCACCCGGCCATCCTCTTGGAAATAGGGGCATTGTTCTCTTAAAATTGCTTCCTGCTTTCTGGGGATGACTGCATCCTTTGGGGACCCCCGGAAAATTGGGATATTAGCCAAGTTCTAGGAAAACTAGGTGTATCCTTGTTGTCCAGTCTCTGTGTAATGGGAAAGTACAGGGTTTAACTGAAGTCCTGGCTGGGACGGCCTGTGAGACCGGACCATCTTAGCTAGCTTTTTTGAGGTTGTCTGTCCTGGATGCAGCTTTTTGAGGAGATAGCTGTTGAGGCCGTCAGTGAGGCTGGGACACCTGGATGACTTGTCTCGTCTCCATTGACATCTGGTCCTCTTGCTCCGAAAACACATAAACTTTTAAAGGTAATGTGCACTTCTGCATTAACACAAGTATAGAGTGTGCAGTGTGCACAAATCAGCTAAAGATGATTATTTGCTCTTTGTTTGAGCAGGAAATGCATCAGACTTTATAAGTCCGTGTGGACTGTATAACCAAACTGTAATATAATCTCCATCCACTCCACAGGAAAGGACGGCATGTAATAATAAATCTGAAGGACTCTGTAGCCAACAAGGTTTACTGGCTATGCACATAGCCAGTCTCAGAGCTGTTCCCATGTAGAGGGATCAACTGTCATGTCGCCTCTTTTGTTGTTCCTCTTGATCTGTTCCTTTATGTCCACAACCAAGACCCTTCAGGAGGTCTCCCCTGATCAAATCTAACCTTTGCTAACTTTGAGGGAATCCACAGCTTTTCATTTCCTGTTGAAACAAAGGCATAACTTCTCTCCCAATGCAGCACATTTCCTGACTTCTTCCATTCTGAGATAAACACACACACACACACACACACACACACACACACACACTGATCTAATTCAGCAGTCCTTTTTAAAACCCAGTGGGTTTTAGTTGCTGTTTTACCTGTCTCACTGACATGTAAAAATTTTAATCTCAATAATGTATTATTTAATCTATCTATGGGAGATCCTATATCTCCCTTCTGTTCTATGAGCATCTCCTTTAAAGTGTGGTTAGATCTTCTTACAACGCCTTGACCTGTAGGATTGTAAGCTTTCTCTGTAACACATTTTGTGCCATAACGTCTAAAATTCGTTTTATTCTGCTGGATACATATGCTGGAACATCATCAGCTTCAGTCTGCAGAGGCATCTCTAATATAGCCATCTCCTCCAATAACACGTGTACATACAATAATAATAATGTACAATCTCAGAACCATTCTTTCTTAGAACTCAAGGCAGAAGCCCTTTGAAATCTTAAATAGGTGTCGGCTATATGTTGTATTAACAGATGTAAGTATTTTAATTTTCCAAACTCTAAAAAAAAAAAATGAAACATGTACGTTATTGTATGACATTGCTCTAAGGTAGCAGCTTCAAACAGAATCTGTATTTTTAATTTAGCATATAGAATCTCTGTGGGTTGCCACCCTGAAACCTTGTCATATGGTGGCCCTGTAGGATCCGGCTTGGGTTCCTCTGAAGATTCTTCACTCTGACTCACAGGGTCACCTCATCTCTGTTCTATTGCTTGTAACTCAGAATTGCATTTGTCATTCCTCTATGTTCCTAAGACTGTTTCATTTTGATCTTTAAAAAAATAAGACAGATAAAGTTGCAATCATTACCAAAAATATAATTATTTCTATGCTGATAGTTGAAATAAAATTATACTGGATTCTCTTGCCCTCTGCAATTATAGTCTCCATTTTTTTTTAACACAGAAAAGATTTTCTTTTTAATGTAATTATCTCCTTCCTTTGTAAACTACACACACACACACACACATGTATACATATATATTAAGATAGGCAGTCATATAAATGTGTGTATGTGTGTATGTATGTATATATGAAAGTCTATACCCAGTTTCTTTTCTTTCTTTAGCACTGAAGTATAGCATGAAATATTTTATGTGTGCCTGGCCCTTTAAATGACCCTATACTCTTCAGTGATAGTTGGCTCCTGGATTTCTGAGAACAGGAGGAGCTATGCTTTGTAAATGGAATAACAGTATTACGCACACACTAGGGGCTATTTTGTGAGGTTTCAGAGCGTTCTTTCTGCTGTGCACATTTGCTTTCTACATAAACACATGCATGCATACATATACTACATTTTATTATGGATATAGGTGTTTTGTGTGGATGCATTTCTGTGCACACCATATGTGCCTGGTGCCCAGGAAGACCAGAGAGAGCATCAGATTCCCAGAGACCGGAGTTACAGATAGTTGTGAACTACCATGTGGGTGCTAGAAGTCAAACCCAGGTCCTCTGGAAGAACAGCCACTACTGTTAACTCTAGACCATGACTCCAGCCCCTTTCCATCGACATTTGATGGATATGCCAGATAAAAATCTTGGCACTCTGCCTGATTCTCTAAAGCCTAAAAATGACACCAACATAGAAACAATTGGAGCATATAGGAAGCCAGACTTTCTCTCAGGCCCTGATGAATGGACAAAGGGAACTTTAGTTTTGTGTCCATATCCAGGAGTGGCCTTGGCAAAGCCACTACAGGGCTGGAGCCAGTGTCTTGAAGGAGGCAAGGTGGAAGTTTCTGAGGATACAAATATTCCCCCTGGGCTGTGGTTATATGTCCTTAGGTTATGTATCTGAGGTATCCTGTATTCTCTTTACCAACATTGTCTGATTTGGCATTCTGGCCATTCTCTCCCTACCCCTCCCCGCCCATCCTCCTGCAAGTAGTACATAAGATGCTACACTTAATAAACTCAGTTCGCAAAAGCCATCAGCTTATGCAAGACCCCTTTCTTCCAGAGATTGCTTTTATCTCTTTCATTTCTTATTCTCAGTTCTTCCACTTGACATCTTGATGTTTGGGACCCATATCCCTGCAGGTTTGGTGCAGGAGCAGAATCTTTGAAAGTTCAGATAGATCCCTATTAGACTGTTATCCAAACTTCCTTGATCTCCTTTGAAGCTAAAAAATCAAAGTAAAGCTTCAGACTCACAGATGGGTGCTTTATATACATTGATGCGATGTGACATTTCCCCCCTGAGGATATGTAAAGAGATGGCTTTTTTACCATAGACAGAGAGGACATCAATAGACCAAGATAGGAACCAAAAGGTTTGGTGGGATTGTGCAGAGGAGCACGGGTGACTCACAGGCAGCTGTCCCACCAGGCAGTCTCTCAGGTAACTGACTGAAAACCACACTGCTAAGGAAACCCTATAACATGGACAAAGCATGAAACATTGTATTCCTGAGAAGACTCCTGGGTAAGACTAGGCAGCCACACTACAGCCAAGTGATCACCTCCTCTATAGCCCTGAAGAATGCTGGGACCTTGTGAGTGTCTTTTGAAAGCTTCCAATAGAAGGGGAACCTCACAGATGCTTTTGTTTTATAAAGAACCCTTATTCAGATTTCTTGGTGGCTTCCATTGAGAATCTTTTTTATCATTTGCAGATGAATCATACCACAAAGTTGAAATTGGAGACTGATGAGCTATCAAAATGCTGTCACTACATAAGCTTTCGTTAAAATATGTTCTTATAAGTGAAGCAAATTTAGCTTAGATTGCAGAATTTTTAGTTTTTCGTTTTCTTTTCCTATTCCTCCCCCCCCCCCAAACCAGGGAGTAAATATGTAGCAGACAGCAGGTTTACTTCTGAAGTAGTAGAGAAAAAGGAAGTGTTTTTCTCACCTCTGCTAGGGTTCCGGTCAGAAATAAATAAGAAGCTGGGTGTGGTGGCTCACACTTGTAATTCAAAGAGGTTGAAGAATGAGAACCAAAAATTTGAGGGCAGCCTGGGCTAGGTGACAAGATTATGTCACAAACCAACTAGCCACAAACACACATAGGGAAATGAACAAGTTGAAAATGTTTTAGTTAAAACATTTATTTTCTTTTGAATCACATGTATGTTTATGTGCATGCATTGGTATGATCTAATGTGTGTGGGTGCCCATGGAGATCAGAAGGTGCTATCAGATGCTCTGGAGCTAAAGTTACAGGGATTTGTGAGCTTCCTGGACATGGCAAAACATTAAAATATGCTGGGAAACATTAAAAAAGATGATTTCTAGGATGTGAGTTACTTGTGAATATAATAATCCTAGAACACTTGTAAAAATGAGGTATGGTCAAGAATTAGATCCTTGGGGCATCCTTTATCTCCCTTGGATTGGATTTATCTATTTTTAAGAAGGGTATGTTGAGTAACTCCAAGCTGAAACTCTCCAGCTGTTTGACTTTGCACCTCTAACCTGGGGAATATCAACTGTTGTATGAGTGATTCAGGGCACAATTTCCCAACACTGTCATGAAAGAACTTTGTAAGTTCTGAATATATATATATATATATATATATATATATATATATATATATATATATATCTCCATAACTGTAGGCTTAGATTTTTCAAAACCTACTTTTATAAGGGTTCTTAAATGCTTCAACAACAGTGCCCCCCCCCCAACTGTCCAAAGGTAGGGAAGAATAAATAGATAGTAAATAGGACAAGGGAATGTGGACCTGTTCAGAAGCAGTTCTTCGAGATAATTCCAATCTTCATTTGTCAGGATACCAACAGTTCAGTTTAAAAGAGTCACCAAATCAGAAAAGGGAAACTTGATCCAGCAGAAACCACCAGTCAGAATGTCAGGATTTTCTGTTGTGCCTCTCTCTCTCTGAAATGAAGATAGGAAGACAGGACACTAACAAAGAGCTGTACAGCCAGCTATGCAAGCACTCTGTCACTGACCACTGAGTCCCTTATACTCTCTCCAAACATCACGTTTGTCCCACAAGTCTTGCCTTAGCAAAACACTGCGTGAGTCTGCATTACATGACACAACCAGAATCTTCCACTTCAGTTTACAGCTGATTCTTATGGCCAAATGGTCCATTCCATTGGGGACATTTTGGCTGTCTTTATATGAACCAGTATGTGTAGGCCGAGATTTTTCAAAACCTACTTTAATTAGAGTTCTTTAATGCTTCAATCTCCCTTTTAGTCCACGGAATAAAGATAGGGGAGAAAGATGGTTAATAGGGCAAGGGGGATGTGGCCCTGTTTAGAAGTAGTTCTTCAGGGGAGATTCTGATCTCTGTTGTCAGGATATCAGCAGTCCAGTCCAAAACACCAAACCCAATTAGTAGCAGCAATTCAATCCATAAGAAAAGCAGCCAAAATACCACAGGAAGTTCTTTGGTGCGTGTCTCTCTATGAAGTCACAACAAGCAAAGATCAGAGAAAACCAGTAAAATTTTGCAAGGCGAACCAATGCAAAAGTGTCGTTCACTGTCTGTTGTGGTCTACTTATACTCTTCCTAAACATCATGCATCTTCTCAAGTGTCTGCCTCAGCAAAACATCCTCTCATAAGCCAGCTCCCAGAAAAACATCACGTGACACAACTGAGTCTCCAAACAAACCAGACAATTTCATGTCAGTATGCCTATGCATTTAGGTACATATACCCTAATATTAGACTCTGCTACATGCAGACTTAGTAAATTATTGCAGTGGAGTCCTTTCATTAACAAGTTAAGGCCACTTCCCCACATTTCCTTAAAGGGGTTTTCTCTACATAATCATCAATCAAGTAACTTCATAAGACTACTCCTGTGCCTCATGGTCTCATGGGACGGACTCTTACAAGGAACTGCCATCAAGATGTCTAGCAGTGAAACTCCAGAAACCATCATTGACTTCAATTCCCAACTGCAATTACCTTTGCCTTTTGTTAATGAGATCCTTGAGTTAACATGTGAAGAAATCTATTAGTGAAACTCTAGAAGCTGTTATTGACTTCATGTTTCATGACCGCAGTTGGCTTTGCCTTTTGTTAATGAAATGCCTGAGATAACATACAAATATTGGGTGTTTTTTGCTCACAGTTTTAAAGGCTCCAGTTTGAGATCTGGAAGATTCATTATTTTGGACCTTTGCTAGTCCTGGTAGATGGTAACAGTGAGAAGTGTGCAGCAAGGTAGACAGCACACCTCATGACCAGAAAGAAATGGGGGAAGAGATGCTGGTGAACATCCTCAATAAACATCAAGGCTATATCCTCACTGACCCAAGAACGATTTCTTTTTTGAGACAGGATCTCTCTGTGTAGTCCTGGCCCTGAAACTCACTGTGTAGACCAGGCCAGCCTGCTCTACACAGAGATCTGAATGCTCTGTCTCTCAAGAGCTGGGATTAAAGTTGTACACCACCACACCCAACCACACCCAGCTCCAAGGACTTCTTACTATGCCTATCTACTTAGATTTCTCCCACAGTCCAGTAGTGCCATCCGGAAGATCATCATTTAACACATGGACCTTTGGGTGACACGCCAATATAGTCTATCACAACCACTAAAGGGAAAAAAGTCCACATTACTGGAGAATGCTTCGAGACCTCACCATGAACATTCTCAAGTAGCAGTCTATTGTTGAAAATAAGCTGAGATCTTTCAAAGAAGAAGCTATGTTGGTAGACAGTTTCTACGCAAGATGGTGGGCAAAGTCTTGTTCTACTCCCTATTGTGTTTGTAGCCAGCTTATTGGGGGGTCATTTTTATCATTTATTACAAGTCTTTGATTGTTGTAATTAATGGCCCCCTTTTACTTTTTCCTGCTTCTTACTATAACTGTCAAATTAAAACATATTGTTCTAGCTCAGTTATCAGATTATCCCAAACAGTGAGCTCACTACTGCCAATCTTACTATCTGTAGGATGTGTCATCTGTTAGCAGGCCTCCAGGGTAAAAGCCAGTGGATTATTCCAGTTCTATCAAAATGAGATCTTTGGGATTTACAACCAAGGTCAGTTATACTTACACCTACATGGTCAATTACAAACACAGGAGTTTGTCTCTTTGGTAGTTATATTCTCCCAAGAAGGGGAAACAATTATTAAAATCTGATGTCAGAACTAAAGTAATTGTTGTAGAAATTTTTAATCTTGACCTGGGATTTCTACCTTACCTTGATCATTTAGTTCCTGGATAAAAGCTACACACAACCTTTATATTTATAATAAGCCTTAATCAGCACTAGTGCTGGACAGATATCCACCATCTAAGCTATTAGAATCTACTTTCTTATCCATAAACCTGAGTTATTACTTACTGTGTTTCATATGGGCTGCTCTTAACTTCAATTGGCCAGTCCTCAGGGCCATGTTCTCTTGAGCTCACCTAACCTCATGGTGCCATTTCTTCATTCTCTACCACCTGTATCTCTTCTTCCCAGATGTTGGTTGTTGGCATCTTTATTTACCAATCACAAATAACTTGGGGGCAGGGTCATAGGTCTACTTGCAGACTCCAGGTCTTGGAGGCCTACACATAGCATTACAATAGACAGCAAGACCAAACCTCAACTTGTAACTCTAAATTTGAATTCAACAGGATTTAAGGGTTAATAGATCAAATATCTGCCACCTGCAGAACACTAATGGAGATCTATGTTAATCGGACTTTCTTGTTGCTTTAACATACATGAAACAATTAAAATGAAGAAAAGATCTACTTGGCTTACTTTTAAGAGGTTGCAATGCAAACCAGGCTAGCTCTGAGACTTTGAGCCTGCGATGAGACCAAATGTAGTGGCAGGTGCCTCACCAAAGCACGCAGGAAACACAGAGAGATAAAGGATCAAGGGAGGTCGCAGATCTCTCCAGTGCATGCTGACCATGATTTGTTTTCTTCAATTGGATCTGATCTCCCAATAATGTCTCCTTTTCTAACATAGTCAAGGTATTAGTCCATTAAATATGTCAGAGTCCTCAGGATCCAGTCATGTCTTCAATAGTGCAAAAGATGGGACCACTCTTCCATTATACAAACTGTTATAGGGAACACTTCTTATTCAAACAGTATTTACCTTCATCCTCTACCTCACAGTGCACAATGCACATATACCATCTCTAAGAGTCCCATGACCTTAACAGTTACAATACTGTTCAAAGTATCCTAAACATGATTCCCTTCAAAATCAGAAAGAAAAATTATATGGCAGCACAGAATAACCATTACTATTCCAAATGTAGACATGGAAAGGAGAGATGGGACCAATCAAGATTCAATCCCAGCAGGTAAACACATTAAATCATGTCTGCTATCTGTAGCGTGAAATAACATAATCTACAGCTTTAAATTCTCCTGTGTAGCTGCTCTTGCTCATCATATCATGATGAGAACATTCTGGGAAGTTTTAAGTTTTATAATACAGTTGACTATGGGCAAGACTAGAGAATCTTCGAATGGTGAAGAAGTCTGATTCTAGTCTCCCCTGAACTGGCCAAGCTCTTCCAAGCAAGAGAATAAAGAAAAAGAAGCAGCTGATAGACTGATCATTCAAATGGTCAACAGCTTTTCCATAGATCACAACAGAACTGGACCAACAATTTCTGCAGCATCTTCCTCTTAATGGTCGGGATTTGGTCACAACTGATAGTTCCCTTATTGGTTTTCCTCCAAGAATTGGTCAGAGATTCATATAACTTACATTTTAGTTTAAATCTTCACATTGTAAAAATCAGGAAGTATTAATAATGTTTATTCTTACAGTGATACTCAAGATTGTCTTCCTACTTTAAGAATAAAATAATAGAGTAAAATCACACACAGCCAAAGTGGTAGAAATAATTGAAGACTTCTCAATTGACCTCGATTGAGAATAAAAAAGGTGTCATTGATTCAGAGGTTGGCATAGCAAGACATCCAACCACTGTCATTTGTGTTTGGTATAGACTCAAAGTTAGGTTAGGTTTGACAGCTGCAATTTGGTAAAGCATGTGTCTACCAGAAGTAAGACACAGAATTTGGTTTCCACAACAACAAAATCATAAAAAATGTTTTAAAAGTAAAGAAAGAAAAGCTAAAGAGCAGAAGAAGTTTATGGTGAAATAAAGACAAGGCTTTGGGGAGTCTCTGGTTAGGAGTTGGCCTTGGGGAGGTGAAGAGGGAATAGAGAGTATAGGAATAGGAATATAGAATGGACAGTGGGTGTCTTGTGGTTTGGGAGCATATTAGATGGCACACATCAATTTCCACAAGTTTAAAGCATACAATTCAATGTTTTTAAAAACACCACCTGTTTTACACACACACACACACACACACACACACACACACACACACACACACATCTGTGAAGCCACCAGGACAGGACCATATCCATCCTTTTCCAGAGCTTCCTTCTTCCTCCATATTAATATCTTTTATCTCTAAGATAAAAGACATTATCTGGCTCAGTCCTATTCCCAAGATCCCACTCACCTACTGCTACTCTTCATTGGCTTTCATTTCCCCCAAGTTTTATATAAATGGAACCATAGAATATATGTTATTTGGTTTCTTTCATTCAGCACAGTAACTATGAGATATATCAAGGCTTTTGTAGCAATAGTTTGTTATTATTCCTTACTGTGCAGTGTTTCCTTGTGTAGATATGTAACAAAGTATTTTCCCATTTATCTGTTGATGAGTGTTTATCTGCGATTATAGCTTTTGGCTATTCCAAATGAAGTTGCTGCAGGCTGCATGTGTAAGGCTTATATTCTAGTTTCTTTTGCCTTTACTTTTGTAAAAACACTGTGGTCAAAAGTAACACAGAGAAGGGAAAGGTTTACTTGACTTAAAATTCCAGATTACAGTTCATCATTGGAGAAGTCAAGGCAGGAATTCAGGGCAAGAATTTGAAGGCTGACATATTTGCTATTCCACAGTAGAATCTCAGACCTTGGAATTCACTTTTCCAGCTAAAGAGCACAGCAGAACCACTGAGAATACTGCTGGCTAGCTGGCTTGCACCTGGCTTATCCTCATCTATCCGTTTTTTAAAAAATACAATACAGGGATGAACTGCCTAAGGATGGTGCCACCCAGAGTGGGCTGGACTCTTCTACTTTAATAAAACAAACAAACAAACAGCAAGGTAATTTCCCACAGACTGTCAACAGGCTAATCTGATATAGGTGATTCCTAAACTGAGGCTGTCTTCTCAGGTTGCGACAAATTGGCATTTAAAAGTAACCATTGCTGGGCAGTGGTGGCGCACGCCTGTGATCCCAGCACTTGGGAGGCAAAGGCAGGCGGATTTCTGAATTTGAGGCCATAAAGTGAGTTCCAGGACAGCCAGAGCTATACAGAGAAACCCTGTCTCTCGCATCACCATGCCTGGCCTGGGAATGAAACCCAAGCTCTTCCTTTTTAGGCAGGAGGTACTTTTCAAGCTGAGCTTTATCTCCAGTCCTGTATTCCTTTTTTGATTACTTTCTTGAATGTGATAAGTATAATGTTTAGATCCATTATTTTGCATATGGAGATATAACTATTCCAGCAAGATTCATTTTTTAAAGCTACCATTTCTCCACTAAATTACCTTTATGAACATTAGTTTTCTACACTTGTATGAGTTTACTTTGAGTTTTGTTTTACTTCATTGATATTATTTGAATGACTGTTTTCTTAGTCAGGGTTTGTATTCCTGCATAAAACATCATGGCCAAGAAGCAAGTTGGGGAGGAGAGGGTTTATTCAGCTCATACTTCCACATTGCTGTTCATCACTAAAGGAAGTTAGGACTGCATCAGGAAGCAGGAGCTGATGCAGAGGCCATGGAGAGATGTNACTTACTGGCTTGCTTTCCCTGGCTTGCTCAGCTTGCTTTCTTATAGAACCCAGGACTACCAGCCCAGGGATGGCACCACCCACAATGGGCCCTTCCACCCTTCATCACTAATTGAGAAAATATCTTACAACTGGATCTCATGGAGGCATTTCCTCAAGGGAGGCTCCTTTCTCTGTGATAACTCCAGCTTGTGTCAAGTTGACACACAAACCCAGACAATATAACTGTCTTCCCATATCATGACATTATGATTGCTATAATCTTTATAATAAGTTTTGAAATCAGTCATTTTTAGAAATCAAATTTTGTTCATTTGGTTTTGGCTATTGTGGGTCTTTCACAAGAATCAGCTTGCTAATTATTTTTCTAAAGAAAATGCATTTTCATAGGTATAAATATATAAAATAAAACAAGACAAACATATATATATATATATATATATATATATATATGGAAAAGAATAAAACAAGGAAGCAAGTGGAACAACATATATGTCATTGTCCTACCGTCTAGTTTGTTTCTAAAAAGAAATTATTATATATCTTTTTTTTGTTCTTGTGCACATCTATTTATAGTTTTTTTCTTCATCACTGGTTTTGATTGATTTGGTTATTATGTACTTTGTAGTTTTCTTGTGTGTGTGTGTGTGCGTACACGCACATGTTTCACTGGGTTTCGGACGTTGAAGGAAAAGATGAACTCTGTGGATAAACATGTTGATAGGAGGACAGAAACAGTGATGAAAGCTGACTGAAGTTTTCGTAAATTAATTCAGTGTTAAAAACGAAATGAGAAGCAAGTCCATAGACTGGCATGAGGTTAGAGGAGATAAATAAGAAAGTATACTACTGTCACCCAAGGGAGTGAGAGAATTAACGGAGCAGAGACCTGTAACAAGATGGTCCATCAACTTTAGGTAGGGGCTTACCTAAAGTTGGGGGGTATGAATCAGCATGGACATGTGCAGCTGCAGCAGTGTAAGCACTTAGGAGAGCCAATGCTCGTTGCCAAGTCACTACAGCAAGCTGGAGAGGAAGGTATGGTGGCGATTACATAGACGAACAGCATGTCCACATTAGATCAGAGTGGAAAGTCTCAGAAGGCAGTTCATTGCTCCTAGACGACACTGACTATACACCTGTTGATCCATGTGTAGCTTTCCCCATAACAATCGAAGGTCAGGGGTTTCAAAGGAAGTTATCAAGGGTAAGACGTTCATTGCAAAGTCCTTAACATGATCTGTGAAGTTACGCACATCCTGGCTCCAGCCCACCCAAGCACAACCACCAAGTTCTCTCAACTTCTACTCCTCCATTGCAATTTGACGTACATCCGTGCACAGGCAATTTCCTCTGTAGAAATGCTCTTTCTTTTTAAATCATCTACTCCTTCTTTCATTTCAGCTTTCCTGAGATATTGAAATATTCCCGTAAGGCCACTATCTAGTTTATCTTAGCATCAGTCATCGTTTTCACCGTACACAGTTCGGTCGTCAATAGCTTGCTGCTATGGGGTTGCAAACTTCCTGAGAGCAGGGTCAGTTTTAGTTCCCGGAAGAACCTAGGGCGTTTGGCTCACTGGGAGGTAGCAAGACATATTTTGAAGCAAACGATCAAAGGTTAAGGCAAGGATGTGCGGTTATGTGGAGCTTGGTATGCAAGTTTCTTCTGGAGACTTCTCGAGGCTTATGACTGGCGCGCCATTCAGCCCTTTGGGTGAGAACTGCAGATCGCCCTCCGGAAAAATAAAAAACACAAGACAAAAAAACCGCGGTCCTAGCCTCACACCGGTACCCCCTCTGGGACGCCTCGGAGGAGCTCGCCGGAAGTGCGCCAAGGCGTGGGGGCGGAGCTCTGGTAACCCAGGCAACGGCCCGGAAGCCGCTTTCCGCGTTTCCCCCGTGGCGGGCTCTGTGGTTCTGGAGGCTGAAGTTTTAGTCGGGGCGGAGGCGGCCGTCGGCCAGCGGCAAGGCAGGTTGGGGTGAAGCGGGGGCATAGGGCGAGGAGAAGCGGACGGCGTCTCCGCCTCCGTCCGGGCGCCCGGGTGGGCGTCCTCACCCCAGGGCCGGCCGCTCGCCTCGCAGAGCCCGAGTGTGCGGTTCCGGGGAGCTCCGGAGGGACGGCGGGCCCTGCGCACGCGCGCCGCGTTCCCGCACCCCGCTGGCGGGAGAAATCCCGAGGCTGGCGGGTGACGCCGATGTTTACTGTCCCGCTAGGGAGTGGCAGAGTACCCGGTGTTGGGACCGGGCGCGTCCTTTAAGTTGAGCGGTTGGGTGAGGGCTTCTAAGGAAGGCCGCCGCTTGAGAGTTTGTGGCAGGCTTGGGAGTCAGAACTAGGAAATTGCTCCAGACAGTGCATGCCTGGCACTGCTTGTGAAGGCCAGAGCTGGGTCTCAGTATGTGTGGGAGGGAAAACTGGGGCCACACGAAGAGCACCTCTTGAAGTTGGATTTCTCTCTACAGTGGGCTCCATTAACATCTTACGAGGGAGTAAAACGTTGAGATCTGTATCCCTGTAGCTGGGTAAGATTGATGGCAGGGAGAGTGTTCTTGTTGTCCCCCAGTTTGTTTTCATACTAGTTAAGGTAGATCTGGTAGAATTCCACCATCCCTCCTTAAAAGCCGGCAAGGGCTTCCAGTGGTCTTTTGTATAGCCCTCACACTGCCCGGGCCCTCAGTTTGCTTTCTAGACTACTGTTCAGACTGAAAACAAATTCTGTAAATGTTCCCCCTCTCCACCCCCCTGGTGTAGAACATTTCCTTCCTTTTTTTTTTTTTTTAGAGACAGGGTTTCTCTTTGTAGCCCTGGCTGTCCTGGAGTTCACTCTGTCGACCAAGTTGGCTTCAAACTCAGAAATCTGCTTGCCTCCACCTCCCAAGTGCTGGGATTAAAGGCGTGCGCCACCTCTGCCTGGCATTCTGATTTTCTTTATTTACTCTTTTATTTTCGGCCAGACTGTGTGGCGGGAATTAAGGAGAGGAGGCAGCTTTTCTTCATGTGTATTGAAGATTAGGCACTTCCTTGACACAGAAAATTAACTTTCAGGTTTGCCTTTTGTAACAAGTTGTTTAGTTATGATCCTTTGAGAAACGTACCTCTGAGAGGGGCACAGGCTACTTCTCTGTTTTGTTTTATTCGGTGCCTAGCAAGCACTTTGAAAGTTATTTGATACGTGGAGTGGATGAATGAATGGAAAGGAAACCTTACAGGAAAATTAATAACAGGCTGCTCAGAATTGTTCCTAGTAGAAATGGAAAAGAGCCGACAGATGGGCGGGGTATTTCAAGGAAGGATTTATAGGTTGTGTTACCTAGTGGACAAAGAGACAGTTAGGATCCAGAGGTGATGCTTACGCTTAAGCCGGAGCAACAAGAAGGTTGGCACTTCTCTAAGTTTAGTTACTGAGTCAAACAGTTAGGTGTCTAGATCTAGAGGGTTGGGAGGGCTATGCCTAACAAGCTGCACCGTCTCTGAGGTGTATGGGAGGGGCAGTGAATACACAGAAAAGGATGCTTGATGTTTTAGGGACACTTAGGAAACATTCATCACAAACTGTCTAATGTTATGGTCGTTTAGTTATGTATCTGCATGCCCGTTACAGGAATAGCTTTGCTCAGAGGTTTCTGAGGATCACTGAGGGGGCGGTTGGACCTCTCGGTGGTCCAGAAAGCAAGCTCAGTGGAAGTTGGCACATGACTAGACTCTTTTGCTGCCATTGCTCATCCAGTGCGTGGGATGTAGTAGGGATCCCCAGTATTGGGTGAAGGGACACGTCTAAGAGGAAGACAGGACAGGGATAGACCGAGAGGAGGGTCCCTAGTTAAGTTTTCCAAGGAAAGAGTCCAGCGTAGTCTGAAGAAGAGTAGATGAAATGGCAGGAAAAAGGGTGTTGTGGAAGCCACGGAAGGGGACAGAGCCTGAGAAATAAGGAGGGGTTTGTACTCTTAGCATTAGGAAGCAGTTACTATTGCTCATTTTCTCCACACTGGCCCCACTTCTGCAGGGTGCTGTGATTTATTTACTGTCCTTAAAATACCTCTACTCTCTGTTATGCCTGAAAAGCAGTGCTCATTTCCCTACGTTCCCAACAACTGCCTTTTAGAGGGAAACAGGCACACGGATCTTTAACCCCTGCTTTTAGTTACTCATAAGTTTTTGTATGCTTCAGATTCATGACTGTTTCCAAGGTTGAGGCTGGTAGAGTTTTAACTTACGAAAAAAAAAAATGTATTATTTTAAATATAATTTGAAATAAAAATTTCCTCCTCTTTGAAGAGTTGCTTGTTTTTACCCAACAGAGTTAATCATTGTTTGTGGTTTCCTAGCATGTACTTTACAGTCAGTGACACTGAGTGTCAGTTCCTTCCTCTCCTCATTATTATCGGTGTCACTGTGCACAGTGTGATTGATTATGTTCTCATTTGAGAAAAGAGTTAAAAATTGTCACTGATGTCATCAACACTTAAACAGGACTTAGTATGAGTCAGGCAGGGGTTCCAAGCAGCTTACATATTTAATTAGCTTCATTTTAGAGTTATCAACAGAGCTCAAGAGCAAATCCATAGACTTTGATTCCAGGCTATATTCTTAGCCACTGTGTTGTGCTGTCTCTTAAGACAGTGTATGTCTCACAGAGTTGTGGGATTAGTGCTAAAGCTCTTCATTATCAATGCATATATGTTAACATCAGGTAGTTTGTACATGCAGTTCTTGTATTTTGCTTTTTTACATTTAACTTTTTCTCACAAGTGCATATGGTGTGTGTGTGTGTGTGTGTGTGTGTGTGTGTGTAGGTCAGAGGTTGATATTGGTCTTGGTTGGTCTTGTCTTGGTTGGTTCTTCTCTATCTTATAAACTGTAGTAGGGTACCTCCCTTGAATCTAGAACTTGCTAATTTGGCTAATGTAGCTAGCCAGTTTGGGGATTGCCTATCTCTTCTCCTGAGCCCTGATGTTACAGGGCTGCCCTGCCCTCCTGGTTCTCATAGTTAATATACTCAAATTTCATCCACATTGTAGCATGTGTCAGTACTTTACACCTTATTGCCAAATAACATCCCAGTTGTATAGATATATCACATATTTATGTAGTCATCAATTAATGGGCATTTTGAAATGTTTCCACTTTTGTCTGTTAACTATAATATTGTTGTGGACATTCACTTACAGGGTTTTCTATGGACTAATGTCTTTAATTCTCTTGAATGTTTATGTAGGAGAATTTCTGGGTCACATGGTAATGCTGTTTAAATTTTTGAGTAACTTCCCACTGGTCTTCCAAAGTACCTATGTAAATTTACATTCCAATCAACAAATATATGAAGATTCCAGTTTCTTCAAACTCGTGTCAGTACTTGTATTTTTATTATTATTATTATTATTAAAGTCACCCTTGACTGGTTTTGACTGGCATTTAATTATGTTGGTCATTTTTTAAAAAAGGTTTATCTTGTTTTCTATTGTATGAATGCTTTGCCTGTATGTATGTGTACCATGTGCTGCCTGGTGCCTTTGGTGGATAGAAGAGGTTGTCAGATCCCCTGGAACCAGAGTTACAGATGGTTGTAAAACAACATGTAGGTGGTGGGAATTGAACTCAGGTTCTCAGGAAGAACAACAAGGATTCTTAACCACTGAGCCATCTCACCAGTCCCCATATTGACAATCTCTTCTTTTTATGTGCTTAGTTACTATCTGCAGTATCTTATTTGGAGATACCTATTCAAGACCTATGCCCACTTAGATTTGGTTGTTTGAATAGTCCAGTTATGAGAATTTTTTATATATATTCTAGATACTGGGTAAGTGATTTGCAAATAACTTTTGCCACTGCATTAGGTATCTTTTCACTTTTTTTGACTGTACCTTTGAGTACAATATTTAAAAATTTTGATGAACCCAACTGTCCTCCCCACATCTTGGTTTCTTGTGCTTCTGGCTCTGTTCTCCAGCCTGACCTAAGGTTCACAGCTATTTACACTCATGCTTTCTTCTAATAGTCCTACAGTTTTAGTTCTGACATTTTAATATAGGACTTAATGCGATATGCTAATTTTTGTACCCTGTATGAGGTAGGAGTTGGACTTGTTCACAGGAATATTGAAAACAGTACTCTTTGAGTTGAATTGTTTTGGCACCTTGTTGGATATAAGTGTCTGTAAGTGCTGTGGTTCATTTTGACTTTTGCCTGTTCCATGTCCGGTTAAGTGCTGGTTATGTTTCTACTGCAAGTGAACTTCACAGTTGGTCAAATCTTTGCCCCTTAGTTTCCTCATCTGTAAAATGAGTCAAAGAAGTAACCACTTCATGGAGCTCTTGTATTAAAGAAACAAATAGGTGCAAAGAGCTTAAAACCGTCTGCATATAGTAAGAACCTAGACTGTCTTTGCTGACCTTCATTGCTTCTGCTACAGCGGCTGCTGGCATCACCACTGGAAGACTTAGTTGTTGATGACAGATGGTGCTGAGATTTTGTTCATATGTACAACTGAAACCATATCCCTTTCCCCACTTTGTAAAACTTCTGTTCAGAATTGATCAGAAACCTTAATGAAAGGTGATATGAACCTCCCAGAGGAAGCCAGGAAAACTCTTGAAGATACAGGCACAGGCAAAGACTTTCTGTATGAGACTCTTGACAGATGTGGGCTGATGAGATGCACGGTGGGTTTTGCTGCCAGTGTTTATCCCTGACATCTACATGGTGGAAGGAGGAAACCAACTCCTGCAAACTGTTCTCTGCCCTCATACGTACAGTGCGCATGTGCTCATTCTTCACCCCAAGATAAGCAAATCAAGGTAATAAAAGGATTGACAGTGATGTTAGGCCCTTTCAAAAAGCTGCACACTTGGAACTCAAAGAAGGAAGAAATAGCCTCCACTGTGGGTAAAAGTACTTCCCAATTGTATTTTAGTTATTTGACAGGGCATTGATAACCAGAATGGAGAACTTTTAAAAAACAAAACACCAAAAAAAGACATTGACTCATTAGTGGGCAAATGAACCAAACAGTTTTCAAAACAAGTACAAGTGACCAATAAATACAAGAGAAAACTGTTCAGGAGCTGGACAGATGGCTCAGTACTATTCTTTGGGACGTCTGACTGAGTTTGGTTCCCGGCACCCATGTTGGGTGATTCATGATCACCCAGAACTCTGGCTTTTGGGGTTCTGACATCCTCTTCTGGCCTCTGTGTACACGCAGAGAAATAGTTCTTTTTTAAAAAAATATTCAGTATCTTCAGACATCAGTGAAATGCAAATCAAAACCACATCGAGAGTCTACCTCACCAGAATGACTATTTTCACCAAGAAAACGACAAATATTGTGAGGATATTGGGAGCCGAAGAGGAGCCCCTGTATGTCGCTGTTGGGAATGTAATTAGTACAACCAATATAGAGGTTCTTCAAAACTAGAAACACTGAAAGAACCACCTTATTTATAATTGTGGTTGTACCACTCCTGGGTATATACCCAAAGGAGTCTAAGACTACCTCAGGCATACCTGTACATCCCACAGGCATACCTGTGCCTGTGCATCCATGTTATGATCCTGTTCTCAGTAGTCAAGTGTATTCAGCTTAGAGAGCCATCAACAGATAAGTAGGTAAAGAAAATGATGTATATAGGGAATATTTATTCAGCCACAAAAAGAATGAAATCCTATGTGCAGGAAAATAGAACTAGAAGCTGTGGTAAGTGGAAATAAACCAGACTCAAAAGTATTACTTGCTTTCTCTAGAGTTCAGAAACAGATGTGAAAGTAGGAGGGAAATACTTAACTGTTTGTGAAGAGGGAGGGGGCCAGTTGGAGGGGGAGGAGAGAGGACAGTTGGTGGCTAGAATCAAAGTATGTCTGTATATGTATGAAAATACTATGAAACTCATAAGTTAACAAAGCTTGAAATAAAAAAATAGGTAAACCAAGTCATGGAAACCAAGTCTGAATGGTTGGTCTGGCATAGAGGTCAGTGTGAGGGAACTTGCCTGGCATATTTTACACCTGGGCATCAATTTAAGCCTAGCACCACAGGAAAAAACAAAGTAAGTAGCCATCATGACTTAACCTCCCTTGCTGGATTGTAAGCTCTGAAAAAAAGTAGCAAGAGAAAGACAATAGAGAGAGCTAGGAAGACTGTTAGGGAAACACGGGTTTGGGCATCTTTGTCACAGTAAATTATTTTATTAAAAGTACTTAATGGAAGGGGAAGGGGTAGCTTAAGAGTACCACACTTGCCTAGCTTGTGTAAGGGTCTGTGGTCTCCCTTGGGGAGAGAGACAGTGATGACAGCGTGACAGTGTCGGCTAGTGAGGAGTGAGGGCTAGCCTCACAGTTCTGTAGTTATTTTGGTAGGTGGATAATATGTATTAGTGATGGACTTTGAGTTACTGATAATGTGTGAACATATTAAGGAAAGAAATGAAAGTACTTCCCTTTGGAGTCATTGAACCAAGAGGGAGTAAAAATAAATGTGAATCCTCCACTGCATACTGCCTGTGTCTTCATCCTCTGTTTATAAGTCTGAATTTGTGCTTGCCTAAAGCCTGGCTTGTAAATCTGCCCAAGTGTCTGTATGTCTGGGTGTGAAATTATGTGTGTGTGAGTGTGTGTCTTGTGTGCTTGTCTGTCTTATCTGTCTGTCTGTCTCTAACAAAGAGCTTTGCTCTGTATTTCCTCAACAGCAGAGAAACCATCACATGGAATAAAATGTAATACTTTGAAAGAATGGTATACTTTACGGAAATCTTTAAAAGACTTTACAAGGGATTAAGTCCCTGCCTCTAAATGATCCTAACTGATCCACATAACAAACTACTACCAACACCATTGCTTATCAACCAGTCTTCATAAGTGGGTATTTATTTTAGAAGGTTGCTACAACCTCTGAATTTGTTGCTTTCACCAAAGGGTGTACATGCACTGTGCTGGGTCAGGGTCATGAAAAGGTACCTAATTTAAGATCATGGCTATGCCATTAGTTTAGGTTGCACAGGTTGATTACTTGGGAAATCCAAGGAAAGTAGGGTTTATTGTTACATTGTTCTCTTAAAGGCCGGTTAAACAAACATGTAAGATAGAGATCTTGTGAGTGATTTCAGAGTGTGTTACTAAGAACTTTGGCTGTGAGGCCCAGTAAAAGTTCCAATCTCTTTGAATGTAAGTAATATTTTTGTGATATTGCGTTGCAGAAGGTAAAGAGATCCAGAAGTAGAAGTCATGCATATTTTTGTTTTGTTTTTACAGTCACATGAGTGGACTGTAAAAACCTTGGCTTTCAAGGACGGTGGACTGGGGGTCTTTTCCTAACTTTTTATGATGTTTAGCCCCCCCCCCCCCCGCATGACGATTTTGATTGCCAGGCTAATGCTGATAATGTACAAAATCACCTCCATTTAGTGCTGCATGAAGATTTAGTAGAACTGGTAGAGACTTTAAGGTTCTCTAAAACATATATGCTTCTGAGGTGAGCACATTTGTGCCTGGCAGGGATGTGCTACGTTAGCATGCTTAGAGCTGCATTTCTTCTCACGCACTGCCCAGTTCTGGCGTTTTCTCTGTTAATTGTGAACTTTATCTGCTGACAAAGATACAATCATTTTCGTTTCTATTTTAGGTCATACTTTCTGTATTTATCAAGTTCTTTATTAAGCAAAAGGTTTTGTTACTTAAAACCTTTTTATCGTGGTTATTGGTTTTGCTTTAGTATTAATTGTAAAATGAGAAAGCCAAGCATTCAGAGAGCCTATTCCTTTCATCATGACCAAATTCTCCTGATATCTTGAGAGTGGTTTTGTTTATCCTATAGATTTGTCCATGGTGCATAATTATTACTTTGCCTTTATTAAAAAAAATTAATATTTACAGATGTCATTGATCAGAGTGAATCGCTTTGGTCCCCGGGGAGGTGGAAGAAAAACTCTGAAAGTAAAGAAGAAAGCTGCAGTGAGGCAAGAATGGGATGTGAGTCCGGGCCCACGGCAGTGGGTTCTGGAGGGCGGTCTCAGTACTCCTGTCCAGTGTGGCTGAATGGGATGTGATTCTGGGCCCACAGCAGCGGGTTCTGGAGGGTGGCCTCAGTACTCCTCAGTACCCCAGTGTGGCTGGGGTGACGCTCAGCCTCAAGTAGGGCCAGGTCGGATGGGTTTCTGGGCAGGTTTTTGGTCTTGGAGGGAGGAGCAGGATATTTGCCCCATTCTCCTTTAAGTGTACAGGATTAAGGTAATAACTTGTAGTCCTTTCCAAGGGTTAGAGCTTTGGTGAGATTGAAGCTCTATCCCCAGAGATGTCCCTCTGCAGCCTGCCATAGTGAGCACCGTTTCATTGTTACAATGCTTTACAATTGCCTCATGGAATCCTAGTCTCTGGAAACTGTCACTTCAGTTAAGTTTACTCACAATATTATGCACCCTGTTTTTATTCCTTGTTTTAAATAATAGAGCCTTAGTTCCAGTATAACACCTAAAAAAAATAGCCTATTTTCTAGAAGATACTCAAAAGTAATCTGTTTTAATGTTATATTGACAGTATTGAGGACTGTTGACCTTAGGATTCTGAATCGATTTTCAGCTACTGAAACTGAGTAACTGTTAAAAATTTATAAGGAAACTTTTTAAAAGCTCACTCTGTCCTTCTTTTTAAAGAATACTGTGAATGATCTAACAGTTCACCGGGCAACTCCTGAAGATCTGGTAAGTTGAACACTGAAAGTTAAGTCCTGCATTCTGTATTTTATTTGGTATCTGATTTCTAATCTGCAGAACAGAAACCATCATCACTCCTTGGGACTTGTTTAGTTACATTTAATCTTGTTCACATCTGTGTAAAACCTAAAAGGATATCCTGAGGAATTTTTGATTTTTGCCAAGGCTTATCAGCCACTGTTAGAATTTTACTCAGGAGTTTTAGTCTGTAGTCCTGTCACTTATCTAGAATTCACCTACGGTCTCTGCACTTCCAGTCTGGATGTATCCTCAGCATTTTATCATTTTTGTCATTGCTGTTATTTTCATGACAGGTTTGGGCTGGGTAGCCCTGGCTAGTCTGCCCACAGCAGTGACTAATCTTTCTGTCTCCGTGGATTTGCCTAGCCTTGATTGCTCTTACAGATGGACTACAGGATGTGGTCTGTTATTCGTAGCCTCTTTTTCTAGCATATTTTGTAGATTCATCCATGTCATAGTATGTATCTCTGCTTCATTCCTTACTATTGTAAGACAGGATTCCATTGAATGGCAGTTCTAGCTATATCTGCTTGTCAGTTGTACATCTGGTTTATTTCTGCTTCTTTTCTGTTATGAAGTAGCACCATAGCGGATATTCATGTACAAGTCTCTGTGAGCGTGTGCAGGCAGCTGTGTGTGTATCTTGAGTAGAATGGCTAGGTCATGCATCCACATTGGCTTTTATGCATCACTGCCAAACTGTTTTCCAGAGTGCTCACCTGTCTTAAATTCCACCAGCGTGTGTGGAGCGTCCAGTCCACACACCCCATTATTGTCACCTTTTAATTTTAATTCTCCTGCTGGGTATAAAGTACTGTCTCACTGTGATTCTGATATGCATGCTCACAATTCTTGATTGCTAGTCTTTTGGTAGTTTGCATGTCTGCATGATTACAACTTTATTAGATGACCTGGAGTTTTGTTCATATTTATGGTTCTGAGCACTAGCGTATTTGTAAAGACAAATGTCTACTGTTATTCCTCAGTCACCCCTGTGGATTCTTCCCTTCCAACTCTTTTAGGAGCTCTGGCTCCTGTCTCTTCTGCCTCAGGATCTCTCCTTCCTTGGATGTCTACATCATCTGTGACCTCAGTTCCACATGAAGCCACTTCAGAGCAGCACAAACAGTACCCCACTGACTTAGAAGGAATGCAGTTATTGTGAAAGGGCTGTGCTTTGATAAGCTGACTTCGGTGGATTTTGTACCCTTTACATCATGTGTGAAGTGTCAGTGTTGACCACTGATTGATGTTTTAGGACTCATTGCATGAGATTTAACTTGTGAATTGAAGAACACTAGGTGTTTTGGTAGTCTGTACCAATGAAGTAGAAGTTAATATTTTTGTATGTCTTCAAGATAGACCTCCAAGTTCTCAATACCTTTTTTTAGATCATTTTGAAAACTCAGACTATAAAAGTGTTAACTATGAATGTACACACATGCACACACTCATGCACACACATACTGAACCAGAAAGGAATAGGAAGTGGTGAACTAGTGTAAGTGGTCTTACATAGGAGCAGGCAATGTCTTTGTTACTGAAAGCATTTCTTTAGTTTTCCTTCTGTATAGGTGCGCCGTCATGAGATGCACAAGTCAAAGAATAGAGCATTGGTACACTGGGAACTTCAAGAAAAAGCTTTGAAGAGAAAATGGAAGAAGCAGAAACCTGAAACTTCAAGTCTTGAAAAGAGAAAGTTATCTATCATGAAGGAGGTAGTGTGAAAATTCAGTCTTCAGAGCTTTTTCCCTTGGATTAGTTTCAGTGGAGAGACTCTAGTACTACACAGCCTTGCACAGTGAGCTGCTTGGGAGGCTCTTCAGAGAGCAGCAGGATGGGTGGGGTCCAG
>NC_034601.1:39107853-39131290 GCF_900095145.1 Mus pahari
TTTGCTGCTTTAAATGTCCTTTCCACAACTCATCAACTCTGTAGCCTTAGATGATATAACTCCTTGGCCTGGATTTTTTTTTTTTTCTCTTTTTCTCTTTCAACCTTTCAAAAAGTAGCATACAAAGTAGCATGTCCCTCCTGCCACTGTCCTCATACTAAGCTGTGGATGGTTGGGCTCCTCCCCCTTCCCCATTCCTACCCTTCCCCTGTCCCACTGCTATCTCCAGCACTTCGAGTTTTATTTCATATTGTATGACCCTTTCTCCAGTGTCATGGTCCCATAAGAAACTGTTTTGACTTCTATACACACTTACTCCCACCTAGATACACATACATAATTAATAAGTAGAAGCCAGGATTCACACATGAGCAAGCATATCCAGTTCTCATCTATCTGGGTTACCTAACTTAGTGTTGTATTTTTCAGTTCTATCCATTTTTCTACAAATTTGTAACATCATTTTCCTTATATTAGCTTGAGTTTATATCTTTAAAATTTTGGCTGTGTTGTTATGAGAGTTTAATTGCATAATACTTAAATTGTTTTCTTAATTTCATTGTATGACGTTTTGTTTTCATGTATGTCTGTGTACCATGTGTATACCTGTTGCTTGCATATGCTAGAAGAAGGTGTCAGCTCCCCCAGAACTGGAGTTACAGACAAATGTGAGCTGCCATGTGGGTGCTGAAAATTGAACCTGAGTCCTCTGGAAGAGCAGCTAGTTCTCTTAGCCACTGAGCCATCGTTCCAGTCCTGCTTTAAAAGAGATTACCACAGTCTTTGGCAAAATAATTAGTACTTTGTATCTGTAAACTTCTGTAATTATGTCTCAGTTTAACAGCATAGTAGAATTACCTGGCAAAAATAAAATAAAATCAGATAATTTTGTACTCCTGTTTACCTAGGTCTTAAGCCATTTATCTCTGACTTAACCTTTTGCCTAGCCTGGGTGTTTGAAGAAGCAGTCAGATATGTAGGGTGAACAGTGTGTCAAGCAAGAAGGATCTACAGTAGAGCAACCTTTTTTATTTGAACTGCAGTCCTAGTAAAGGAATGTGTCGTGCATGTGGCTCCTTACCCAGGGTTAGCGGACAGTGCTTACCATCGCGTGGCCTTTCACGGTGGCTTTAAGCCATAGGCTGCCTTTTGAGAAGTTCCTTAGAGTTCTTAGAGAAATCTGCATTGTGGAAAACTGTATCTCCCAAATAAATGTTTATAAGACATGAGAAAGGAACAGTAACAGTGGATCAGAGAATACGACTTCTCATGTTATAATCTTGGGCCAGTCATGCACATGTGTTAATTCTCATTGAACAGCCTAAAACCACAGATCTGACCTTGAGACCCTCTTTAGGAGGTTTCCTTTTTCTAGTTTTAATTCTCTTTTCCTTTTATTTTTTTTGAAGATTTAGTTTCATTTTTTTTCCTTTTTTGTATAATGGTGTTTGCCTGCATGTCTGTCTGTCTGTCTGTCTGTTTTGGTGTCTGTGTGTCTGGTGCCAGTGGAGGTCAGAAGAGGCTGTCAGATTCCTTGAAACTAAGTCACAGAGAATTGTGAGTCACTGGGTGGGTGCTGGGACTCCAGCCTCAGCAAGAGCCATAAGCATTGGTTTTTTAAAAAATATTTATTTATTTAATGTATATGAGTATACTGTAGAAGTACAGTTCTTCAAACATACCAGAAGAGGGCATCAGATCCCATTACAGAGAGTCGTGAGCCACCACGTGGTTGCTGGGCATTGAACTCAGGACCTCTGGAAGAGCAGTCAATGCTCTTAACCACTGAGCCCTCTCTCCAGCCTCCATTTTATTTTATTTTTGCCATAAGCATTCTTAACCTGTGATAACCACTGAGCCATCTCTGCAGCCCCTGTAGCTTTTCATACAAGTACTAATGTAGGAGAAGTAGGGGGACGTAATGAGGGGACAGGTGAAGGGTCTCATCTGTGGTGTGTTGAGTCTCAGTCCTGACTGCACATGAGACTTCATCATGGTCGAGATGCTCCTGAGGAGGGTGGGGAACCACTGTACCTCACCTCTAAGATTCAGAGTTGGTGAAGCTACGTGTGGGAGGTTTCCTCAGTTTCCCGTGTGTTTTTAGGTTCTGCAGGCTGTTAGAACTGTAGCTTTTGATGGGATTTAGATGTTTTCTTTTACTGTCTGTCTTAGTAAGGCTAGTACAGTGACCTTTGCCCTCATGAACAATCTGCTTCGAGGAATGTGACAGAGACTCAGTAGAAGAAGGCCAAGTGGTAGCTTTACTTGAGGTCTGACTGTAATTAATACCCAGTGTCAACAGATTAGTAAGGTTATTCCTCTACTTTCTGCCTTCGTCAGTCTCTACTGTAGCCACAGCCATGTTGATTTATTATATATTTATTGCATATATCCATTATAAGTCATACTTCCTAATTGTATGGACTTGGAAGATATTTCACCAAAGGTAGAAATTTGGTTCATAAGGCAGTGTAATTTGTATTTTAATAACCCTTGAGGCATCACTAGCTTATGCAGGTTTTCAGTGTATCCATACCCTATGATGTCCCTGTAGGGTGGAGGTGGTGCTTAGATTCTATTGATATGCCAGTGTATCTTGAAAGTCAGTAGTTAGAAATAAATTTACCTTTTTAATGTCTAGGTTTGGATGTAGATTTGCCATAATTTATTATTGATTGTTTTATTTGTGGAACTTCTGGGAATAAAAGAACTCAATATAGTAATTTAAACAAAACACAGATTTAGTTCTCTCATGGAGAGCTCAGAGGTAGCTGGCAGAGGGTCCTGCAGTTCTTCAGCATGTGACTTCAGCATCCTGTACACAGGATGGCTGTTACAGTGTCCTTCTACTGTATGCAGGGCAGCAGCAGCAAGTGGAAGTAGAGAGTGTCTGCTGCTCCTTTTATGCCAGCCATTGGCACTGTGTGCTGTTCTCCAGGACTTTATTGCTTTGCGGTTCCCATATTCAAAGAGGGTGGGAACTTGAGCTACATCCTTGATTAAAACACAGGAGTCGGCTCAGGCATTGTGGCACATGCCTTTAACAACTACATTGATGCCTGGTGTCAATTATACTCAGGTCTCAAGTAAAACCCATGCTGTGCGCCATTGATGTAGCAGGAAACTAAGTAAAGTGGTTAGAGTTTATTTACTATTTCTAGTGTGGCCCTAGGCCCAGTATTCTGTACCCTTGTGCTCTTGGCCTTTGCAGTTCTAAAGGTTACTCTGTGGAAGGTGCAAATGCAGTCTCATTAACTGACCTAGCCGACCCATTTGGCCATAACAGAAAGGATAGCAGAAGAATGCTACTCACTTATATTCTGTATTGTAAAATAGTAATTGTCATGTGATGTGATTTTCTCTATTACAGAGAAATTCCAGTGGGAGCGTTTTTTATTAGGTGCTTCATTGATTTGAGTCAGGGTTAGAAAAGGAGTTGTTTTGATTTTAAGATTCCTTTCAGCTCAAGAATGCCATCTGGTGGCGGTAGATAGAGTTGACTCATCTGTAGCATATGGCTTTGTTTTTTTGTACATTAAAGTCCTTCAATAGAAAGTGCATAGTCAGAGGCACGACTGTAATTGTGTTTTGTGTAACGATCTCTCCATATTAAAAAACAACTTGTTTATAAATACCTAAGCACGGCTTTGTTTAATCCTAAAAGCTATACCTTGTTTTTCTAAGTCATAGACCTGTTAGTGGATTATCAGAATACTTCAGTGGTGGAAACACCTTGAGTTTATGACTCAAAGATTCTTATCTTTAGTATGTGTTTTTCCATTGTACACTTTTATTTATTAATGGCTAATAAAATCAAGTTAGTGGGCTACAACCATCACTTAAAACTAGAATGGAATAAAACTTAAATACAGTTATTCTCATGAGGCAAAGCTATATGAATTACAGTCTTTTAAAAAGTATGTATTTGTATGTGTGTATATACCTGATCATGTGTGTGTGTGTTTGTATGTGTGTGCACCAGATCACAATGTAATATGTATTTTTTTAAGCTACTAATTTCTGTAGTAGTCTCACCTACTGTTATCTAAGAATATTGCCGTTGGAGGGTTTTTTAGGATGGTCATGGCTCATGGTTAAGAGCAAATTCAGTAACCACAACCAATAAGGATTGAAAATTAAACTTTAAAATGTCATGTTTGGTGTCTTCCCTTATTCTTTTCCTTAGTAATTTGATAAGTAAGCCTATTTTTCTCTGATCAGTATTTTTCTTAACACCTGTAGATTCTCTCTGATCAATACCTGACACAGGATGTGCTGGCAAAGTCTGATCATCTGATGGCTGCAGCCAAAGGTCTGTTTGCTGATGTTCCTCGTAAGCGTACAGGTAAGCATTCAGTCCACACAGAGCTTGCATATCTCTCTGAAACACAGCTCATAAGGGAATAGAAGAATCCACTCTGTTATCAGGAGTCACGTTCCTGCTGCATCTTCTAGCTGGCTGGTATATGAAGAACCAAGAGTCATAATTCACTTGCTGTTTATAGGAGTATTACAAGTTACTCAATTAAGGGAACTATCTACTAACATTTTGTAACTGAAAACGTGGCTCAATTTTCAGCTTATTAAGTTACCATGTAATTAAAATATGTGCATTTACTTGTAGTTTGAGTAAGCTTAGCTTAAAATCTAGAGTAACTTCAGTTTCTTGCCAAAAGAAACTTTGCTTTTCTTTAGTTACATAGGATTGATTATCCCTGCCCTCCACCCCCACAATCCATGTAGCTGAGACTGGCTTTGATCTCCTGATCTTCCTTCCTCTTAACTCCTGAGGCTGGCATTAAAGGCGTGTATCACCATTCTTGGCTTCAGCATTATTAATCATAATGGTATATAATCTTTTAGAAACATATGATTTATTTTTACTGGGAAGTTTGAATCCTACATCAGCCATTTATTAGCATAACTTTGGGCTAATTACTTAATTTTTCCAAGTTTCAGTTTGCTGGTCTGTAAAATAATAAAACCTATCTCATGGAGTTTTGTGAAGGTAAAAGTGAGTTTAGATGTGGCTGGTACATATCCATGTAAATGGAGCTGCTGTTTGGAATTTCCCTGAGGTGAAGGGAGCCTGTGGCAGTATAGAACTTGTGAAGCCTCTTCAAGCAAATGAAATAAAATCATGATGACTTGTGTTTGTTCCTTCTGCAGGGTTTCCAAATGTAACAAGGGCTCCAAATTCCTCACAGAGCTGCACTGAAATAAATCAAGATCCTGTCACCCAGTCTATCCTTAATGAATCAATCATAGCGCCTCAGGTAGTCCATTGCACTCACAACCAAGTGCCCATGCTGAAATGAAGTTCAGCTTGATACAGGCATCTCGGAAAACATTTTAAAAGCTTAAATGTCAACCATTGTCCTGTCAGCTATAAAGAGACAGTAGAAAAAGAAACTAACAAAGATTTGGGAAAGATGAGCTAGAGAAAAAATAGAACATCCAAGAAGATATGATACGAAGTTGAAGGATGAGTATTTACTTCAGTATATGGGGTGTGTGTGTGTGTGTGTGTGTGTGTGTGTGTGTGTGTTCGTGTGTGAGGCCTAGCTTGACTGTCAAGGAGCCTCCACAGTGCTGAGGTGAAAAGCATGTGCCCCCATGTTATTGCGTGTTATTGCGCGTGTGTTTTTGGTACTGGACTGAATTCCTCGTGCATGTGCCATCCTTATCTAAGCTGTTAGAAAGGGAACAAGGGAAGCATAAGGTGTAATGAGGGAAAGACCAACTTGTCTGTGGAGGAGTAAGCATGCTGAACTCAACCTTGTAGAAAGTATCTTGAGTGGAGTGGCAGGACACAAGCCAGGTTGCAGAGCATAGATGGTGAATGCAGAATTGGAAATAAATCTTTAAAGAGATTGGTGGAGCCCATAGCTTTAGAAAGGCCGCTACAGAAGCAGTTGTGAATTTGGGGCCAGCATTGAATACATAATATATTGGGTTAGCATGGGCTAAACAAAAAACAGAAGTCAAACTGGAAATGATGTATCAAGGTGGGGTAAAAAGAAACAGGCTTTCTTATACTCAAATACTGATAGCTGAAGCAGGCAAGCAGCTGGAGATAATTAGGATAGTAGAAGACTGAGAGAGTTTGGTGGTTGACACACATGAGGGGGTCAGCCTTAGGAGGAGAAATGCCTTTTATGACTAACGCCCTGTGGTGGGTGAGCATATAATCACTTGTGCTGCTGGTTTTACTGTTGAGGTAGGCTCTTAATGAAGTTGATGATGGAGGCAGGGAGAGCACCGCTCACAGCCAGTCAGAAGACAGCGAGAGTGAATTGCCTAACTCCCTCAGCCAGCACTCTAACAGGAGCACAGAGAGGTACGTGTGTGCCGCGGGTACCCAGGCTCGGCTGGTGTTCCCAGACTATTCAAAGCGTGTGCTTATTGCATTATTCCTTAAAAATAAACCAGCAAAAAAAAAAAAAAGAACCAGCTGAGTGTATAGCTTTATGTAAATGTTTAAAATTGTTCTGTAATGTGTTAAAGCTATAGTAGGAGTATAAAGAGGTTTTTATTTTTCCTGTACTTTCTATAAGTAAAGCAAATATATAAATATATATCTCACTTCCTCTTGTTTCACACATTAAAAATGGCAGTGGTGTATTTGCATTTGTCACCAGCAATGACCTAAAGTCAGCTCACAGCCTTTGTAAGGTTTTAGGGGTCACTTGCTTTGTTTTTACAGCACAGTGAAGTAGCTGGACTGCAAACTGAGTGACAGCTGACTGGCCACGCTCCTGGATACATGACCATTTACATTATTGCCGGTTCTTTGTAGTAACAAAAACACTATAGTAAATATCTTCATATTTTTATAGTATTTGAAGTCCATATTTAGGAAAAATTATTAGAAGTGGAACTTGAGGTTTAAAGCGTAAGCACTATACAGTTTTGTTTTAAAATTGTTGAATTCTACTTTATGAAGAACTGTACTTTGAAATTCATGCCCAAGCCCAGGATACAAATTTTTTTCTAGGAAGTGTGCCATTGTGTTTGAGGTTTAATCTCTTACAGTTATAGTTTGTTTTTGGTACACAGGATGAGATACACACCTATGCCCTTAAACTATTAGGAAAGACCTCCCTTTTGTCCCATTGCCACAGTCCCCATCTGAGTGTGGGCTTGCTCTTCTAGTGGCGCTGGCCTCTTTTCTCCAGTCTCCTGGAGTGCCACAGAGTTGTGTTTAGAGAGGCCTTGCAGGCTTTATAGATACCTGTAGCTTTTCTTTCTTTGTTCTGTTTGTTTGTTTGTTTTGAGGCAAGGTTTCTCTATGTAGCCCTGGCTGTTCTAGAACTTGCTATGTAGACCAGGTTGGCCTTGAACGGCCTGCCTCTGCCTCCCAAGTGCTGCAATTAAAGGTGTGTGTCACCATACCCACCTCCCTTATGGCATTTCTTAAAATTTTAGGGTGTTCCTAATAATTTTAATTTTATTTTTATATGAAAATTAGTATCAATTTGTTTAACTTCATAAAACAAAACTTACTGGTATTTTCTGTTATGATGTAATGTTTCCCCTTTGTTAAAAAGTGTGCTTTTTGTTTTTGAGGAGTACTTTGACATTTTCCTTATATAGTGTGTGCTTCTTGCTCTGTTTAATCCTTAAATATTGTTGGTTTCTTGTTTAAATGGGATTTCCTTGTCTTTCACTATATCTTTTATATTCCTGCGTGGCTGGAGATTTGAGGGCCCTGTGGGAGTGGGGTAAGGAGTCTTCCCTGAGCTCCATCCTAGATACCTTTCCCCTGTGCCTTCCAGCTATCAGTCATATGCATTTCTGTCTTATCTCAGTGGCCAGCTGCGTCACTGAATCCTAGGTAAGTTAGTTCTGACAGAAGTTCTCCAGTTCCTGGGTTTAGCATCATATCATCTACAAAAGACGTTTTTGCATCCTGCATCTTACACCTCCTCAAATTTCTTATTTTCTTTTGTATTTTAATTACAGGGCTGTATAAAATAGTAGTGAAATAGCAGACGTCTCTGTTATGCTATTTTATAGATGCATGCTTGTTTTGGTGTTGGGGTGTGTTGGGGCTTGTGTGCCAGACTCTCCTATCATTTCTTTTGGTCATCCTCTCTTAGGATTGCATTGCTTACAGTCTAGTTTCTTAACTTTTCAAAGAATCGGGCTTTTGGCTTATTAAGTTGAGCTTATAGTTTGATTTCTCCCTCCTCAGTTTTCCCTTTTCCCTTCCTTGTGCTTTCTCTTATTTTGCTTTTGTAGCTTCTTGAGTGAGGACTGCAGTACTTTTTTTTTTTAGTTCATAAAAATAAGTGGATTATTTGAGAAATAAGTTCATTTCAGTTGGTTCCTCCTCCCCTTTTTGCTGAGAGTTAAAGATAAAATAAAGCAAAGCTCTAGAAGCCTCCTGTCCTGTGTAGTTCAGCCATACTATGTTCAGACTGTGCCCTGCCGTCTTCCTGTCTGCTGGTGGAACTTGGTGATGCTTTCTTTGTGAGTTAGTCTGTGATCGTTTCTGTGAGTGCTTAAGCAGAGGCTATGGGTCTATTGGAAGGGCTGGTGTTCTGTGTGCACAGCATAATGCCTGCCAGCTGGCTCTGTCTTATTTCTTCTGTCTCCTTCCTTAATTTTGCCATATTGTATACTGAGAGTGATGATTTAAGACTTCTAGTTTTAGTGTGCTTTTGTTTTTTCTTCATATTTATTGTTCTAACATACTTACTTGAAGTTTAATGTGTCCTTTCCTGTAAAGTGACTGCTGTGCTTATAGAATGTGTTAATTTATAAATGTTATATCTTTATTTTGATCAATGGCTTTTAGCATCATGATCTCCATTGTCATATTCATTGGCTTTTGGTACAATCTATTTTGTATGAGAGGGAATAAAACCTCTACTTCTTGTTTCTGATTATCTGCATTATCTTTGCTTTTTATATTTAGCTTTTTGCAGTTGTTTCATACTTTGTGTTCCTTCCATGCAGTGCAGTGGATATGGCTTCCCTAGTCAATTTAGAAATTCTAATTGGTAAGGTAAGCTGTAACAGCAGTTCATACGGTGTGTTCAGTGTCAGCTGAACCATGTCACTCATGGTCCAGTTCTTTGTACGGTGATTACTGTTGCTCCTGTCGGTGGCTGATTTGATGTCACTGTGAAGCTGGCTGGCACACCTGTCGGCTCTGACCAGTGCATGCTAGGGCTATAGGCTTGCACACTGTCTCTTTCCTGTGTATTCATTGTTGTTCTTTTAAAAGCCTTGGTATTTAGGAAGATCCTAGTTCTCTTGTGATGCCTTTGTGTATGAGCCTTTTGTGAGTCGGTCGGTACGGCTCTTGTTTAATCTTTGCTGCCAGCTGTGTGTTTTTGTGTTTTTCCCTTGCACACTGACTGTTCAAGCAAACTGTTCAGTGTTTCTCCCCATATTGTAGTTGCCTTTTAGCTTTTAATTGACAGACACACTGTGCTTTACTGTATACCATGATTTTGTTTGTTTTCATCTTACAGCCAAGACATAATTATTAAGTGCTCATCCAGCCCGTTCCTGTTTCCTTGACTGTCTTGTAGTTGAATCTTGGTTAGTTAAGGCCCATGCTGTTGGGCTTATGAATAGAATGTTCCTTGAATTCTTTAGACATCCTCCTCCCCACCCCCTGCCTTTTACTGAAAATAGATATTTTTCTCATATAATGTATGCGGATATGGATTCTCTTTCCTCTGCTCGTCCCAGTTCTTCTCTACCTCCCCTCCCAACTAGGTCCACCCCCTTTCTGACTCTCCTTAGAAAACAGGCTTCTAAGAGATAATAATAAAATTATTATAAATTATAAATAAATATATGTTCTGTATTAGCTCTAAAAATATAAACTATATAAAATAAGATTTTAAAGAAAAAACTGACATGTCAGAATTAGACAAAACAAACAGAAGGAAAAGAGCCCAAGAGAAGGCACAGAAATCAGAAACCTACTCCTCACATTCAAAAAATCTCATAAAAACACTGAACTGGGAGCCATCATACATAACAGAGGACCTAGTACAGAACCGTGCAGCCCTGAGCATCATCTTCAGGCTTGTGAGGTCATATAAGCGTCGTTCATGTGGGTTTAGGGGCCTTGTTTTCTTGGTGTTCTTCATCCCCTGTGACTCATACACTCTTTCTGTCTCCTCTTCTGCAGGGTTGCAGGGTTCCCTTGGCCTGAGGAGAGGGGAATGTTGGTGATATCCTGTTTCTGTCTAAGTGTTATATGGCCTCTCATTCTCTGCATAATATTCCGACATTTTTCTATAGCTTTTGTATTTGAAGTACTGGCTGGCTTTTTTTGGCAGTGCTCTTCACTCTTGGTTGGCCTTGTACATTTCTTTATGAAGTCTGATGCTATAGTAATTTTCTTGCTTTTGTAAGAGATTTGTTATTTTTGTCTGTCAACTTGATTACCTTCACCTTCAACATTTATTTTTCTGCCTTTAGACTTAAGGGTCCCGTAGTTAATGGTCCAGGTCAGTTTCCCCTTATCTGACATAGTTGGCCCTTTAAGTTGTAGGAGTGTCTTCCTTGTCCTCGTTGCTGGTGTCATCTGTTCTGCTGGTGTCCTGCTGCTCTGTTCAGTGGCGAGTTATAGACAGGAGGCTCACCCTGTTTCCTGGTCACATTTGTTTCCCTAGCATTTGTTCCCACCCTAATCTTACTGCCATTCCTGTGTTTCTTTCTTGAAGTGCCTCAATGCACCTTATAATAATTTAGTTTTAGAGACACAGTTTTATCCTCTGGCCCTCCTGGATCTCCAGTTTGTGATCCTTTTGTCTCAGCGTCCCAAGTGCTGGGGTTACCAGCATTCACTGCTCCTGTGCCCTTTATTTTTGTTTTGTTTTTAAAATTCTACTGTGCAATAGATATGTATTGCTCAATATGTACATACAATATGAAGTATCTCCAAATTCTTATGTATGCATATTTAATTTCATCTTATATGTTGTTGCAGCTTTATTCTGACTCCTTGGCATTATTGGGGAGGGATTTTTATTAGCTCAATGATTTGAGAGTAAATTTTCTGTTTATAGTATTACTATTATATACATATATATATATATATATATATATATATATATATATATATATATGGATTTTCGTGGATACAGTTAAGCACTTCTTGGTCTAAAAGCATACCCTCATGTCAGTTCTAGTGAAGAAGTCCCCAGTCTCATCATTAAATAAGGTATGAGAAGGCTAGATATGATCTGTTCTCCCACATAGAACATATTCTGTTATACCACAGAATTTTTTTCATATGAAATTAGAGAACATGTTATCTGCTTTCAGAATACAGTGATGGAACATATCTGGGATAGGAGTTATAGCCATTCTTGTTTTAAAAGAGGAAAATGTATCAAAAGAAGAAAGCAGTCAGCAGTTACAAGGGACTTTGCAATCCAGACAGACAAATTCCATTAAGTTTCAAGGCCTGGCAATAATCATCTCTGGCCTGAGTCTTCAACCTCAAAGCCCATAGCTCTGCCCACTATTTCTGAGTCTTTCCCCTTGACTCCTGTGTCTGTGGATTTAAATCTGTACAAACATCTGTAGCTCTGGTCATGGGGGGCTCGGGGGGAGTCATTCATCCTTTTGCCTGGAGGATAGACAGCTCGTGTTTATAGCTGGGTAGCTTTATCAACTTACTCCTCTCTGTAGAATTTAGGAGTCTGGCACCAATTCTTTACTCCATTCTGTCAGTCCAAGCCAGTGATATTTCTGCTGTTAAAACACTCTCAAAAGCTCTTATGGATGTCTGTGTTTTACATGATAGGTTCTCATGAACCTTTCTGGGATAATCTCCTTTTTTATTCTGGCTTCTGAGATCACTGAGGAGATCCAGGAATTACCTCTTGCCCTTCAGACCTAGCGATCACTTGGCAGCACATACGTGCCCCTCTCCAGAGCTTGCTTTCTTAGGCCCAGCTCTAGTAATTTAATTATCTTTTGAGATCTGGAGGCCCAACCTTTCTCAAAATTTCAAGTCCTCAACCCTTTTCTTTTTCCCAGTGCTAGAGATTGAATTTGGACCCTCAGGTATACTAGACAATCATTCTTCCCCTGAGCTGAAGCCTTACCCCTGAATCCTCTTGCTTAATCGTCTACCCTCGGTTTTTCTTTCTCTCTGTTGTGTCCTTATCACTTTGCAGCCTCTTCAGCAAAACCTCTTGGTTCATCACTTACAAAATTCTACTTTGTGTATAACTGTACTAAGATTTCTACCACTCAACCATTGGCTGGCCTCCAGTCGAACAGCATGTTCTTAATGTCCTGAACTCTGAGACTAGAAGTTCTGTTGACAGTCATATCTCTGTAAACTTTCTACTTACACTGTGGGAATTCAGTCTGGGGTCTCTGCAGTGCACCTTGCTTCTTCCGGTGTCTTCATCAGAGGAATTCCTAGCATCCACATTTCTACCAATAGTTCATTTAAGATCATGCAGGCTGCTTCTGTCATTCACTTAGAAATCCTTCTAGGCTTACTCCCAAGGCACTCACTGCTCAGCTGTGTCTACACCAGCATTCTACTCAAGTCATAGTCCGTATTAGTTTTCTGATGATGCTATAACAAATTAACAAAAACTTGCCAGCTTAAGACAATACAAATTCATTTTGTCTATAGGTTTGAGATCTGAAATATGTTTCACTAAGCTGAAATCAGGTGTGTTTAGAGCCATTCTACCTCCTGGGAGAGCCCCAGAAAAGAATCTGTTGCTTTCCCTTTCCCCTTTGGTGGCATTTGGTTGCTCTGTGACTTGTGACAGTGCAGGCTCTGTCTCTGTTTTCACCCTGTGAATCAGATCTCCCTTACTCTCTATGGATGCACATAGAGAGTTAAGGCACCCCTTAGTAATTTACGAACATGTTCCTATCTCTTGGCCTTTAACCTGATCACATCTATAAAAATCCCCTTTTTGTGTGGTAAAATTGCATTCATAGACTCTAGGGATTGGGTTACAGGTGTCTTTGGCAGCTTTTAGCCTACTGCGATAGTGTTGCATTATATTTGTGGCTACGACGTAGCCTGGCTCTTGGAAGCGTCAGTGTTAGAGATGGTAATGAAAGTGTATGAATGTGGTATTTATTTTTCTAATTTGTAGAGCATTCTTCTGATATTATTCCTAAAGGTTGGACTTAAAGCCGCTGGTGTTTTATTACGAAGGGTCTTTTCTTGTCACTTTCCTCTCTGCAAGCCTCATATCATGGCTCTTTTGCTAGTAAAAGATACACTTTTGTAGCCAATGGTGTTCTAATGTGCTACTTATAGTTTGCCTGAAACTGAGGTTTATGGAGTGGCTTAATTAGAGTATTTATTTCCTATTTAATTTCTAATGCTTTGATTTATAGTTCATAGATACATAGCTTGTTTATTTATAATTCAGTATTTGAACATTTACAGTCATTTCATTACCATTGCAATTAATTTTAGGATATTTTCACCACCTCAGAAAGAAAGGCCATTTCCAGCCGGGCAGTGGTGGCGCATGCCTTTAATCCCAGCACTTGGAAGGCAGAGGCAGATGGATTTCTGAGTTTGAGGCCAGCCTGGTCTATTGAGTGAGTTCCAGGACAGCCAGGGCTATACAGATAAACCCTGTCCCCCACCCCCACCCCCCAAAAAAGCTATTTCCGTCCAACCCCTTTGGTATTGAATAACCACTGATATATTTTCTACCCTATAGATTTTCCTACTTAGACGTGCTATGTAAGATTTTGCAATGTGTTGTCTCTTGTGTCTGGGGTGTCTTTCACATTGTAATACAAAGGAATGTTCCATTCCCTTCTCTGGCTGAATAGTATTCCATTGAATAAGTACACCACATTTACACATTCATTCATTGGATAGTAGACATTTGTTTCTATTTTCTGTCTTCCCACTTAAGCCTCAGTTTAAGAAATGAAGTATCAGCATTGTCAGTGATAGTAACGTCTGTGGATAAGGCTAAGCTCTGTCATGAAAGGGCTTCCACGTACTAAGTCCCTAGGCTACTGACTCCTGCCCCATTTCTGGTGCAAAACATTTTCTTCAATATGAGCGAACTGTCTGCTCTGCAGACACTGGCTCTCCTGAAGGGAATGGAAACTACAAGGGCAGAACCATAGATAAATAATTATTTTAGAGAGAGAAAGAAGGGTGAGCTACATATACAAAGGCAAACACTATTGTGTAAGGGACCGTGGGACATAGAAGCCGGAAGGCAGATGGACTGTTTTCTTCCCTAAGATGATGGCCTTTTGGCTTCTTACCGTCTGTATTAGCATCATTCCTTTGCTATGATAAAAGACTCAGACAAAAGCAGCCTAAGGAAGAGTGAGTTTATTTTGACTTCTACTTGCAGAGGGGATGCAGTCCACTGTGGCAGGGAAGGCATGGCGCAGGAGCAGGAGCAGGAGCCAGCCTGTCACTTGTATTGGCAGTGTGGAAGGACGACATAGGAGGAGGAAATGGGGCAGGGCAACTAAGCCTTCTGTCCCCAGTAACAGACTTACTCCTGCAAAGTCAGCTTTCATAAAGGTTCCACAATCTTTCCAAACAGCTCCACTAGCTGGGGACCAAAATGTGAATGTATACACCTATGGGAGACATTTATCATTCAATCACTACATTGTCTTGTCAGATAAAGTCGGTAACATTGCTTTTTTTTTTTTTTTTAATTGTGAATTTCTAAAAACTTGTAAATCAGACATGAACAGTCGGACAGTTTAAATGATAGCACCTATTAATTCTAATTGTCCCATAATTTATAGGTTTCTTCACCAACTAAAGGAAGAGAATTCCGAGTTAATCAATCAACTGTGGACTGATATTCAGCAGAAAATCGCTACCCAGTCACAAAGAACTCCTCCAGGGTCTCCGTCCTCGGAGCTTTCGGCAGAGGATCAGAAAGGCTAGTTCCTCCTTTGCTGTATTTCTAGTAGCAGACTTACTTAGGTTCGCTTGTTTGTCTGTGGTGGTGTTGTTAACACAGTAGTTTTCAAACTTAACTTTTGGAGTCTTTATATGTTGATTAAAATCCTGATGACTATTAGTGGAACTGTCTTTGGAGAAAGCTTAGTCTCTTGAAATGCTTTCTGCTGTGTTCTTCCTTTCCAGCTGCTCTGAATGCAACAGATGCTGTCAAGAGAATCCAGGCTGGGCTTCAGCCTGAGGAGTCTGCCGAGCCTGTAGACTCCAGCTCCAGCTATGTGGGACCAGTGCTAAACACAAGGAAGCAAAAGCCGCTGCTAAGTAAAGGTGCGCACCTCCCCACTTTACACAGACGAGTTGTTACACATGTCCTCTCAGCTCGGCCAGCTGGCTGTATTTAAGTATGAGTTTGATGAGGGGAAGCTAAGAAACCCCCTTCTGTCCCACACAGTGTGTCACAGAATGTTATGTTAGCTATAGATAATGTAAACTTGTTTCAAATTTGTAGGTTTGTATTACAAAGATCATGGTAACTTCTTTTTAAAAATTGTGAACAATCAAAACTTTTTTTTTTTGATAAATTTGTAGTTGTGATCTTCCCGGTTTTGAACTAGAATGACTTTTGTCGTTCTCAGTGAAAAGAAAACAAGATGTGTGTGCTGCCTCCAAGCAGAGGACAAACATGCTGTCCTCCAGCACAGCCTCTGCAGACAGAACAAGCAGCACTGCCTCCAGCCTGGACGTCCTCAAGCACGTGATCCGTGATGTGGAGCACGAGATGGGAGAGTATGAGCGGTGCACAGGGCGCGAGGTCACAGGGCTGCAGGGTGGTCAGGGGCTCACAGGCTTCACCCTGTCCCTGGTGAGCTCTCTCTGCCGCCTGGTTCGGTACCTTAAAGAGGTAAGGGTACAGGTTATGGGAATCCTCTCTTCAGGCAAAAAATATATGTAGATTGGTTTCTCCTTGCTTAATTTATTGCAACCTCTAAGTAAGAACAGTTAAATTTGAATATTTTTATTTTACTCAGTTTTAGTATATCTAGTAAAATTTATGCTTGTAGTCCCCCGCTATCGTTGGATATATAGTTAGGTAAATATTGCTGATGTTGCTGTGGATAAAGTAATATCTTATGCCAGTTGTAAGTATTACCTGGTTAATCATTGGGTTAAATAGCACTGTTAGCTGGAGCTTTGCTGTGCCGCTTTCCTCTGCTGCCTGCTGCTCCTGTGTCAGTTCTGCTGGGAGAGTGGCTCTTCCTGTAATCTGTAAATTTCATAGGCAGGGAAACTGTGATCGCTGTAGAATGGGAGTTGTTATCTTATTGAGAAAATAAAGAATAAAGAATTGTTTGCTACTAAATAATAATCGGTCCTTAGGTGGTACAGAATTAGTAGGACATTTTAATTCTCTACAAGGTCACTAAAGGATCAGAGGAGATAGCTCAGGTGCTAAAGTGTTTGCTTTGAAAGCATGTGTACTTGAGTTTAATCCCCAAGTCAAGAATTCTGGGGAAGTGAAGATGGTGGTATCCTTGGAGCTCCTGAGCCAGCCAGTCTAGCCCAATTGACAAGCTCCACTAGAGGTCAGTGAGAGCCCCCTGCCTTTATTTCTGAGAATGACACTTGAGGTTTCCGTGCATGCACACCCTCACACACATGTACATGCACACAGTAAAACATTTACATACAGTTTAGTTATGTGCTTAAATATGTTGAACAAATATGACAAAAATGTTAATAAACGTTCACTTTAAGCAGTAGCTCTATCACTGTGGTTGATGTGTCATCTGGGGTTGTTTTCGTCAAACTGCCTTATAATGAAAGGTTTCTGTGCTGTCAGACATGGGAACGTCTTTTAAGTAGACCTATATTCTGTGATTATTTTTCCCCCTCACAGTACTGTTCATGTGCTTTTTATGATATGAACAGTATCATAGTTAGTAGGTTTTTCTCCCTTTTTATCTTTTCTTTAGTGTGTTCTTTGACAATTTTATGTACACACACACACACAGAGTATATTCTGATTACTGTCACCCCACCCTCTCCCATCTCCCTCCCACTCGTTATCCTCCCACCTCCCAGGATTCTTTTCCAGTTAATCTGGAGTCCTTGAAAGTGTACTAGTGCTTAGGAACCACAGCAGGCCTATGACATGTGCCTTGTAACAGTTCACATACTCTCAAAGCTATGATAGTTCATAGAAATAGTCAATATAGTAACTGTTTTAAATTATATTTTAACAATCAGTTTTTGATTGGCAGTATATCACACAGCATGAAATAGAAGCATACAGAAGAGTGTAGAGTGAAAAACCTAATTCTCATTCCTAACTTGTAACCAACCTGCTTGTTTCCATGTAGCTTACTGTCATGGTCAGATACCAATGTGTCTATCTAGAGATGGGCTTTGTGGTCAAACTGATTCATGCACAGCCCTTCGCTTTTTAAATGAAAAAAAAAAAAAAAGTAGTTCTTTAAGATGGAACTAGAACAAAAGAAAAGTACATTTTTTTTTTTAATTAAATGTAGCCTTCTAATGAAAGTTTTAAGTCTCATCACTGTCGTGGTTGTTGCTTCTCTGTAAGTGTCCTTGCTGTCTTGTCTGTGTAGAAGTGTAGTTGTCAGTACGTGATCCTACTGGTGGGAGTCTACTTTTCTTGTCTTTTGCAGAGTGAAATCCAACTTCGGAAAGAAGTAGAGACCAGGCAGCAGCTGGCACAGATGTTAGGTGATCACCGAGAGCTCATTGATGCCCTGACAGCTGAAATGCTTTCCCTCAGAGAAGAAAATAGTACCATGCAGGTATTCACGTGCCCTCCCAAAGGCTCCATGTTTGATAGTGAGCATGTCTATATGCATGCAAGGTTCTCCTGGAGCTGCGGGTGGCTTAGCTGCTCTGATGTGACTACATGTCATGTCCGCAGCAGCAGTGGGTAGTAATGAACATTTGTTATGCCAAGGTTCTATAGTCAAAACATAAGCTGCATATAATACATAGGATAAGTTTGCTATTTCCAAGAAATATGCTGTGGATGGGGATAGCAGGATCTACATTTCAATACCCACCAATACCATGGTCATTTAGAGTGTGAAGGAGTGTACTGGTAGCCAGTTGTCATTTTAAAGGAAAGGGTATTAGAGGAAACAATGACAGCCTTTGAAACCTTCTGCACCGGTATTAGATACTCTTTGTGATTGCTTTTGGTGACTCTATAAAAAGGCATATACTACCTTTTCTAAAACACTGACTACTTGCATGCTTCTTTAAATATTCTTTCTTTGTATGCATTATGTGCTATAGGTATTCATGTGTATGTACAAGTCTGTGTGGAGGACAGAGGTTGATGTTGGTGTCAGCCTCAGTCGCTCTCATCTTACTTTTTGAGGTTGGGTTCCCCATGAATGTGAAGCTCACCAGTTTGACTAGACTCTGGCCAGTGGTCTCCAAGAATCTACCTGTCTCGGCCCCCACACTGGTGCTATAAACATGTGCTGCAGTACCTGGCATTTTACATTGGAGCTAAGGATTTGAACTCAGGTCCTTATGTTTGTGTGGTGAGCAGTTTACTGACTGAGCCATATCCTTAGCCCCCTTAGGACTCTTTGCATGCTAAGTTTAAAGAGTTAGGCAAATGAAGTGGCAAACCACTAAAGAGAAGAGTCATGATGTGACTTAAGTCTTAGGAGGGTCATCTGGGCTACTAAGCATGCACTATGCTCTGCTGTGTTAATTGCCACCTGAAGACTACATCACTGCAACGTGCTGCGTGGACTATAGCAGAGAGGGCTGCCTTTGTTGGGCCACTTTATGAGTGAAATCCAACTTCAGTTCTAACCAGTTAGGAGCTATTTGACAATAATATACTTAATATTTATAAATACTTAATATATATGTAGAAATTAAGAGTCATATATTTATTTTGTTCTTAAATAACTACAATTATTTATCAGTGAGGTATGTGTACTTTTCTGATTCTGTGTAACTATCCTTAGAGTTAGTTATATTGGACATCATTGTCCTTATTTCTTATTCCATAGTGTGTTTCTACCCAAAATGTTTTTAAACATAGCTGCTTCCAGGAAACCAGCCATCAGAAGATTTGATGACTTTTTGATTGTCTTTCTTGTTACTGTGTGAGAGTGGGTCTCACTATGTAGCCTGATGTGGCCTTGGCTTTGTGATCCTCCTGTCTCAACTTCTTGCATGCTAGAAATGCAGGCATATGCTGCCATGCTTGCCTAAGAAGATATTAAACTACCAAAAAGAATATAATGAAATCTTACTTTCAAACTGAACTGCCTCCAGATGCTGCATAGCCTGTGTCTTCACTGGTTTCTCCTGAGAACTGAAGCTGTTCTCTGGTGGCCCTGTGAAATCACTGTTGTCTCAGACTACAATTTGAGGATAGAACCAGGGATCATAGCAGAGCACATCTGGGCATTGTGAGGTTGATTCAGATAGGGAATAGCAGCGTGGCCCAGAGCAGAAGTGGGAAATGGTATACAGACTGAGCAAATTCAAAGTGTATTTTGAAGGTCAACCAAACGCATTGGAAATGGAGTGAAGGAAAGGACGTGAGGGAAAAAGCCAAAGGTAATTGTGCAGTTTGCGATTTGGATTTAAAAGATGAAGCTGCCGTGTATGTTGTAGGAGCTTGGCTTTGTCTAGATTGAGTTTGAAGTCTATTGGAGTCCCACATGGGGAACCTTAAAAGACCACTGAACATACAAGGGTAAAACTTGAGGAGAAAGTTGTCTTGTATGCTATATTGATACTACACATTGGTACTCTCTCTGACGTCTGGACCACACCTACTCTTACTAGTTGTCTGCACTTGTGGCATGTGTCACTAGCTGCCTCACTGGTTTCTCTTGTCTTTGTCATAAGGTCTTGGCAGGTCATAGAACTTTTCTTTCTCCCCTTTCACCTGCCATCTTCTATACCTGGAAGAACTATATGCCAATATTTATGGAAGGCCTGCATTTTGTGGTTGTAGTCAGACTTGTTGATTTTACATTACCTATTTTCATCTACAATATGAAACAGATAAAGAAAAGAACAAATCCATCTAAACTTCTAGACAATAAAGTTGACTTTTAATTTGAGAGTGGAATTCCAAACATGTTCAACTATATGACAGAAAATAAACCTAATCAGTTGGTGTGATATTTTATTTATTTTGAATTTGAAAATTCTATAACATTAGTAGGTATACACACACCCATAGACAAATCTGAGTGCACACTAACCACAGTTGCCTTTCACAGAAAGCTGTAATTATCCTACATTTAGAATGCCCTGCTTTTCTTTTGCTCTCCACATTGTTTCACATACATGATGATATGTTTTTATGACATTAGAGTTTATCCACGTGGGTGTCCATAAATGCTCTGTTGAGTTTCTCCCACCTAATCACTCTCTTATTGTAGCTAGTCAGTAGAGATCATCTATGTGAAAAGATTTTGCAAACTAAAAGCTCTATAAAAAGACTTAATTTTGATAGCAGAGTACTTAGTAATAGTAATTAGTTATTTAAGCATTTCATCACCATGATTCCTATAGGGCATTTATAATTATGAATGACATTGCTTTAGGGTAGGAATTTAAAGTGATAACACACACACACTCACACTCACACACACTCACACTCATACACACACACACACACACACACACACTCACTCACATGTCTGTAAAGCTTACTCTTTAGATAATGACTGCTGTCTGTTATGCCAGTGATGGTGTCATTTTCTTTAGGCGAGACTTCAGCAGTACATGGTTACCACAGATGAGCAGCTCATATCGCTAACACATGCCATTAAGAACTGTCCTGTGATAAATAACTCCAGACAAGAAAGTCAAGCATCAGAAAGGGCAGCTATTGGTAGAAGACTTGTGGATAATGTAGGTAGGTGGAGTCTTATTATTTCCAGTCTGTTATTAAATTACCTAATATCCTTAGAGTAGTAATAAGCAAAGAAGATAGAGCTTGTGGATGAGAGGAAGTGGCGGAATGAAATATAACTATGAGGTCACTCTCCTCTGGTGGGCTTTGCTGTTGATATCTCATTACTATAATGTTGGTGAGTTAACTTTGCTACTAAGAGACCTTTAGTTACTCAAAGGTGAGAAACCCAGGGGTTATGGTACTTCACAGTTACTGGGAGTTATTACTGTCTGCGGGAAAGTCAGAAATGTTATAGAGATGAAATCTGGAAATCTGGTTCATATCTTCCTGAGTCTCAGCCTTACAACCCTGTTAGGATAGCACAGAATGCACCACACTGTTGACACATAACTTACCAACTTACCTTGCACAGAAGTCAGTATATTAAAGTTTTCTTCTTGCCTTATTTGTCATGACCATTAGGAAGCTAGTGCTGCGGGTGGTGGGGTCTGCAGTAGCTTTCTGAAGATAGCTTTGAGTCTTTCACAGCTTTTCCTACTGAAACGAGACTTTTCTGCCTCAGAGTTTCTGGCAAAGGAGGGTATAGTTGAGAGAGTGAGGAATTTTCCTACTACTTAAATGCATTTAAGAATAAATACCTGGAGGCTGGAGAGATGGCTGCGTGGTTAAGAACACTTAAATAATCCTGCATAAGACACAGGTTCAGTTCATGGTAACCCTGTGTTAGCTCATAACTCCTGCCTGTACCTCCAGTTCCAGGGCATCTGAAACCCTCTTCTGGCCTTTGTAAGCTTCTAAAAGCATGCAGTGTACACACACACACACACACACACACACACACACACACACACACACACAAAGAATTACGTAGAATAAATACTGGATTTTCACTGGAATGTCTCTTCTAGCTCTCTGACTCAGTAGTTTACGCTTCGCAGGGGTCTGGGGAGTTATTTAAGTGTGGACCCATGTGTCCTTTCTGTTCCTTTCATGTTACTGTCCTCTTATCTTTCTCAGAGGGTCCTGTTGTAAGCAGTAATGGCTCCATGCCATTGATGTTCAGAGGGGAAGAAATGGTTGAATTCCCACAGGAAGAGTTGCCTGTTAAACTATCTCAGGGGCCAACCACCACAGAAAACTTGAATCTGGCCAATAATTTCCCAACCCATATTTTCGAGCCAGCTGTGATGCTAACACCACCCAGGCAGAAGAGCAACTCAGAATTCTCTCCTCTCCAGGATGGTAAGCACGCTTCTTCTATATTTATATGGAAGCTGTGACTTTTTTTCCCCTTCACTTATATGATAATGTGTATATATGTGTGTGTGTGTGTGTGTGTGTGTGTGTGTGTATATATATATATATATATATATATATATGCATGTGTGTATATATATATGTATATATGTGTGTGTGTATATAGTGAGTTGTACATATATACGTGTACATACATACATACATGCACATGCACACACACATGCATTTTTTAGGGTAGTTCCCCTGCACCCAGCCGTCACTCTGAAAGTAACAGGATAACTTGAAGAAGGAAGGACTTGCTTTTTGTTCCTGGGTTCAGTGGTCTGTGGTCAGCTAGCTCTGTTCTTTCTGGATGGTGGTAGAATATGACAGAGGAAAGCCTCTCACCTCATGGCAGCCCAGAGACAGCAAATGAGAAGGATCTGAAAACGAACACTCTTCAAAGACATGCCACTGCTAACCAACGCGCGTGTGTGCATGCGTGTGTGTGTGTGTGTGTGTGTGTGTGTGTGTGTACACGCAAATGTCCATGACACATATAGAGGTCAGAGAAAACTTGTGGTAATAGATTCTTGCCTTTACCACGTGGTTCCTAGGTATCAAATTCAGGTCATCAGGCTTAGTGGTAAGGACTTTAACCACTGAACTATGTGTCACTAGTCCTTGAAAAATATTTTTAATTATTTTTGTGTGTGTTGTCAGGGGTGGGGAGAGGGTGTTCCCTCACCCATGTGAGCCTGTGTGGAGGCCAGCAGATGACAACATTAATTATATTCCTTTATCACTTTCTACCTTTTAAAATTCGATCAATTAATTTTGAGAGAGAAGTAGGCCTGTGGGTGCTGTGGCTTGTACATGGAGGTCAAAGGACAACTCTGGGGAGTCAGTTCTCTTCTGTGGGGTGTCCGACTGGAACCCCAGCCTGTGTGCTAGTGACTTCTGCCAAGGCAGCTTTCTAGCTCCTTTTTTCAAAGATGTTTTTCACAGGTTCATCAGCAGCAGCATGTGTTTGAAGAGTGTACTTTTTCCAGATCCTTCTCTTTTTTTTCATGATTGTACATTTTTTGCATGGATTTTTATTTCTTTAAAAATTATAGTAGAAGCTAAGTTTTATCATTGGGACCCTAAGTTCCTCAGACTTTCTGTACTTTGATGTGTTTTTAGTAAAGGAACTGAAGAGGTTGCAGAGGTTAAAGAAAGAGGCAAGGCCTTGTTACAAGCAGTGCACTATGCTGGTTCTTTTCTTTTCTTTTCTTTTTTCTTTTCCTTTCCTTTCCTTTCCTTTCCTTTCCTTTCCTTTCCTTTCCTTTCCTTTCCTTTCCTTTCCTTTCCTTTCCTTTCCTTTCCTTTCCTTT
>NC_034601.1:39131525-39152202 GCF_900095145.1 Mus pahari
CCTCGAACTCAGAAAGCCACCTGCCTCTGCCTCCCAAGTGCTAGAATTAAAGGCGTGCGCCACCACTGCCCAGCTACTTTGCTGTTTCTATGGCAAATCAGTCATTGTCAGACCAGTGTGGGGGAAATAGAGATGGCACTGGGCTTGAGCCATGTGCTGGTGGCTTGCCCACTCCTTAGTCACTCAGGGGGAATTTCAGATTAAGACGCCTCTTCTCTAACTCAGTAGTTTAATATTTCTTTGAGGTCTGGGGAGTTATTATGTCTAGAATAAGGAAGTAAGCCTTGAATTGTGATGTTTGTTTATATTAGATTTTTAATCCTTACAGTAATTATTCAATCCCCCACCCACCCACATACACACACACTAGTGTCTCACTATGCAGCCCAGGCTGGCCTTAAACTCACAATCATTCCTTCTCATTTGCGATGACAGGCATGCATCACTGTTTCTGGGTAGGAGGTACATGTGTCAAAGTACATGAAAAACTATTGTGACACATGGTTTTTCAGAGTGCTACTAAATGGTGTCGGGAACATGAAAGTTTTTGTATGTGATTGTCCGTATTATTTATGAGACTACTTAGGCACGCAGAAGCTGAACCCTCCTATTGCATACTTCCCTAACTCCCATGACTGCGTGATGCTGTGATTATGACACTGATAGATTCAAAAAGCAGATGCATGTGACTGTTTTAAAATTGGTACTTACAGTACTGAGGCGAACTGTTCAGACTCGTCCGGCGCCCCGAATTCCTCCCACTGTGGAAGTCATAGAGAAGGAGCAGAACTGGGAAAAGAAGGCCCTGCCTATTGATCCAGACATTCAGAACTCAAGTGAGGAAAACCGTCTCTTCACTCAGAGGTGGAGAGTCTCACACATGGGAGAAGACCTGGAGAACAAAGGGCAGCCAACATTTGTTAGCCTGTCACAGCCACCTTGCAGTTCCCTTCCCGGCACTCAGCAGCCCAGAAACCCCGTGTTGTCAGAGGAGCCCACGGTGCTCGGAGACGGGCAGCAGCTCAGAACCTCGGAGGCCCTGGTGCAGAGGAAGGACATTATGGCCCGGATTGCCGAGCTCACACTGCAGAATTCAGCCATCAAGGCCCACCTGAACAATATTACCAGCTCAGGGGGAGAGCAAGGTGATGGACTCCGGGAGCCGAGCAAACAGGGAAGTGCCAGCGAAGTGCCTGCTGTAAGTACCAGCTGAGACTGCCTGGGACACAGCAGGAGTCAGGGTCGGACACTGCGGTCTAAAGGGGCCGCAAAGGGAATAGAGATTTGTTTTCCCTCATGGTTTCAAAGGGATTACTCCCTGTGGCAGAATCTATTGCTCTGGCCCTTAGGTTAGACAAACAGACTCTCATGGTGGCCAGAACATGTGGCCCATAAGGGTCAGAGAGTAAGGTACATGTCTGTAAGATGTGCCCAGGTGATGGAATTCTTCTAGTTAAGCCCTGCCTCTTCCCTGTCACTGCCTATCCATAATACTGTCACCTTATGGATCCTTCAGAGGATCAACTCTTCATTAAAGCCCCCAGGAGCCGGTCACTCCCTAAAGCCCACGAGCTGGCAAGCAAGCCCCCAGTGTATGAGTTGGGACATTTCATATCAGGCTTTAACAGACATCCAAAGAGGTTTCTTCTCAGAAGTGACTCTGAATAGCTTTGACATATCTTCCTTACAAGTAGATAAAACTTACCTGTTAGCTTGTTTTGCAACATGAAAATCAAAATACATGAATGCATGAAAAAAGAAAACTAGCTAAACTGTGTGGGAGGGCTGAGGCTAAGCTAGGAGTGAATGATAGGGAGTCGGGAGGACCTAGAGTGCTTGCTGAACAACTGCATTTTAATTAAAAGTAAGTTACTCTTAACGGGGCCTATTAAAGAGGAGTTGACCCTTAACTCTTGAATAACTTTTTCTAGGGCACAGAATGGGTTTTCCTATAGAAATTACATTTAAAGAATCAGTTAGACTTCAGTGTGCATATGAACGGGCTGAGGATCTTGCTAAAATGTAGTGCCTGACTGAGTAGGTCTGGGATTCAGATAGTTCCTATGTAATACGTCCCTCCGTGATGCCAGAGCGGCTGTTCTGCTCACATTTGGAGGAGCATCGATCTTACACATAGACCAGGATTTTTTTTTTATCCTGTGTAATCTTCAAGAGACTAAGTAAGGAAGGGTTGACATGTGTTTGAGGACAGCCAGGGCAGCTTTAGTGAGTGCCAGACCATTCTGGGCTATAGTGTGAGATCTGTCTTTTAAAAACAAACAAATAATAAAAGGAGAAAACAGTTAAACAGCACACCCCTAACTGTTCTTAGTCCCCTCTGGAAAAGGTTCCCTGCTCCTCCCAGCTTCTGTGAGGTGAGCTTTTGTAAGCTCTCTTCATGAATAAGAAAGGACACGTGGATTTGTCTTTTCTGTCAGTGAGGACATTTATAAGTAAAGCCGACTAATCTGGTCACTTAAACCTTTACTCCATTGTGGGGAGAGTGTGAGTCTGCGTCCTTGACAGGAGTGTCCGTGACACATCTGGTCACGGAGGGTATTTTATTTGAGCAAAGGTGATGCCTGCAAGGGTCTCACAGCAGCTACACTGCTCTTGTAGTCGGAAGGTGCCGGGCTGCCTGGGCTAGGGGGTTTCTGAGCTAGCCACGCTCCTAAGGGCTTTCCAGTGACTGCGTGCTTTGGTGAGGAAAGTGGGAGGTGAAGTAGGAGCCACCTCTGTTATCATTGGCCAGGAAGGAGCTTCGATGATGGGCAGCAGCCAAGTACAGGCACAAGGATGCTTGCATATCACATTATATGTTTGTAGAGTTTTGAAGAGCATTTGAAATAGGTGACTGTTGCTTTTGAAAAGGTAACACATTAAATGCTGAGCCTGTGCCCTTTTTGAGTAATCTTCCCTGGAAAGGGAGGCCTGCGGCCGCCTCTGCCATCCCTTTCTGCTCTAATCAGAGATACAAAGTAGCCCCTGACTCTTAAAGACAAAGCAAGGCCACTCAGGTTAGTCATTCTGTCAGGTGGGTTCTTCCCTCAGAGGGAGATATTTGACTAAGTAAAATTATTATGAATGGCCAAAGTACATTTTTCTTAGGCTTTTCAAATTAAACTTACCCCTGGAGTAGTTTTTTGTTTTGTATTGTTTGGGCTTTTACTCTCTATTTAGACCATTTTACTGTCTTATGCTCCCTTCTAGTCGCAGATGTTCTTAAATCAGACCTCTGAAGCTAAAAGCAAAGGAATAGTATGATTAAGAGTCTTTGCCAGATAATGCACGAAGCTTGTTTGAAGATTGAAGTTTTAAAAACATTCTTTTCAGATTCAGAGATATTCCTGTGTAGTCTGTCACCACTCTGATCTGTCATCGATAGGAGTGCGCCATTTACCTCGCTGGCAGATGTGTCTTTGCTCTTGTGATTCATATTCTCATTCTCTCTCTCTCTCTCTCTCTCTCTCTCTCTCTCTCTCTCTCTCTCTCTCTCTCTCTCTCTCTCTCTCTCTCTCTCTCTCTCTCTCTCTCTCTCTCTCTCTCTCAGCTGAGGCAGGTAGTAAGAGCCGCAAGCACAGGGCGGCTTCGTCCCATTAGACTGTTCATGCAGTAGTGGAAGCATTTGTGTATGTCTTTGCTTTAGCCCTCACGCTTCAACTACATGATTTGTAAACTATTTTACCCATCATTCATTTATGTTTATATCAAGGCTCATAAATACTGACTTGCTGGTACTTAGTAGAAAAGTCAGAGTCGAGTGGTTTTAATGATGGATTTGTGCCTTTTCCCGCTGAAGAATTTCCCAGCAGTTCAGCCTTTAACACCAAGTACCATGGAGGAGCGGATTGCAGAGTTGAACCGACAGAGCATGGAGGCACGCAGCAAACTGCTCCAGCTGATAGAGCAGCAGAAACTTGTTGGCTTGAGCCTTTCCTCATCACCAGTGTCACCCACTGAGTCACCTCTCCGAGCTTGGGCTGGTAGGTCACAGCCTGATCCCTGACTTACAGACTTAGAAGTATGGCTTCACTCTCAACTGTGGAAGTTCCCATCGAGTCAAGATAACCTCACGGCACTCCGTGTCCTAGTACCCCAACTTTGTACCAGAGGACACTGGCTTGGGTCAGAGAGTAAGTGGCAGAAATAGTGGTAGAAAGCTGCCCCTTAGGCAGATTTCTGAGTTCCAGGACAGCCAGGGCTACACAGGGAAACCCTGTATCAAAAAAAAAAAAAAAAAAGAAAGAAAAAGAAAAAGAAAACAAGCAAGCTGCCTCTTGTTTTATAGCTAGTCTTTGGTATCCAGAGAGACACCATCCAAGTGAAATACTCATTACAGTATGTGACTCACTTAGGATATATGCTGTATAAAGTATCTATAAATATTATCAGATTACAAATAATTGCTCTCGTAAAACCAGGAAAATATTTCCACTCAATTTAGTTTTTACATTATTTTGTTACATTTAAGAATATATAAAGAATATTAAAAAATATTTGAATTATAACCTAGAAATTTTGTTTTCATAGTAGCCCTGTTCAAACAGTGCTGAATAAATGAAGTAGCTCAAAGTCGCTTTTAGCCAGAAATACATTTATGCCCTCAAGGGTGGTGCTACAGCAAAGGTATTGATTGGAGCCCAGTCTAAAGCTGATTGTGACAAACTGAGAGGCATTCCTGAGATGCTAAAGCCATGGCGGTGCTTACAGGGACCGAGTGTCCTGCATAGCTGGGTGAAGTCTGTTACCCATATGCTACCACTAAGAGTTTTCACCTCTGTTGGAAATGACTTACTTTTTTAAAATTTGAGCAAGAGAACAGACTCTTGGGGCTTACTAGAAAGTAACAGGCAATGTATTTCCCCAAAAGCCTTTCCTTTGCATTTATTCTAGGTTTCCTCAGTTGATTGATAGCTGTCTTCAGTTCTTTACAGTCATGAAGGCTGGAGGCAAATTCTGGCTCAAATATGTAAATTGTTCACATATGAACCCTGCAAGGTGCCTGCCATGCATGGTCTTAAATATTCCAGCACCAAACTGGGGACCACACAGAAACAATAAGTGTAACAAATGTCAGCTGGTTCTGAGAATAGTTGGGGGCATAAAGCAAAACAGCCTAACGTGTGATTCTGTGACTTAATATGACATTACGTTCTGTAAGCTTGAAAATTATCTTTAGTTCTGTTACCTCATCTAGTATTCAACGCACCCAAAATAGAATTCTTGATTTTATAGTAACCTCTGTGGGGTATAATAAAAATTAGAGTAAACAGTGTCATGGTTTTGTGGTATAACTTGGGGGAATTTTAAAAAATTAGTTAGCTTTGTTGTTTGACAGTTTTCTACATGAATATAATACATTCTGGTTCTTCTCCCACTCTGTCTGTTCTTCTCTTTTCTCTTACACCCCTGCCAGCCCCCTGCCTCCAGTCCCTTTCTCATGCTGATAACTTGTTGTAACCCACTGGTTTAAGGATGGTTTGAATGACCATTGATATGGAACTATCCCACCAAGCCTGGTGGGCTTCCCAGTGTTAGCTAACTAAAGACTGTGACACTCCCACCTCCTACAGTCCAGCCCTAGCCAGTAGTTCAGTAAGGGGTGGGGCTCCACAAGCTCCCTACTCCTCTATTGCACAGGCCCAGTGCAGCCTACCATAGGTGGTTTCCTGATGTCAGGGTTCTGGGCTGGTTCTGCCCAGAACACAACCCCGCTCCCTGTCTTCCAGCTATTACATTTGTTCTACCCTCTTCCATGGTATTCCCTGAGCCTTGCAGGAGGAGCTATAAAGGTCCTTTTGAGAGGCACTTTACTGGCTCTTGTTCTCAGCACTGTGAACAGCCAAGGGTCTGTATTCACCACAGTTTCTGCCGAGCCACGCTGCTCTGGATAAGGCTGAGAGTGGCATTTTTTCCGTGGCTGTAAAGAGAGATATTTAGAAGGCAGCTTGACATAACAGTTTAGCCAGACAACAGTAGTAAGTCTCTTCTACTCAGGGCCTGCTACCCTCGCTGCTGTGTGGTTTTGATCAGATATATTGCATATATATGGACTTGCATATGGCCAAAGCAAAGCCTAATTATATGAATCTTCAGGGTTTCCTAAGAAGATAAGCAATCAACAGACATTTATTAGTGAAATGCTTTCTATCCATCATAGTCATAGATGATCCTGCAAGTCATTCTTAAGATCAGATTTCATAGCTGCAAGGGTAAAAGAAACCCTATTTAATTTTATCAAATTGAAAAGTTAAACTTTAAGGCTAGCTCTCTTTTAATTAAAAAAATTTTTTATTCTGTGACAATTTCACAAATACATGTATTTTAACCACATTCATCCCCCCCCCCCCCACATACACACACTCCTTCCCTTCACCCTCTTTCCTGTTCCCCAATGTATCTTAGGGTCCACTGGTTTTTAACTGCTTGCTCTGATTGGAAGATTCTGGCATTCTGTAAACTGGCATGCAGCCAAACTGACAAATAGCCAAAGTTTCTTGTTGTAACAGTTCATTTTTTAAAAAGCATCTTTCAAGTGCTTCTATAAGCCATCATGATAAAGCTATATAAACAAAAATTGTAATGAATAATTTCTAATAATATTGAAATTCAGCAAAGTTGTTACTTCACTTAGTGAGAAATAAGGACATTAAATTTTACTTTTATATTTTAGAAGAAGGAAAGCGAACCATCGAGGTGTCTATTCCAGGAGTGGAGGCTTCAGAGAGTTCAAAATGCAATACTGTGTCTCCTGTCAGTGGGAACAGTTCAAGAAGGTAGGGCCACAGGGCTGCTGGTACTCAAAGCATCAAGAGTGTCTATGTGCCTTTCTCTCTGCACTCTGTATCTTTTTAACTTAAGTTCAGACAGACTCACTCATACAGAGAGAATAAGGTGAAAAGTTAGCTTGACCGAGTAGGGTTGTTTGCTTAAAACAGAAATGGGCAGATCTTTATGCATTTATGGCTACAAAGTTAGGAGATGCTATATCCGAGGGCAGATACAGTGACGGGTAGCACTTTCATGCCTTGCAATAAGTGAACTCAAAGCTGATTGGCCTAGATGAGCCACGTGATTGGTAGGCCAGTCAGGAAGGAGTTCCCTGGCTTTTCTGTCTCCACCCTGCATCCTTGTATCATACGGTTCTGCTCCAGTTCTCATTGCTCCCAGGCTACCCTGACCACCTTCCCCACTCCTGCACAGCCTTTAAAAGTCTTACCTGTATGGTATTATTTATGGAAGGTATGTGCAGTTATCTGTCAAAATCTGCAGAATGTGTCTCATACAGAGAGAACCCCGATGGAAACTGGACTTTGTTAATAGTGAGTCAGGGTTGGGTGGTCAGTGGTAGTGTATTACTTCAGGATGTTATAAGTAAGAGAAGCTGTATTAGAGATGGAGGTGACAGGCACACAAGAATGCCAAACCTTCACTCTTTCTATAAAGCTAAGCTACTCTAAGAGTAAACTATTAGTTTGAAGCTTTGTGTTGGTCAAGTGTTACGACCTGTTTTGGACCTGTCAGCCAAACCCTTTCAAAGTCTTCCCAGTAAAGAGAGCAGTTACACAATGGTTGATGGCTAGTGGTAAATCTCACCCTCTGACTGCCTGCTTATTTCTCCTTGATAGATCGTCAGGGGCGATCAGCAATTCTTGTTCTCCACTAAACGCTACCTCAGGAAGTGGGAAGTTCACACCAGTTAATCCAAGAACAAAGGTATGTTGTAAAATATCAGTGCACTATGTAGAGTTGAGAGAGTGCGGGTGGAAGATGACTAACGTCCATTCTTAGCTACTATTCTTTTTTTTTTTTTTTTTTTTTTTTTTTTTTTTGAGACAGGGTTTCTCTGTGTAGCCCTGGCTGTCCTGGAACTCACTCTGTAGACCAGGCTGGCCTCGAACTCAGAAATCCACCTGCCTCTGCCTGCCGAGTGCTGGGATTAAAGGCATGTGCCACCACGCCCGGCTTAGCTACTATTCTTAGTGTCTTTAACATGATAGAAACTGCAAGGAAAAGAAAGACTATAATTTATCTTCATTTGGAAAACAATAAGTTGTTTGTTTTGTCTTGTATGGTAACTTAGAAATAAGCTAGAATTTGGTAGGATTTCAAGTGTCTTCCTTCAGAGACTAGGAGTTAACTAGTCTCAGGCTTGATTCCCAAGTACCATGGACTTGAGTGGGTCATAGATTTGAAGTATTGCCCCTGCCATTGTTGGGGTGACGAAGTAGAGTTTGGGATAGCCAGTCCTGGGTCTGGGTACTTTACACCAGTGTACCACAGCTGAGGGTCCCTTTTTTAGATGGGTGATAACACGGGAAAAATGAATGCTTTGTACATTTTCATAAGTTCTGGTTTGGTCCAGACTGTTTGGAAGCTAAACATTTACAATTTATTTAGATTTTTTCACAGGAGGCATTTTTATTTGTTTTGATAATGTTGAAAATTCAGTGTTTATCATAGAAGATTATAAAAATACCTTTAGAATTGTAGTATGGTAGACTGAAGTTGTTTCTCCAGAGGTAACCTGGTAAGAGATAATGGGAAGGCATTGGATCGTAGAGGAGAGACACAGCCCAAATGCACCAGCTGCCTAGTTAGTTAGCTATCCCAGCTGCCTGGCTTTAAAATTTTGTCCTTTCTGATTTTTACATTCTGAGAAGCTTAAAGTTATCTCATTGATACAGTTACCCATGGTTCATGGAACTTGGTATCATTTCATTTGCTAAGATCCAATAACTTAATTTTTTCATCCTGTTTCAAATAGTCTCTGCAGCTGAGTAAATGTCGGATTTCTCCCTTTAGGTTTTTACTAGGACACCTGCTGAGCAGGCATCTAGCTGTCTGGTGTCGCCGCAGCCAGGAGCTGTGCCAGGAGAGCTGACACTTCACAGCCATTTAACACACATGCAACTCTGTTGAATGTACTGGGTCTAAATGTCTCTGCGACTCTAGTGGGCTTATGTCTAACTCCTCTCTGCATCTTTGTTCAACAGACTGAAAAGAAAAATGAAGAAGGTTGGTTTGCTCTTTCTGCCCACATACCGTAAGTGAAGCCCAAGCAGAGAGTGTCCACGGTGGCTTATTCCTGGCCTTGCCTTCGCACTTCACGGATTCCATTTTCAAATTATAACATTTTTCTTCAGATAAAACCTGCAAAGATATCCTGTACTTATGGAAACAGAAAAAAGAATTATTTTAATATTTTGCCTTTTCAAATGGTTTTTCAACAAAGCATCTAACCTCTAATTCCCTGTGAATAAAGCTTTGCAGGGGAGTTAAAGTTTTATATTTGTTTAGCCTTGTTAAATGTATTAGTGATACATTGTTACTCTTGTCATTGCATTGAATGTTTGTCTGTTATTTAGTGCATCTTAAATAGATCACCTTCCCACAAGAACTAATTTGCTTTATGTATAACTTAAAATAAAGTTGTTCTGGCTTTCAGAAAAAATGTGATACTTTTCTTTTCTATTATCCATCATTTCAAATTGAATGTACAGCTTTAAGAAAACTAAAGGCTGAGGCTGTGGTGCACACCTATAATCTTAATGTTGATTCAGAAGCCTGAGGCAAGGGGGTGTGGAGTATATAATGAGTTCCATGCCAACCTGAGCTATGTAGAGAACCCCATCTCAACAAAAGAACAGGAAGTGGGTGGAGGAATGTTTATTTTCCTTAAGCACATAAAAGTAGCTATGTGCTTAATAAAAAATCTTATGGCGTTTTTAAGTGTGAAAATTTCAAAATGACAATGTCCATCTAGTTAGTAATGGTTGTTGGGGTCCAGGAGTTGCCCCACACACCACACAACCACTGCTCTCAGTCAGACAGGAATGGTTTAACTGATTGCACACCCTGAGCCTGATCAATCAAATGTTGGCTTCTGTTTCCAGTTTTTCTCAGTGATAACTGCCATGCTATCTATGTTAGTAATTTTTAACTTGAGTGAGTTGGGAGGGGGAGAGGGTCACACTGAAGCTTCCCAGACTCAGCGTTCCCCTTCCCTCCCTCTGCCATTGAGAACCACATTCTAGGAAGCATCCTGGGCTTCTAAATGACAGCAAAAAGTAAAATGATTTTCTTCTGGCACTGGTGAATTTGTGTGGAGTCTGTATTTGTTTTACTTCTTACAGATGTCTTCCCCTTGTCCTGTACATTTTGTAAATTGTTTAATAAAGACTGGTGGTTTGAATAGGCGTGGCCCCCGTAGATTCGGGTGTTTCAATGGCCATAGGGAACAGCATGTTTAGGAGGTGTAGCCTTACGGGAGGAGATGTGGCAGTTGAGGGAAGTGTGTTACAGTGTAGGTGGGGTTTGAAGTTTCTTAGCTTTCTTGGCTCACTGTCTCCTGGTTGCGGTCCAGCGCATACAGCTCCAAAGGTCTCATCTACACTGGAAATAGAGTACTGTCAGCAGTGCCTATTTCCTTTCCATTCGTGAAGAAAAACCTCTAGAAGACTCCAAACTGTAAGGAACTTGGGGGTGGGGTGTGGGTGGTTTAGTAAAACTAGAATCCTAGAAACGAGAACAAAGGAGAATGAACTGATCTCTCAATTAGCTAAGTGATGACTAGGAGAGACAATGAGTCACTGATGGGAAGCATGGAAGCAAGCGAGGTTTCCTGAGCAGCTGAGCCTGATGGGATATGAGCTTGAAGAAGACACACGGCTGAGGGGTGTGCGCCCTCTGGCGTCAGACCTTGTGAACTGCTACATGTGGAATTGAAGTCGGCTCCGTGGCTTCATGTTCTATAAACTTTGGATATAAATCGGAGACTCCTGTTCTGGATAATTAGTGAAATTTCTTGCTGAATGGGGTGGGGAAGAAATGTCTGACCCAGAACATTATCTCTGCGTGTCAAAGGGGAAGATAACGGAGAATAATATTTGCTCTTAACTAGGGGTCATGCAGTTAATGTCTTATCAAAAGATGTTCAAACCGGGCAGTGGTGGCGCACGCCTTTAATCCCAGCACTTGGGAGGCAGAGGCAGGCGGATTTCTGAGTTCGAGGCCAGCCTGGTCTACAGAGTGAGTTCCAGGACAGCCGGGGCTACACAGAGAAACCCTGTCTCGAAAAAACAAAAAACAAACAAAAACACCTCCCCCCCTCAATAAAATAAAAATCGCCCTGTTCAGAACTCTGATACTCCTTCCTCGTGAGTTAATAGTTATTCATATACCTCCTCAGCCTTAATGTTGAAATTAGCATTGTCTATTTGAAAACTGTATCTGGCTCTTAAAATTACGTGGATCACCTCTACCCTTTAAATGCTGCAGTTAACATATAGTGGAATGCTTAGACCTTAATTTACCAGTCAACTTTAGGATGCATATATAAAGTACCAATCCCGCTGACCTTGTATGTCCATCTCTGTTAGTCCTACCACCTGTACACCAGCAGAAAACATTATAAATGTGGTTCCTGTCCCCAAAGATTATTTTGGAATTTCATATAAATGGAGTCATTCAGAACATACAGTAATGCTCAAAATTAACCTGTAAGCCCCACCTGCCAAGGACCAGGTAACTTCCTGGAATGCTGGGAGTTGTGGTTCTTGGAATATAACAAAACCCTCATGCCACAGTACTGTGACCTATGGGGTTGTCTTTATAAACCCCTGCAATACATGTCTCAGAGCCACTCAGCTGGGAAGTTCCAGGGAGTGGTCCTGACCAAAGTCCATCTCTTGGTCAGTATTTACTGTTTAATAAAGCTCGCTTCAAATTTGGCCTAAAATGGTGGAATTGGTTTTTCTCTGTTAAATCTCAGGATTAACAACAAATCTTTATTTTGGCTTCTCTCATTCAACATGATTTTGAGATTGATCCATGCTATGTGTCAGTAGATAAACCTTTGTATTCCGTATTAGTATCTGATCGTATGACTGTGCCATAATTTCATACTTAGTGTCCTGATAACAAATGTCTGGACTTGTTTCCAGCTTTAATCTGGTACAAACAAACCTACTATGAAGGAGGTTAAATATTTCATTTGTCTTAGATACAAAACTAGAAATGAATTACTGCCTTACATGAGAACGCATGGTTGAATTTTAAGAAAATTCATGGTTTTCTGACATCCCATTTTACACCCTCACTAGCAACATATACCTTCTCTTGTTACGATTAATGCTATCCAGTATTCGATCAGCCTTTCTCCTTTCTCGGTGACTGAATTGTGGTACCTTAATTTGTATTTTCACCCTGATAGTGACACCTTACTTATTTTGATCTGCACATTGGTATTTATATGCCTTCTTTCATAAAGTAGCTTCAAAACTTTTTGTTCCGTTTTTGTTGGATTATTTGCCCCTTTACTAAAGGTATAAGCTCATCATATATTTTTTATACAAGTCCTTTGTCCAATACATACGTTGCAGATTAAAAACAAAAACCTAAAAGTTAAACCTCTGCTTTGTTTGTGCCCACATCCTGCCGCAAGAATTCGCAACACAAACCCTTATTTACTCTTTAAAAAAACACAGATACGCTTTAGAAAATACTAGGCTTCGATGTTGATGTAGCTGGGGAGCTGCTATCTGCAGCCAAGACCACACCATTTTAAAAGTTTTGTTTTTAATTGGCAAATAATTGCCTTAGGACCCTTTGGCCGGTTTGGAAAGTAAGGCATGTACCTAAATGCTCAGTCATCTGGTTCATAAACTGTTGGAATGCTGGGCTTCTGTTTCCTGAGGGTGGGGGGCATCGCAGTAGCCTCTTCTCCAGGGCAGACGACTCTTTGGCAACTCCTCAGTTTAGGCAAAACCTTGGGGGATGCTGCGCATGCGCCTAATAGCCTGTTGTTCCCCTCCCCCCACATCACTACCTGCAGGCGGAGTGGCGTTGCTATGGCAACCGCAGTAAACGGAGTCCTTGGGCGGGTGTGACTAGAAAGGAGCTGCTGTAGTGAACACCTCGGGTAAGTAGGCTCTTAGCCTGGGCCGGGCTGTCCCCATGAGTCTCCCTTAAATCTGGTAGCGACCCACCTTTTAGGTGGAACGAGTATGGTCCAGTTTCCCTGGAACACTTTCCTGGTCGGTCCTCCTGTGGTAATTCAACAAGCAAACATGTGAAGCAACCAGTGCAGGTTAGACGTGTGCACAGCTCCTGCCTGCAAGGAACTGGTTAAGAAGCAACCAGGTAGCCAGAGAAGTTAGGTCACCACAGAGGGAAGAAGAACACCTGCTGGAAATGAGCCTGGATCCACAAAGCCACCCCTGCCCACCCTTAGCTGTGAGCCTTCTCAAGTAGGCCCTTCTACACTATTTTCCTTATCTCTAAAAAAATGGCTGTGTTTGCCTCCTGGGGTTCTTGTTAAGATTCAAATGCAGGCCAAGTGTTTCAGGAGTGTGGCTGAACGCTGGGAATAGGCAAAGGCGGTAATCATGAGTAGGAACAAAGATGCTGCAACGATCTACAGCCCCACCACGAAGGACTTTTACACCATGATGGGTGGGGGGGTTGTATTGCATTCTCCTGTGATGTCAACGCTGTAAACGAGAGTGGTAGTGGCAGAGTGGCAGTGGTGTTCTGGCAGCTCTTTCAGGAATACAAAGGTCAAGGCAGAAAACAGATTAGAAGATTGGCAAGGTGGCTCGCCACCAAACTGGACAACCTGAGTCCCATCCCTGTCACCTGCATGGTGGAAGGAAAGAATGTCCACTAAGTTGTCTTGTGACCTCCTCACATGTATCCACCTACCCACAAATAAGACATAAATAAATGTAATGAAAAGCTGAAATTTTAAAGGTTTCGTTTATTCTTGTTTTATGTGTATGGGTCTTTGTCTGAATGTATATCGGTGTACCACATGTGTGCAGTGCTCACAGAGGCTATAAGAAAGCATTGGCTGCCCTGGGACTGGAGTAGAGATGGTTGTGGGCCACAGGCGTGCTGGGAACTGAAACCTGGAATAACAATCAGTGCTCTTGACTGCTGGGCTATCTCTCCTCTCCAGCTCCCATGAAAAGAAAATTTAAAATTAAAATGGATTAGAGAAGCAGAATAGTAGCAGAGGGTATTCGCAGTGGCAGGGACAGTGAGCCTGGTACTTGAAGAGGTGGGGGCAAGGGTGAATTCAAAAGTCTTCATTGCTGGCCATCTGGCAACGGGTCTTGGAAATAGACGGCATGAGGTGGGCGATCGGGAAGAACTCAAAAGTCTAACTGCTCTTCTTTCTCACTTGCAAAATTGTGATATTAGCATCTGCCTTGTATTTTAAAAACAAGTGAGATCGTGTGTGCAGAGATGTTTAGAATTGCGTTTGCCATCAGATAAGAACCCAAACAAGCAAGCAAGCAAACAAAAAGACCCCACCACAAGCTATTTTTTTTTTTTCTACCACTATATTTGACAAAGTAAATTCAAACTTGAGTTGGTTTCCTACGTCAGTTACTGGTTATTAGCTTTGACCAGCTCCAGCACACTGCAGAGATTGTTTGAGATTTGGGGAGTGAGGATTGGCCCCTGGACTGTGGTGAATGAATCGGAGCAATGCTCCCTTGTGGAGTCCTGTGTCTGGCTTCCAGCCAACCTCTTAGGACACACTGTAGCATTGAGAACTTTCACTCTCTACGTTTTCTTAGGGTTAATTCAAAGCTGGACAGGCTAATTAGTGAGTTGGTTAAAAGAATTGACTATAAGCTGAATCAATAAGCTTGAATCTCATAAAGGGAGACTTAACAGTCTCTGCAAATAGAGTCCCAAACCTAGTTAGTCTGTATTGGTTGTCTATTAAGGAGGATCTAATAGAGAACACACAAACAAGGATTGCTCATTCTCATCGTTATATACTGATTTAGACGAGTTAACATGCTATAATTTTGTCTGTCCCCTCCAAAGATGAAACCTTAGCTTGCCTTAGAGGAATGCAGTGAATGTCTCCAACCAATGAGATGAAGTCAACTGATGGTCCCTCCCTCACTTTTGGCACTTGTCCAGAAAAGAAGGGGTTTTTTTTTTGTTTGTTTGTTTGTTTGTTTTTTAAAAAAAATCTAGGAAGGTAAAAATTTTGAGAAGCTATCGAATGCATTGGCAATTAATTTATTTAATCATTATAAGTTTGAAAAACATTCAAATTATGTCATTGAGGTCTAATGGAAAGAACTGGGGTGATGCATCCACGAGAGAATGTCTGAAGGAGAGCCAGAGCAAGCTGTAATTATTTGAGTGGCTGAAGCCTGTGTTCCTTGTGTTCTCAGAAGAAAGAAGAAAAGCCAAAAGATCCAAGCTGGAGAGAGAAAAGATCCAAGCTGGAGAGAGAAGTTTGAGCTTAACTTAAAACGTACTAAATGTGTAGGAACTGAATATACCACATTCTTAGCTGAGCCGTTGGAGTGGAAGATGATTGGCCATGTCTTAAAATGCTCCATCTTGGACTGGAGAGATGGCTCAGTGGTTAAGAGCACTGACTGCTTTTCTGAAGGTCCTGAGTTCAAATTCCAGCAACCACATGGTGGCTCACAACCAGTGAGTTGATAATGAGATCTGATGTCCTCTTCTGGTGTGTCTGAAGACAGCTACAGTGTACTCACATATAATAAATAAATAAATAAATCTTAAAAATGCCTCATCTTCACTTATTTGAGGCTGTATTTAATATTAATAACCTCAGCTATTTACATACCCCATGGCTGTGTGCCACTTGCCACTCTCTGTTTATTCTTTCAGAATTTCATACAATGCATTTGGATCATCTTCACCCCTTGCCTAACTCTTCCCAGCTCTTCCTCCCTCCTCACCCATCCTTGTGTTCTCTTCTTACCTAATTTTTAGACCCCCCTGAGTCCGACTGGTGCTGCCTGCCTGTATACTCTTAGCTGTGTGGCCTTCCACTGGAGCTACACATCATTCTCAGAGCTTTGACTCTCTAGGTGTTCTGTACTGATCTCAGGCCTATGAAGTAGGCACCGCACTTCTAAGATGAGAAGATGAGTACAGAGCTATTAGATACTCAACATTTCCCAACTTAAACCCAGTTAGACAGAATCAGAAGCCAACATTCCCAGCCTGGCCAATACCGTAGGTGACTTTTCTAATATTGCTGGACCAGATGTTGTGAGTGTGTCCCCTTTAATGGGTAGGATGCTGCACTAGGTAAGACTTATTTCTGGACCAGTGAGATGACTCAGCAGTCCAAAGCTCCATCCTGGTAACCCAAAGGGCATGAGAACCACCTATGGTACTTTATATCGTTTGATCCTATTCTTCAGAGATGATTCTTGCTGTGCTGCAGAGGCTGGCCTTGAATTCTTGGGCTCAGAAAATATTTCTCCCCTCAGACTCTTGAATTGCCTGGACTTATGATGCATGGACGCATGCCTAGATTCAGGTCATAATTATTGAGTTTCACGTGTGATAATGAAGAGCTGTAGTATTGCAAGTGAAAGCATCTATTATATATGAGAAACCTATGTATTTCATACAAACCCCTTAGTATTCTTCTTAGTTCTTAGTATTCGTTTGGTTGCACAAAGGTTTGCTTGGCAAATGAAACAGTGTTAATTCTGTGTTTTTTTTCCAAGTAATTCTGAAGCAGCCAGAGTTGAGAACTATGGACATTATACATCATATCCAAAAATGGGGACAAATAATAACTATGGACATTATACATATACATGTACATATGAAAGGACAGAAAGGTTTAAGGACCCTACTGATAAATTAGGTGACATGTGAAACGAGCCAATCCAAGCCAGATTAGAGTATATTAAATACAGGTTTATGGGAAGCTGCTCTCAGGAGAGTTCACTGACCCCAAGGACAGAGGCTAGGAAAGTGGACATGGGAAGGGAAAAAGAGGAAGGGGGGTGGTCAGAGAAACAGAGGGAGGGAGGGAGGGAGAGAGACAGAGACAGAGAGACAGAGACAGAGGGAGGGAGAGGGAAGGGGAGAGAGAGAGAGAGGAATCAAAATGTCTGGATTATATAGGAAAGAGGCTCAGGGGAAGGGCAGCCCAGCCCCAGTTGGGGGTAGGGTATGCCAGGTAGGGACTGAGGGACGCTGGGAGAACCAGGAGGCCAGATCAGCTTTGGTGTGTAAAATATGCACCTCAGTCCCTTGTCCTGGGATCTGAAACCAAACGCCTACCCTCTGCCTAAGCTTGGGTGTGCTCCCAGTACTCTTTGGCTTCAAAACCTGTCGGGGTTACAGTGTAATTTTCCTATCTGCTTGTTCTAAACAACAAAAACAAACAGCAAAGCAATCAAACAAGCAAAAGCCCTGAAGACCACTTTGCCCCATGTCAACAGTCCTGTTCTTGGGCCCCACGCGTCTCTCATACCTGGCCTATTCATATGAATCTTACAAATCCGCCATTCCTTTGTGCTTCCTAGGGAAGATAAGAATGAGCCTAGCTTTTAGTTTAGTTTAGTTTTGCTTTGTTGTTGTTATTGTTGTTGATTTATAGGCCATTATTGCTACTTCCGATTAGTGGGTCAAGTCTCTGGGTTCTAGATTTTTCTTCCATACTCAACACAACCTGACACTGACTGGCTTTCTGATACTGTAAGACTCCAGGGAGTCTTAGCTTACCAGGGACCCCCTGAGTGAACCATGTGGAGCTGGGATCAATGCAAAATGCAAGAGGAATTTATTGTTCCAGTACACTAGGGCTGTCCCAGACCCAAAGGAGAGGCAGTGACCCCCAGCACGGCGAGTTTTTATATGGTTTCCAGGGGCAGAATAGAGCATCAGCAACTAGGCACAATATGATTGGCGGAACAGTGCACCCTTTAAACGGATTGGTCTTTAGGGAATGAGGTGACAAGGACTTCCCAAATCTGTCCCCACCCACAGGTCAGTTCCATCCTGTGGTCTGAGAAATGGTAATTAGCCTCTCCCTTCCGGAGGGGCAAGCATTTGATGACCTTCCCAAAGTTCCTAAGCTGACCTTTTCAATACTACGTTTCATTTTGTGGCAGCCTTGGCCATGTGAGGAACACAACAGTCATGACAGCCCAGCCCAGAAAGCATTGTGACACTTTTGTCCTTGTATCTGTTTATCTTCCCTTGTGGGTCAAGTTCCCACTTACCACCCTTGGCTGTTTATCTACAAAATAATTATGAATAAATGTATTAGACCTATGGGCCTAATTAAAAAAAAATGCATCTAGTTTTATTCAGTTATATTGTAAAGGGTCCATGATTTGCCAAAGAATGATACCCTGAGCTCAAATAGTATGTAAATGAAAAGAGTGTTTTATTCTGCAGAAGTCCAGCATGCTGGGGTCTCCCATTATCAAGATAGAGAGAGGCACCCAAGCTCACAAGCCTGATTTAAAGCACTTTAGGGGATTCCTGGGTAGCTGGCCTTTATCTTACTCCATCTCTAGGGATATTCCATTACCTACCAGTCATGGAGGCTGGAAACTGCTGTTGACCCATTGTCCTTGTCTCAGGCCAAGTAGTGGGGAAGTTTCTGAGGCCTGGACTTGCCTGGACTTGCCCAGTCCTGAACTTCCAATTTGAAGCCTGCCATGGAATCGGCCTAACCTGCTCATTATCAGTGGTTCTCAACCTGTGGGCCAAGGCCCTTTTTTGGGGGTGTGGAATGACACTGAAAGGGAAAATTATATAGATTCAAGGTTTGGAAATGTAAAATTAAAAGAGTAAGTTTCAAAATTCAAAGACTCAGGGCTGAACACTGTGAAATACAAGCCCGGCCATAAAGATAAGGAAAAGGATGCAGGAACTGAGCTATCAGGGCTGACTCCACAGCCATCTGGCAGGAAGGTGCCTCCCCTAGTTTACTGAGAGTCATACATCAACCAGATGTCCTACTGCCCCCGATTAGAGTCATGCATCAACCAGGCGTCCTGCTGCCCCCGCTAAACCTCGGGCCCTCAAAATTTCTAAACGTTCTAGTCTGCACGTACTATTCTGCTAGTTTGTAATCATCTTGCTATGTTTAAATGAACCAATCGCATGTAACCGCGCCAATTCTCCCCATACCCCGACCCTTACCCTTTAAAAACCCCTAGCTTTTGGGTCTCAGCGTCGACTTCCTCTGTCTCCTGTGTGAGATACGGCCTGGAGCTCCGCCAATAAACTGCCTCGTGTGTTTGCATCAAGAAGGCTTGTCTGTCGTGTTTATGGAGCACCCTGACTCCCGTGACCTGAGGACCCGAGGGAGTTCCTCGCGAGGGGGTCCTACAACACTTTCACGGGCAGTGCCTGTGACCATCCAGGAAAACAGAGATATCTGCATCATGTTTCACAACAGTAGCAAAATTATGAAGTAGCAATGAAAATGATTGTATGGGTGGGAGTCACCACAGCATAAGGAACTGTATTAACTACCCTGCCCCACCCACCTTTCCAGCCCAGGGGTTGTGCTGGTCACCCTTCCCCATGTAGGCACCTTTCCATATAATCCTGACATTTTGGGCACTCTCTTTCCCTCCCTCCCTTCCCCCCCTCTCTCCTCACATGTCCCTTTCTCCCTTTCTCTCTCTCTCTTCCCTCCCCTCCCCCCTTCCCCCATGGTGACTTCCTTGGGGCCAGTGAACTCACCCACCCAAGCACAACTTCCCAATCAACTTGCCTTTAATATAATCTAATCTGTCTTAAATTGGCTCACTTCACCAGTGGGGGAGAAACCGCCTGTCAGAGAGTAGACCTTGTGAATCTTTCAGAGAGTGGAAAGCAGAAGAGAAAGCCGGGCTTCAAGTCACTGGGAGACACTTGTGCTGCCCAACTCCTGGACTTCATGAAACCCATTGGCTCAGGAAGGCAGTGGCCCCTGGAAGCCAACCATCTGGTTTCTAGAGCCTGTGATGTATAACCTAGAGAGTAGGTTCACTTTCCTTCAGATCCCTTGAATGTTGGTTTAAAAAAAAAAATTATCTACCATTATCTTTCCCTAGTTAGAAAGGCTGTTAGAAAAACAGCAAAACAAAATAAACAAACAAAAAAAATTCTGGTAAGAGTATGGAGAAAGGGGGTTGGTTTATACGTAGTTGACCCGGAACGTATAGTCCTACAGCCATTGGAGAGAACAGTATGGACTTCCTTTATGAAGCTGTCACGTGACTTGGCAATCTGCCTCCTCTTCGTATGCATCCCCCATTTGTGATGATTAATCTTGACCGTCAACATGACAGCATTTAGACTCTCCAGGAAACAAGCTTCTGGAAAGATCTGTGATGGATTTCCTTCTAGAGGGTTAACTGAGATGGGAAGACCCACCCTCAACGCGGAGGGCACCATTCCCTGGGATGGGGTTCTAAACGACGACGTAAAAAGAATTCAAGCCCAGGCAGTGGATGCAGTGCCATCAGCTGTTCCCAGCTCCTGCTGCCATGGTGAACTGTACCCTCAAGCCGTGAGCCAGAATAAAGCTATCAATCCTTAACTTGAGTTTGCTTGGTATTTTGTCCTACCCACTTGTAAACCGATGCACAGCTCCTGCGCTCATCAGTAGGCTAAGATCAGTCATTCGGAACTATTCTCTGCCGAATCTGTCCCCCACCCCCACCCCCAAGCCTGTTCCAAGTCATCATTTCTGCCTCAAACCCTGCTTCCTTAAGCCTCCAGCTTAGTTTAGCTTTCTTGTTACACAGGCCCACGGTACCCCACTCTCCCTCTTTCTTTCTTTCTTTCTTTCTTTCTTTCTTTCTTTCTTTCTTTCTTTCTTTCTTTCTTTCTTTCTTTCTTTCTTTCTCTCTCTCTTTCT
>NC_034601.1:39152337-39186293 GCF_900095145.1 Mus pahari
GCTGGCCTCAAACTCAGAAATCCGCCTGCCTCTGCCTCCCGAGTGCTGGGATTAAAGGCGTGCGCCACCACGCCCGGCTCATTTTCATTTCTTGTAGCATCGAATTTCCACTATTTGTTGAATGCCTGTATTTCTAAACAATAAGCTCCCGGAAGTTCAAGGCTGTCTATGTTTTTTCTCTCCCCCCTCCCCGCCCCTCAACCTGGTAATTTAGTGCCTGTGAGACACAGAAGCTGTGCTCAAACATACATGTGAAACGAAATGGAGTGTGAGTGTTGACTACTCTGCTTGCGCTTTCCAGCCACCTGCCCAGCGGCTCTTCCTGTCTGAGAATGAAAGACACACACGCATTAGCTTACTTTTGAAATACCTTTGCTAACTCAGCGACTGGGCATTTCTAATAAATACTTCGCCTGCTACCCTAGGCCCAATCAAGGAAGTAGAACTTTCACAAGGCTGGTTGGCTTTGTCTCCTGCAGCTACCTGTCCATCTGTCTGTTCCCACATTCTGGCGAACCTACATCACTTCCTCTCTGCATCCTAGCCTGCGCAACTCTAAAGGTCCCGCCCCATGCCCAACCATTGGCCATTGGCATCTTTATTGATCGATCAAAAACCAATTGGGGACAAGGACCTTTAGCGTTTGGACACTCAGATTCCAGATTGAGCTAATCTCCAACAATGACGCTTATGTAACTCCATGAGGATTGATAATAGGACAAGGAAAAGGAGACCCTGGACTGACCAAAAGAAAGGGTGACAGAGGTTTAGTTTTCGTGGGGATGCATTTGAAGGAAAGATGGGCTTAGGTGTCATGTTTCAGTGTGGATCTTGGGAAAACTAGAGTGCACTAGAGAGGCAGGTATGCCTGGAGAATGGACACATGTGATTTGAGTTCATTTGAGGTGCACGATGTCGCTCACAGCCTCCCACTATACGTCATCTTGGATACAGTGCAGGCACAAGAGTGCCAGCACACCTGGCCTTTGGTGCTTGTGGAATTCATGATGGGGAGAGATCTGTTAATTTCTGTGTTCCGGCCTTACGTCTTTCTCTCTCATTTTATACTTACGGAAGGTATGAAGGAGCCGGATGACCAGGACACTGATGGAGGAAGATCAGGATCAAGGAATGAGGGAAAGTTGGCTCATAGGTCCACGCTGAAATGTGAGTAGGGGCAATAACACACACACTTCTTTGTTATCAGCTTTGGGTAAGATCATTTAAAAAGAGTACCATCTGGATTTACAGTCAGAAATGCTTGGCCTGTTTCCACACTCTCTTACAAACTCTCCTGTTCCCTAAAAGTAGCATCTATGCTTTAATTTTTAACCCCAGTTCCTAGCTCATCTCTCTGTACTTAGCTCAGTGGGTAGAAGGCTGGCCTAAAGTACCAGAGGTCTTGGGTTCAATTCCTGGCACTGTTTAACATGGAAGTGTAAATCCCAGCCAGTCCAGAGGTAGGAACTGGAGAATTAGGATTTCAGGCTCATTCTCAGCCTTAGCCAGCCACCACCTTGAGACCCACTGGGCTACATTAGACCCTGGGTCAAAACAACCAAATAAATGTCAGCTGTCTATGTTGATAGCAAGCTGCACGAATATCTTGCTCTCCATTTCCTCTGCGATCTCTGTATGTGATGGACAATTGGACACAGCAGAATGGAAAGAGGTGGAATTCGTCTTTAAGCCCCGAGTCCACCACTTGGAGGTGCTTTGCCAAGGACCACCCAAGTTGGGTATGGGGGTTCCAGGGATGAGGGTCCTCAAAGGCTAGGCGGGTAAGGATTTGGTGGTGACAGACAGAAACAAGCACAGAGCCAGTTTGAATCTGGGTGTATTTTGCAGCTTTCAAACAAGGGTTTTTATGCATAAAGAAACAGGTATTACAACGCTTAAAAAAATATTCAATGAAGCAGTCAGGTAGAATGGATATTATGATCATTTGGAACAATAAAATACAAAAATCATCTAAGGCTAGTGACAAATTTCTAAGAACAAGGTAATAAATTTTTTATGATCAGTTACTGTTCAACATCCTGATTTTCTGTAAATCTTCAAAGCATAAATTTAAACTGTTTTAATCAAGGCTTTCTTAAACATATACCAAAGCCTACTTCTGATGACACATGTGCAGCCATATAAAATTTTATTGTTGGGAAAGTTTTTAATCTATCAACAGTATCTTATACATGATTTATAAATTGAAGCGCTGGTTTTCCCGGAGATGAGGGATGAGGTCATGGTTAGTGACTCCATCTCAAGGGATGGTTTCTTTCTTTTCTTTTCTTTTTTTTTTTTTTTTGGTTTTTCGAGAAGGGTTTCTCTGTATAGCCCTGGCTGTCCTGGAGCTCACTCTGTAGACCAGGCTGGCCTTGAACTCAGAAATCCTCCTGCCTCTGCCTCCTGAGCGCTGGAATTAAAGGCGTGCGCCACCAAGCCTGGCTAAGGGATAGTTTCTTACCCATTGTTCTCTCTAGCCTAGGCTATCAAGAACATCTCATAAGCAGGAAAAGGAATAAAAAAGACAAGACAGATAAGTAGCCAAGAGAACTTCGGCTCAATAATTTTTCTCTGGCCAAGAGTTCCACAACCGTCTCCAGGAGGCCTCCTCCTTTTGAGGTCTACTGCCTCAGTCTGAAACTTGTCACGCAGTTCCTCCTGGGGTTGTGTGGCAGTGCTTGACCTTGAAGGAAAAAAAATATATACCTTTTAGAGTCTCACTTATTTACTTACTATTTATTTTTACTTTACATGTGTGAATATTTGCCTACAAGTATGTCTGCACCACATATGTACAGTGCCTATGGAACGGGAGTTACAGGAAGTTGTTAGTTGCTGTGTGGGTACTGGGAATCAAAACCCAGTCCTCCAGAAGAGCAGCCAGTGTTCTCACCTGCCAAGCCATCAGCTCCTTTTAGCCCATTTAAATGAGTTACTTGGGAAATTAAATTGGGAAAGCTATGGAGAAGGATTCCATAGGTTGCCCATGAGAGAGGAGAGGTGCCCTGGCCACAAGAGTGAGCTCAGGTGTACTTAGAGAGTGGTTCTCCAGAGCCTCCCTGAGCAGAGCTGAGTCTTTGGCCCGTTCAGGTACCTTCTTTCCATCCAAATGCGTGCATCCTATGGAGTTCGGTCTGTGGTCCAGCTAATTGACTTGGCCCAGCCTTTTGCAGTCATTTATAATTCTCTTGGGTTTTGTCTCTAGTCTTTCAGCTTCATCTCAGACTTACTGGGGACTTCGGGGTGCACTTGCTGTTTCTTCCCTGTTCTTCTGAAGGTCCCTCAGGCTAGTCTCTCATGTGATTGACACCGTGGATTCTAAGCATGCCCATGGTCGGACATGAACTGAACATTGTCTTATTCCTGAAATCCTCTCTTTCCTCAGTTCTCATTCCTCATTAATTTTATCTGAAGCCAATATTTTAACTTACTAAAATATTTAATAATAAGTTGATTTTACTTTGAGAGAAAGGGTTACTCTTAAAAAGCATTGTGGATCTTCAACCTAACCTATCAAATATTAGTTGGCGTTATGACTGCAGTAATACTAACATTCATGCTGGCATCTTGCTTATTCTTTCTTGTTAATATGTCATAAGAGAAATAGACTAGAAAGGAAATGAAAACAGAAATGAACTCACAGAGACGGCCTTTTCGTTTTTGTAAAAGTTTAAGTCTGATCAAATAAAGTATGTTCTAAGAAAGTTTGAATATAAAACATTTACATTTAAAGCATAAACGAGTGAGAAGTTTTAGTTGCTCTGGAAATTAAAAAAAAAACATTTAACTAAAATCTTGTGAGATTTTAAAATGAAATGAATGGTCTTTAATATCTATACACGAAGCTTCCGAAGATACCACAGCCGACTTAAATACTGAAGGGGAAGAGTCGTATTTGGATGATGACCTGGATTTGGATGATATGGACGAAAGCTCACATTCATCTCAAGAGTACGTTCAGGCTCCTGCACGTAAGCGTGATTAGCTCTCTCTCAGTAATTGTCACTGTTTTTAAAGATTGCTGTTCATAGATCGAAAAAAACGGGAAATCTGCAAGACGTGGACTCCGGTACAGAAAGTAGCCGCCCTCAGGGGTTCTGCATTCTGTTTCTGAGGACCACATGGTCTTGTATTTGATCTGGGGATAAAGTGATCCGGGGATCGTGCCTCGGCTTAGTTAGAAGTTCTCCAAGTCCCCTGTTGGAAGCGTGGCCAGCACGCACCTCACGCAGGATGTGCGCACATCCTGGGCTCCTCCTCCTGAGTTTAGTAGCATGGAACACGGGCTCAGGCCAGTGGTGGTTCTTAACTTCAGGCACGGCTGCATGGCCTTCCTCCCTTTGTGAAATATGATTGTAGGGTTCAACGTGTATTCTTCTTAGATCATGTGTTTCATGTTTTAGCTCCCCAGGAGCCTCCTGTTGAAGTTAAGGAAGAACCAGAAGTCGAAGTAAAGAAGAAACTCTCAGAAACCTTCTATTACGATTACCTGGAGCTTATTTCCATACCACAGGTGTCTTCGGAAGGGAGGATCCCACTTCATTTTCTCACCCTCAAGTATCCATTCCAGCTATACATTTATAACGCTAGAGGGTTTCATTTCCTAGGTCAGGGGTTGGCAAACTATAGCCCCTGGAGCAAATGTGGCCTCTGGCCTGTTTTTGTAAATAAAGTTTTATTGCAGCACAGACGCATCCCATTACATTCTGTCTATAGCTGCTTAAATAGTGGTGATTAAGACTGGGTTTTTTGTTGTTGTTGTTGGTGGTGTTTTTTTTTTTTTTTTTTTTTTTTTTTTTTTTTTGTCTAGAAAGCTTAAGGCAGTTGTTCTGAACCTTTCTAATGTGTCAACCCTGTAATACAGTTGTTCCTCATGTTGTGGTGACACCCAATCACAGTTATTTTTTTGTCACTTCATAACTGTAATTTTGTTGCTGCTATGAATCATGTAAATATATCTGTTATGTGACCCCCACCCCCCGCAGGGTCTCCACTTGTGGTTGAGAACTGCTGACCTAAGTTATCTATCTACTTCTTGCCTTACAAGTTTACCAACCTTTTTCTTAGGAAATTGTGAGAAATGTGGTGGGGGTGTTGATCCTAATTTAAATTAAGCTTTTGTTCGGTGCCACCGTAGGAAGAAGTGACTCTTTTCACAGATGGACCAGGCTAAAGTTCACCGAGATGTGGTTTTCGCAAGAGTCTGCAAAGCTTCTCACTGACATTTTCTTCAGAGTTCCAGGCTGGCCTCCCTTTGCCAATGCCCGTCTAGTGACGTCATTGCTTTCCTTTCTCGAGGCACTGATGGTACCATTGCCAAGGCTGATACTTTGCCATCACGCACCGGAAGGGTTAGCCGAGGTGACTCTGAGACGAGAGGTCACACTACAGCAAGTTTTGATTGGTTTGTGAAGACAGGCAACCGTAGGGCTGACCCAGGGGAACACTTGTGTTTGCTGTCCGCGTGTTAGGTCTGTGAGAGGGTAACTAGCGCTGGGAACAGTGGCTGCTGTCCGTCGGCACTGCAGCTGGCCTCTCCCGAAGGGTCTAGTTTGGAGATAAGTGTGCTCGCTTTCTGAATGCAGCTTTGAACTCTGTTTCAAGCCTAGGTGTGATCAAGCCTAGGTGTGATCAAGCCTAGGTGTGATCAAGCCTAGGTGTGATCAAGCCTAGGTGTGATCAAACTAGTTTGCCACATATTACTTTCTAACCTGGCGTTTTCTCTTCTTAACTTTTCTGTTCTTTCGGACACAAGAACTTTTCTTACAAATAAGTGGATCCTCCAAAATCATAGTTCTCCCCACCCCCCAAACAAAGTCTCAAGAAATAGATTCATCCTTAAACCTTTATGAACAACAGGTTCTTGTAAAGAATCTGTCCACTGAAGCAGCACAGAGATGCTAAAAGTTTTCATAGGTTGCTCTCATTTGCATGTTATTTTATGTCTTGTGTTTTTAAATTTGAGCTGACTGTACCAATAAGATCTTATGTAACCCAGATCTTTAAACTTCCATTTTGAATTAATGCAATTTTACTCTATGACATAAATATACATACATACACATACATACATACATACATACACATACATACATACATACATACAATATATTTGCTTATACAGAAATGTAGTAAAAAAAGCCTTGGAAAATCTATATATTCTTATGTATCCTATTATTAGTGAATTTAAATAATCTGTTTATATTAATTAAGTTTTAATTTGAGTACAGTAGGCATGTTATAAAATTTTGTATTAGATTTCTACAAATGTCAGATTTTCTTTACATTTGCTTTTTTACATGTATTATGTATGCAAGTGTGTACATGTGTGTTCCCACATGTGCCAGGGCATGCCAGAGGACAGCTTTCAGGAGTCTGCCCTTTTTATCCAGTAATTTAGTTCTAGGGACGAAACACAGGTCGTTAGTCTTGGCAGCAAGTGCCTTTACCCAGTGAACCAGCTAGCTGCCTCATCACCCCATTACCCAGTGAACCAGCTAGCTGCCTCATCACCCCAGAATTTTAAATGCCTTTCATCTTCAAGGAAGAGGCCTAGAAAATATTTTTAGAGGGTGGATCAGTGAGTTAAAAAAACTTGCCACATAAGCCTGATGGCCTGAATTGAATCTCTGGGACCCAAGATGAAAGACGAGAAATCACACACACACACACACACACACACACACACACACACACACACACACACGTACATGCATACACACATACATACATCCCATATAAACAATAATAAAAATTATTTTTACTATGATTTCAACAAACTTGACTGGCAGCTATGAAGGTGAAGAGGCGGATTTTGTCCCATGTGGTATGGTTCTGTTTTCAGGATACAGAGGAAAATGATCCCCATTAAGAAAGGCTAGCACTATCTATCTGCTTATCCCCAGATCTCAGAATTTCTTCCCAAAAGTTCAAGTAGAAAACTTTAAGCTTCCGTATGAAGATTTTTCACTTACTTTAAAAATAAAACTGCGTCTGTGATCCATAAAAAAATTCTGAGTTTCAGGGTAAAGTTCGGCTTTGTTGTCTTCAGATCGTTAATTAAATAGAGTATCGGTTTTAAAACTAGTCTCAGTTGTTTTAGTCAGGCATCCGATCCCTATTGGATGTCCTGTCCCACTGTTTTCCTTAGCAGCCTTGCCCCAGCCATTCTTTTGGTTATGACTGCAGAAAGCGAGCCAACCTACAACTTCTGGACAGCAACACTTTGCTGTACGTGGCTGGGAACCAGATGATCCTGCTGGATTTTAAAGACAAGACGCAAATTTACCTGCAGAGTAGCAGTGGCCAAGGGATCGGCGCCATTGGGGTATGCCAGCATTTAGTGACCCAGGGGCGGGGACACCCTGTTTCTGCTTTTCTCAGTTGCCACGGTGGCAGTTAGAGACCAGTGATATGCAGGGTGTGGTAGGGCCATGTGGGATGCACAGCCATCTTTTTTCTAAGCCCTTTTCTTTCTCTTTCTTTAAAGTGTTTTTTATTTCTTTTTCATGAAGCCCAAGCTGGCCTTGAAGTCAGTACAGAGCCCAGGCTGGCTTTAAACCTGGAATCCTCCTGCCTTAGCTTCTTGAACAGAGAGGAAATTATCTATGCATCTATGTATGTATCTATGTATGTATCTACGTATGTATGTATGTATGTATGTATGTATGTATGTATCTATCTATCTATCTATCTATGTATTTATGTATGTATGTATGTATGTATGTATGTATGTATCTATCTATCTATCTATCTATCTATCTATGTATTTATGTATGTATCTATCTATGTATCTATGTATCTATCTATCTATCATCTATTTATCTATCCATCCATCCATCCATCTATCTCACTACTCTGTACATAAATCAAGATTACAGCTGTGCATCAGTGTAGTTATAAAAACTGATAATGTAGGAAATCCAAGGCCATAAAATTAATTGTTGAATTAGTATCTTAAAGGCAGGTTAAACAAATGCACCAACAACACAGGAGAATATCAGTCTTAAGTGATCTTAACCTGTATTATTAACTAGGCTGTGAGGTCTAGCAAAAGTTTCAGTCTTTTAGAAAGAAAGAGATATTTTCCTAAGGATGTGTCACCACAGGATAAAAGGCAGCTTCAGCAGGAGGTCAGCCTGTCAGCTCCTCTCATGGGATGGTGCTCACAAAAACCCTTGACAGATGTTGCTCCACAGTTCTGGATCTCCAACTCTTCAGGACAGCTAGGCAAATAAATTCTGTCTGCCATAAATAACCCAGTCTTTCAGGGAGAAAATGAACGGAAACACACATTTTGTGAATGTTTCTACCATTTAGAGCGACTTACACTGTAAGTATGACTGGTATTCTGTCCTACTTAGCTGTTCCTACATAACCATCCAGGCCAACAGAAGCATAGCACTTGTTAAAAATGTAAATGTGAATTCAGAAACACTGGGTTTAGGGCTTAAAATCTGTGTTTGGATGAACCTTTGAAGCAATTCTGACACACACTAAAGAGTAAAGCCTTCATTCTCACTATGAATTTAATACTCATAACATTAAAATGATTTCTTTAATAAAGCTAAGCCTTAATTTTTAAAAATTTCTTTTAGTTTTTAGTTCAAATCATATCCATCATTAAGTATTTATCATATGCACATTTTTAAAATTTTAGATTGAAGCGCAGTCTAGTTAGCCAACACAGTAATGGTCACTAAGTACTGCATGGATAAGAATATCTAAGTGAAATTTTCCCTTGAATATTTTAGTGAGACTCTGTTTTTCTAGGTCCATCCAAAGAAAACTTACTTCGCAGTTGCCGAAAAAGGAAGTTTTCCAAAGATTATCATCTACGAGTTCCCTTCTCTGAAGCCCTACAGAATCTTGAGAGGTGAGGCCATCAAGATCTTTGGAGTAGTCCATGTTCAAGACTAAGGTCCTGAAGGTGACCAAGATTACAGAATTAACCAAGATTCGGCAGAGAAACAAAAGTAAGAGGTAGAAAGGAAATTTATTTCATAAAATTGGCTTACAGTTGTTTAGGTTAGTTGTTTGGGTCCCCACAGGCTGGAGATTCCAGAGAGAGGGTTGGTGGGCCTTCTCCAGGCAGCACTATCTCTTCAGAGAATCTTCAGTTTTACTTCTAAGACCTTGCAGCTGACTGGATGAAGCCTGCCTAGACTTTCAAGGATAAAATCCTTCAAGTCAACTGCTCAGAGCTATCAGTCATGTTGGCCAATAACTTCACAAAAACTTCCCTGCTGTTTAGTTTGAATAACTGGCTGTTACAAACTAGTGAGGGTGAGAGTGGTGGCTAACATTAGCCATCTCCATTGTCTTACAGTTCTGCTGTCTGGGTAACTGATTTGGGGAGTCCAGTTTTTTGCTTTTTTTTTTTTTTTTAACTCTGGGAAATTATCAGACTCCCATTCATCCTTACAGATGGGACAGAGAAGGCCTATGCGTATGTAGACTTTAACAACGAGGGGAACTTGCTGGCCTCTGTTGGCTGTCATCCTGATTACACAATAACCATCTGGGACTGGAAGGAAGAACAGCCCATACTGAGAACGAAAGCGTTTTCTCAGGATGTCTTTAAGGTCACTTTCAATCCTGATAATGATGAGCAGTTAACTACCTCAGGATCCGGCCACATCAAGTAAGTCTGGTACCCAACAAAGAAACTTGTAGATATTTTAAGGGACGTTTCTAAAAGGACCAAAGATATAAAGATAATTTTTGCTATCATTACATTGAATATTTTTTCAAAATTAGGAAGATTTCAGAAAGTTTTTTAAAATACTTATTCTTATTTTATGTTTATGAATGTTTTGTCTGTGTGCATACATGTATAATACATGCACGTTGTATCTGTGGATGCCAGAAGAGGACTTTGAATCCCCTGGAACTGGGGTTACAGATGGTTGTAAGGTGCCGTGTGTGCGTGCGTGAGTGCAAGTGCTGGGACTCAAACCCGGGTCTTCTAGAAAGAGCAGAGAGTGCTGCTAACTGCTGGGCCGGCTTTCCAGCCCTGCCTGGGTTGTTTTTCAAGTTAACCAGCAGTTCGCCCTTTCTCCCTCCCCCTTTTTCTTAGTGTACCTTTTAATATAGGGACTGATCCTCCAAAACAGTATAGATAAAGGAAGGGCTTTTAAGTTGAGCGCAGCCTTCTCATAGTCTCCACTTAAAGCAGTTTTTCATAGCATCTCAGTAACTCACTGTTGGTGTTTACAAAGCCATGGTGTTTTTCAGACCATGGTGGAGTTTCTTATGTTTCTCAAGTCTTAACGGTGGCACAAGAATCCTCACAACCACTCCTCATGATCATTGCCGACTCCTGATCTCAAGTCTGTGGCTCCAGGTCCCACACCCACCTTGATCTGCTTGCAGAATGGAATGATGTAGACCCTCTGTGATCCTTCTTACTGGTTACTTGTACTTAACATCAATTACTTCAGTCTAATTGATAATTTCACTTATGGCTGATAACTGCTGCAGCAGACATCATAACTCAAAATCCAGGTCTCACAAAGACAGGGGACTCCCTCCCCACCCCCCCAGTGTTGACTCTATGTTGCCTAACAGGGACTAGTAGACACTATGTGTCAAGATGAACTGACTGAAGTTACTTCACATGCACATATCTGCATATCCGGGGCTGATGGACATAATATGACACCACACTGATCAGCATCTCTGACCTCTTTCTCTCTTGTTTGCAGGTTCTGGGAGATGGCTTTTACATTCACTGGTCTCAAGCTGCAAGGGTCCCTGGGGCGATTTGGCAAAACGTCCACCAGTGACATAGAGGGCTATGCGGAGCTTCCCGATGGGAAGGTGAGCGAGCACGCCTGCCGTTCCTCAGTCACTGGACTGTGAGCAGATGGCAGCAGGCTTACTTGAAGTCAACCACGTGTTCAAGGACTGTCAATGAGAACAGCTACTGTAATTCTGAGTGTCCTGAACACCTCATTTTCCTTTTACAGACTATCAATGGAAAGGAAAACATTTCCCTAAAGTCTTCATAATCCATATGTATAAGCCATTTCCTGGTTTTGCGACTTATCATATGTACGTGAGGTGTAAAACATTCTCTTCCATTAACACAGTGACATGTCGATGATGTCATGAAGTTATAATGATTTCCCTTTTGTGTCATGATGTTCCAAGGGACTCACATAGGCAGGGCTTCAATCAAGCTTGCGCCTTGATTCAGTGTCAGGATGGCATGGGAAGATGAGGCATTTCCTAGCTGTATCTGCAACACTGTAGAATAATTTGCCAGTTGATTTACTGACATTATTGTCCACTTTTCTCTTGCTCTTACAGATTTTATGTTTTGTTTTTTGTTTTTTTTTATTTTTTGTTTTTTGTTTTTTTGCCCAAAATAATGGTTAACTGGGATCCATTTCCCTTTGCTATCTTACTGGGTCTCCTATTAGATAGAATAAGTTATACTGTGTTACTTGTGATCACGTCTCTTATAAGAAAATTCCAGCACACAAATATCACTTTAAGAAACCAAATTATCTGGGCATTAAAGTGACGGCATAGTTTCAATTAAAAGTACGGTGTAAAGGAGAAAATAAAGAAGTCTGGGCTAGCCAGTCTAGAAAAATTAGTGAGCTTTGGGTCCAGTGAGACCCTTGACAAAATCCCAACAGTAATAATAGGCTGTGAAGGAAGATGCTGATGTTCACCTCTGGCCCCCACAGAAGAACTAAGTTCTAATGTTTTCCAGCACAGTGGGTGTCTGGTTCACAACCATGTTTTGAATATGTAATGAGGAACTGGAGACAGGTGTTCAAAGCTTTCCAGCACAAACGTGATGGATGGAGATGCTGAGAATCCTGATTACCCATCATACATCGTATACATGTATCAAGCTATCACACTACACCTCATAAATGTGTACAATTAGTATTCATCAGTGGAAACACTTGTATAAAAAATCAAGTTGAAGACTCTGCTAAAGTGAGCTGAGGCCCAGTAGCAGGTCACATAGGCAAGCGAGATTAAGACTGAGCTAAAATCATCAGTTCTTGCCGATGAGAAGGACAGTTTCCCACTATGGATCAATCCGCACTGAGGATGGTCTGTGGACATAAGACTTTCTTAGTCAAAGATGCCCAGGTATCTCAGAGAGAAGAAGTGTGCTTGCCAGTTTCTTTGGCCTCCGGCTTCTGAGACAGTGTAGTCAGAGCAGGGACTTTTGAGTAACAGCACTGAAACCAGCACCTTGGCTCCTCTGGGGAATTTGGGGGGTAAGTTATTTAACTGACGGTGCTTCAGTTTTCTCCGAGTGAGAACAAAGCTGGAGTTAGGGAAAACAGAGCACCCGTAGGCACAACTGCACATGGTGCTGCTGAGCGGAGTACCTAGTGCACATGGCTTTGGGCGTTAAACGCCAATGCAAGTATTGAGGTATACCCCATAAATATTACTTATTATATCACTCATTAAGGACCATAAGAGCCAGTGTTTGATGGCACGCATTTTGGAAACTGTTGAATTAGACATTAATTTGGGAGCAGTCCCAAATACTTTCCGTGTATGAAACTTGAGCTGTAATCTGCTCAACTTAGTAGTGGTCTTCCAGTTTAGCAGACAGTTCTACTACCAGCATTCATAAGGAAATTACCACTAACACACTGCCCAGTTGTGGGGTGTTAGGCAGCGTAGTGCTAAAGGTATAATTGGAGGTTGTATCTGTGGTGGTGGGTTTTTATTTCTCCATTTTCTTTCCTTCTTATACCCAAGCTATGATTTTCACAGTCAAGAAAAAAGAATCTAGAAGCTAACTCTCATATGTTTGTGGTGTTTATTCTTTATGCACATTTCTTTCTTCCCACCTGCCAGGTTCTCTCAGGGTCAGAATGGGGCAACCTGCTGCTTTGGGAAGGCAGCCTCATCAAGGTGGAACTCTGTCGGACTGGCATGAAGTCTTGCCACAGTGGTTCCATTAACCAGATAATGCTGGATGAAGGGGAAGTTATCACTGCCGGTTCGGATGGCAGTGTTAGGGTAAGGCCACGCCACTCCATCTAAGACTTGCAGATCATCTAGGTGGGTTTGTCTTATACGGTGCTTTTTGAAGGGGGCCTGTGGTTACTTATTTTCAAGATCAATTCATTTTAAATGACACTTCTCACGCAGTAAATATTTGCATTCTTGTCAAAATTAATGGAAACATTCTGAAGGGAGCTCTTCTTCTTGGGCTTCAGGTATTGGCGTAGGGACTTCAGAAAATGAAAGCCCATATTAGCACCAGACAAACAGTGGGCGCACATCCTATCACAGTGCCCGCGGCTGGGCATTTCTTAAAGATTGAAAATTGTGAACTTAGCCTGGAACTCACTAGGTAAACCAGGCTGGCCTTGAACTCTCAGAGATTTACCTGCCTGGGCCTCCTGAGGTCTGGGATTAAAGGTGTGAATCACCACCAGGCTGCTGGTGGAAATGGTATCTCTCCCGGGTGTGTGGGTGGGGCTTGATGTGTGCCACCACCCTTTTCCCCAGACCTTGTGCTGGGGAACTCAGTGATTTCACTGTGCACTGGGACACTGCATCAGAAACTAAGTCCCCTGAGTTTCTGTTCTTCCCTGTGTTTCCCATTTACCCTGTATGGCACCTTCTGTGAACACTAGAGAACCTACAGTCTTCTGATTTGTCTTGCAGTCTTCCTGGTCCATGGTCTGGGGCCTTCTGGTTATTAAATTCCTCAAGATCAATATGTGCTATCTGAATATTCTTCATATGTATATGTGCACATCTATTTTCTTTCTTTTTTTTTTTAACATCCAGACTGCAGTTTTTCCTCTCTCCTTTCCTCCCAGCCCCTCCCCTTCCCCATCTACTCCTCCATTTCTCTTCAGAAAAAGAGGCCTCTCACGGATACCAGCCAAACACGACATATCAAGTTGAAGTAAGACTACGCATGTCCATATTCTTGATTGTATGGGCAGCCACTGGAGAATGGCCAACTTACCAGAGACTATACCCTTAGTGAAAATTGTCTGTCTCCCAGAAGCTTGCAGTTGCCAATAGCTCCATGACTTGGGATTGAATTATGCACCCAACTCCCATCTGCATCTTGGGATTTGGTCTGGCCTGGGCTTGCATGGGTGTTATACCTGTTGCCATAACTGCTTGTGAGTTCATACCTGCAGCTGCACCTCCGCCCAGAAGATATTTCCTCATAGTCCCCAGCATCCCAAGCTCTTACTCTCTTTCTGCCTCATCTTCTGCAATGGTTCCTGAAACTTTTGGGGAAGGCAGCATACGGGTATATGTTCCATTTAGGGCTGAGCACTGTACAGTCTCTTACTCTCTGTATCTTGGCCAGCTATAGGTCACAAAAAATAAATAGAAGCTTGTCAGATGTGGGTTGAGAGATGCACAGGTCAATGAGTATAAGAATAAGTCACTGGGAGTCTATTTAATACCGTGTCCATTTAGCTGCATACTAGTAGGCTCTATCTTAGAGCCTATAACCTGTCCAGTCATAGATTCTTAGTCAGGGAATGGGGTCATTGTATGGGTTTCATCTTGTTGAGTAGGACTTAAGCCCAATCTGAGAGCGATTGGTTACCACTATGATGTTTGCACCACTTTTACACCAATGAACTCGTCTTTCCAGGCCAGTCATTTCTATAGCTCTCAGGGTTCATAGCTGAAATATGATTGATGATCACCTTTCTCCTCCAGTAGCATAGTACTGGATAGTACTTCTCAACACTATGAAAGCTAACTAATAGGAATGACACTTCCAGGTCTGTACCAATGTGATTTTGCCATGATCTGTGATGAAAATATGTGGTACCGACAGTCAAATTCTGGAGTTCAATCAAGAGCAATGGCAATAACCTCTTAGGTGGGAAGGTCTATGGGACTTCACAGGCCAAAAACTCCAAAGGAAGTGACTCATACCTGACACCTTGTATTTGTTAGCTTCTGGTGTCTAGTAAGGACACAGTTGTTGTGTTATAAAATAACTTTCTTGTTAATTTTGTAAGATATGGGACTTTGAGACCATCGACACGGCTGACGTTATAGATGATACTGGATTGTTGGAGATAGAACCCATTAATGAACTTCACATAGACAAGAGTGTCAACCTCTTCTCAATGATCAAGATGAATGAAGTTGGAAATAATTTTTGGCTGGCTCAGGTATGCCACACTCTTCTGTTTGTACTTTCTAACTGTATCAGGACATAAAATGAAAATAGAAATACAATTCATTGTTTGCACCAGAATGCCCCATGTTACACCTTTATGAGATTGCTTGGCTATTATATGTTTCTAGTCTTAAATATATAGAAGACATTCTTATTATATTTCATTGACACCTTACAATATATGTAAACACTAGGTCGTGTTGCTGGTCCTCATTTTAACCAAATCATAGAATGAATAGTTTTAATTTAATGAACATTAAAAATGATTAAAAACATTACCGGCTGTTTGTTTTAGGATGCCAATGGAGCCATATGGAAGCTTGACCTTAGCTTTTCAAATATTGTAAGTGCCCATTTCCTTATTTTCTCCTAACTGCTATAGGAAAAATTCTTTGATAGTCTTTAAAAGCTGGCTTGTCTTTCTTTTGTTTCCATCAAGTTAAAAACAGAACTATATCATTATACATTAAACATTTCCTAAACACAGGGAGTCTTCATTCCTATGACCTAAGGCGGTCCTTTCAGCTGCTCTCCTGAGCAGGCAGGAAGGGGCATCTGGTGGGATCCATGTAAAATTGGTCATTAACTTCGGAGCCAGGACTCCGTCTAGCTTTCCTAGTTCCCCAGTCCCGAGCTCTTCTGAATCTATTATACTTTCCTCTTTGAGTAAAATGGCATGTGTACTACAGGATTTTAGTTATCGTCTGTAAGGTTGGCTTTAATTGTATATGATGCTGTCTTTGAGATCCAATGTGCTGTCTGTTCTCAGACCCAGGATCCAGAATGCCTCTTCTCTTTCCACTCCGGACCCATTGCAGCCTTGGCTGTATCTCCTCTCACTTATCTCATGGCCACAACTGCCATGGACTGTAAGTATAAACCTATGTGTGTGTGTGCATGTGTCTCTGTGTGTGTTATGTTGTGCATGTACTCGTGTCCATGTATATGTCCATGTATTCTGGTGTGTGTTGTGTTGTGCATCCATGCATGCTCATGTATATGTACGACGTTCTGGTGTGTGTGTGTGTGTGTGTGTGTGTGTGTGTGTGTGTGTAACATCAGGAATCTTCCTCCACTGCTTTGCAACCTATTTTTTGAGAAGGGTCTCTCACTGAGACTTGAGTTCACCAAATGGTTAGACCAGACAGGCAGGCAGCTCCAGGGATCCTCTGCCTCTGCCTTCCCAGCTCTGCGATTACAGGCGTGTGTCACCATACCTGGCTTTTTCATGGAGGCTGGGGACTCACACTCAAGTCCTCAGGTTTGTGTGACAGGCATGTCACTGTCTGAGCCATCTCTCTAGCCTTGTTAAGTGAGAACTCTCAGTAAAAAATATATCTGGCCATGTCTGTATGCAAACTGAAAACGTGTGGCTATTAAAGGGGTTTGAACATTCTTCCAAAAAAGAAGCCCGTGGAATAGAAGAAGCAAGATGGATTTTGAAGCAGGAAGTATACAGCCTGCAGCAGACATGGTTGGAGATTAGAACAAAGACCTAATTGTAAATTATTTAGGAAAGTGCTGTTCATTTTGTTAGCAGCACTCGTGCCTTTCTGCCCTCACCACTGCTCTGTCCCCTCAACTTACAGGCATTTCTAACCTCACAGACAGCAAAGGAATGTGTTCTGTCAGTTGGCCACAATTCACACCTCTCATCAAACTGGCAAAGGGCCCTTGAGATCAGGAGAAGGAGGCTCTGAGGGAGGAGAGAGATCCCAGAACACATGGAGTATCAAAGTAGAGAGAGGAATCGTGGGGACAGTTAGATACAGTGAGAATGGAGCCAGGAGAGAGAGAGGCAGGCAGGCAGTGTTTGTGTGGGGGCAGCGCAACTAAAACCTACCATGCATAAAAACACCACAAGGAAATCTGTTAGCATGCATGCTGATCTAAAAATAACTAAAAAGAAAAAAAATAAAGACAAATTTAAAAGGCAGTTAGCCTATCAATTGATCTGAGTTACTGAATTTTCTCCTATTAACAAGTGAGCTGAAATATTTTTTTAAAAAATAAGTAATACATTTATAATCTATTGCTTTTAAAACTTTTTCTTCTTTTCTGCAGGCTCTGTTCGTGTCTATGATTTTGCTAGTAAAAACTCTTTGGTTCAGATGAAATTTAAACAAGGAGGCACATCCCTCATTTGGGCACCCCGATCAGTAAGTTTGTTGTTTTAATCAGAAACACTGGAAAATATGGTGAATCTGTGATATCTTGTAGAGATGTAGTTATTTTTTGGCTCAGAATTTTAGAAGTATAAATAGTTCAACTTGTTTATTTTACCTAAAATATTGCAGAAATCACTTCATGGGTTGCATTGCTTAGTGAAAATCTGGTTTTGTTTTACCCGTGGCATAGCTCTGTCTTGCAAAATCACCTTGCAGTCGAATTTGAGGCATCTTCTGTCCTTGCATGATTTTTAAACACCATGGGACTATTTGGGGAGTGATTGATTCTTTTTAACAGCAAGAATAAGGGGATGAGATCACAGGGAACATGGCTCAGTGTCGATCGTAGATGGGTGTTGGCGTAGGAGGTCCAAGGCTGCATTCTGGGAGATCCGGGGGGGGGGGGGTCCTCTTGGTAGGCGGTGGAGACACAGCAACTCTCTAGTGGGTCTCAGCGCCTGTAGGGGGNTGGTGTTTTGAAGGAGAGTGATTAGTGTAACAACAAGGTAGGCTTGGCAGCAACAAGGAGGTGGGAGACCCCAACATTTCTGCCCTTAATATTAAAAAAAAAATTTGTTGGACTGGCACAAAATATATTTATGCTCTATCGTCCTGCCCAGGAACCGCGGTGGCTGGCAGCCACACCTGACGCAGATTTTTCCCGAACTGATCTATAGTCTAGGGGTGGAACCAGACAGCTTGAGAAGGAAGTCCAGTGCAAGGCTAGTCAGAATTTAATCTCACCACCAGGGGTCCTCAATTATACTGATTCCTTTGGGCCCAGCAGAAAAACCTGATTTGGGTGTTTCTGCCAAAGCAATACTACAATTTCCCTATTTTCTAGGCCTTGGTAAATACTAGAATATGAACGTAACTTCTACAGGTATTTTACTCTAAGCTATCCTGGGCTTGGCTCTGCCAGAGGCATTATTAACATGCGGATAGGATTTGTGTAATATATGATTGGAAATGCCAGGACTCTAGGAGGCTGAGTCTCTTTTGAGACTCTTTTTTTCCTCAGGACTCCTCTAGGTTTTTAGGCCTGATGTGAGTCACTACTAGAGTGGTGGTGGCAATTTCTCCCTATAATTTTAGTTTTAGCCGAAGTTTTAGAATGTAGCCAAATCATTAATGTTTTAATTGTCCAAATGACTCTTGCTAACAATCGAAGTTTTATGCCTTCAACTGAACCAAGTACAAACTCCCTGCGATTGAGCTTTAGTATTATTTATAGTCAATTGTTGTATTATGAGGTAATGGTGAGACACAAACAGAATGGAAGGAAGCATGACACTTAATAGCTAGCCTAACCATGATATTTTTAACATCTTGCCCTAATGCCAGCACCACTTATTAAGGNCGTTAACCTTGGCCTCCAAATTTGTTTATAAAGAAAAATCAGACCAAACCACAATATATATGTTTAGATGCCGAAAGGTTTTTGCCACCGCTCCATGCAGGAAGATGAGGCTGAATAACACTGGCTGCACACCATTGGTGGTAGTTGACCTGCTTGAAAACAAAAGCCAAACAGTTGGACAGTAACAGGATAACAAACATTTTTGGGAAAGGCCAGGTACTTTATTTAGTTGCAAATCAGCAACTCTCAGGTTCAGACAATAGCTTCTAGGTGTGTGGGGGAAGGGGCGGCTNGAGAATTACAGAACTTCTGTGAGCTCCTTACAAGAGGAGGCTGAGCTAGATTTAACTCTGCTTAGTTAATAAAGATTTTTAGCTATCTTTATAAATANTGGAATTATTACTAGGCCAGTCTAAGATTGAATTTAGAGTAATTGGTCACAATGGAGGAAGGAGGGGAATTATTATAACTCCTCCTAAGACTGATCTTTATAAGTCAGATTTTACAGTTTCTAATGTTTTTATTTTAAAAGTTAAAAACTTGAAGCAAGGCAGCTTAGCTTGTCCAATTTTGGACCAAGGCAGGCAAGCAAGGGAGTGTTAAAAATATAATTTCAAATCAGTTTTATTGTACCCACTGTTACTCAGCTAACTCACAGGTCAGCTTGGCATACAAACCTTTTTGCAAGTTGTCATACTTTGCAGCATTCTGTGGAGAAAACACAAGCTTTTTTTCTACCCCGTAAGGGTAGCTGTTTAGGATTAAGCCATAAGTCAATAAGTAGATCCTTTTTATTTTGCCTAGACATAAGTATGTCGAGTTTTAGGATGCTATAAGGCATTTAGTAAGTTTGACATTCAAATTTTAAAATTTTAAAAATAAAAAATGAGATTTAAATAATGTGCACAGGGATAATTCCTAGCGCCAGCTGTGAGTTTCTGACAAAACTCACTTTAATTTGGTCTGGGTTAATTTTGAGAGGCGGGCTGGCTGAAATGGAATGTGCGAGAGGAAAATGGAGGCCTAGACAAATTTTTCTGATCAAGGCTCCAAAGTTTAATAACTGAACTCTGTTTAAATAACATGGAAAGATTCCCAGCCCCCTCCTCAGTCTTTGAAGTTGCCGGCGGCAGTCTGATCATAGATGGGTCTAAGGATCGAGGCAGGGACGAATGTCTGTTGGCGTAGGCGGTCCAAGGATGCTGCATTCTGGGAGATCCGGGGGGGGCTCCTCTTGGTAGGTGGTGGAGACACAGCAACTCTCTGGTGGGTCTCAGCNNCTGTAGGGGGCTGGTGTTTTGAAGGAGAGTGATTAGTGTAACAACAAGGTAGGCTTGGCAGAAATAAGGAGGTGGGAGACCCCAACACGCCAGTGTCTACCTCCAGTTCTTATGGTAGCACTTCTTCTCCACTCTATCCAGTTCTTGTTCACCTCCTTGTACCTCATTCTTGACCAAGCACCCTTCAGATCTCAGATCCAACTGTCTTTGCCTTAGGGGAGTCCTCAGGCTAACCTAGCTTCTTTGCTGTGTGTTTCTTTCCTATGGACCTGTGAGTCATATTTTCTACACATCTACATGTTAGTAGGCGACACTAAGTCTACTTGTGTTTACCCAAAACTGCTGGTGGCAGGTGCCTTCACATGGGTGGCAGGTGTGCTATCCATGTTTGCTTGTTGGAAGCTTGAATTATCGTAGGTTACCCTGCTTATGGTCATAATAGGTAAATGGTCTGGAACTGATGGAGACTGCCATAACACTGAACCAAGAGTAGAAGAGGCCGGCCAATGCTATGTTACCTGGGTCAAGGCAAGATGTGGAGTGACTTCTGTGTATGTTTCAATCACTTAACTAAACGCAGGTCTCGTGTGTTTGCTCGTTTTCCCAGGTAAGCGTTTCTGCATCACAGATTGTCGTAGGATTCCAAGACGGCGTCGTCCGAATTCTTGAACTTTTTGACCCAAAAGGACTTACAGTTTTTGCAGGACGGAAGAAAATCCCAGATGCTGAGTTACATTTAAAATATGTCTTCAAACCCCATACTGAAGAAGTTACGGCTTTAGCTTATGAACGTGATGGGGATATCTTAGCCACTGGGGTAAGTGTGAGATTCCCTCTCATTTCCTATTGAAACTCTACACCAAGCTTCCCTCTTATCTGCACCTACTCTACCTGCCCTATTTACCACAATTAACCTACATTTTGTTTTCTTATTTCTTTCAGTGCAGTCTATGTATGGTATTTAAGAACTGTCTTATAAGTTAAGTTTTAATGCTTATTTTAAATGGACAGAAAATTTCAGATGGAAATCATGCTGGATGAGTTTCTTGTAACCATTAGTTTATAACATACATGTGTTCTTAAGGAGGGGCTGCCATAGGTGAGGTTTAAAAAGTTCAGTGGGAGAACTCTTGCCTAGCATGCAGTCAGCTCTGCTTTGATCTTTGGTACTCTCTAAATGCAAACCAAAACAAAAGCCTGCCTCAGATAAAGGAAATAACTCTACATTCTATAGGAAGTAAGAGGTGAACGGATGTATTGTGGAATTATTTTAGAAATTATATATACAGAAACATGTATGTATAGACACATTTATGGTAGTCACATTTCTAGACTATGAACAGTAATGCTTGGGAAAATGAATCAAACATTTTAAACCATATATATATATATATATATATATATATATATATATATATGCACATATATTTCAGATTAATCTAGAATATGTGACTGTTGAGTCTATAAATATAAATTAGATAGACTCTATGGTATTAGACTCTATGGTATTAAACAGAATGCTGTATGACCTTATTGTCATAGTAATATGTATTGGGTGGGCGTGTCCCTTTTTCTTCTAGAGTGAAGACAAGACTGTCTTCTTCTTCGATGTGGAGAAAGAATACAAGCCTATTGGTTTTTTTAACACTCCTGGGCCCATTTGCCAGTTGATGTGGTCTCCACCCAGTCATGTAAGTCGTTAGCATTTGTCCTCAAGATTAAATCGCAGTGTCTTGTGGTTACAGGGCTTCTCCCTCTTTGGGCTACATTTTCTTCATTGCTACTTGGCAAAAATCCGTTCCAGAGTTGCTCTGACTACTTTGCCTAATTTGTCACTAGTGTAACCAAAGACTGCAGGAGACAATCGTATGTCAAGGAAGATCACTAGCTCCTTCAAATATAGTGATTTAAATGAGTTCCCCACATCCCTTGGGATGCCTCTTATCCGTGCCTTCTCTCACACAAGATGGCCACCTTGAAACCTCAAAGCTTCATGCCTCCCTATTCTGCCTTCAGCATCAGTTTCCAGAGAGGCTGGGACAGTTTGAATTGTCACAGATGACCGAGTTGAGCAGACATTCATACCACAGATTTTCCTCAGCGTTTTCAGCTAGAACACTTTGCTCTTTGGGCTAACAGATTTCACAATCACGTATTTGGCTATGGAAATAAGTCATGGTTTATTTATTTATTTGTTTTTATTTATTTTTTATTTTTTTTAGAGACAGGGTATTTTGTGCAGCCCTGCTCCTTGTAACTCACTCTGTAGACCAGGCTGGCCTCGAACTCAGAAATCCGCCTGCCTCTGCCTCCCAAGTGCTGGGATTAAAGGCGTGCGCCACCACTACCCAGCCAAGTCACGGTATCTTTAAAGGAAACAAATGAAAAATCTAACTTTAGTCATCAGGTTAGTAATGAACAATTACATGAGAATAATTAATACTAGTGATGCAATAATAATTTGTGTCTCACCTTAGGGTGAGATTAGGGTATCACCTTTAAAAATGATTGCAATATTCTCACTGACTTTGAACTTGAAAAAAATGCTTACATGTAAGTGATATGCATAATCTTCCTTCCTTCCTTCCTTCCTTCCTTCCTTCCTTCCTTCCTTCCTTCCTTCCTTTTCTTTTTCTTTTTTTTTTTAGCCTGAAAACACTTTATTGATCATCTGTGAGAATGGCTATATTCTTGAAAGTCTATGCCCAACCATTAAGGATGTAGATGACCAGAATGTTATCACGTTTGCAATCCCGAACATGTTACTCCGATGCTTCCATTTCACGAGTGTCAAATCTAAGATTTTGGTATGAGATCTTCTTGGACCATTATCTCCTGTCCTTTCTTCCACTTGGAGATGCAATATCCTTTAAGAGATTCTTGAAGAATACAAACAAAATAAAATAAAATAAAACAGATCCTGGCCAGCAGGAGCTTATACACTGGTGGTAAGAAGGTGGCTAACTAGCAGGAGGCAGTAGTGGATAGGGAACTACAATCCAGGTACAAAGAGGGGAGCTTCAGGGAGTGTGAAGGGGATGATGTTGCTGATGGAGGGATGGGGGGGGGGATAAAAAAAATTGGCAACCTGGAATTGACGATTTATACTCAGAAGACGGAAAGATGTCTGAGAGAATGAGGAAGAGAGAACAGCGCTAGGGCAGCCACTATTTAGACAGTTCTCAGCATTTTCACGACGAAGAATGGCTGGTTGAAGTGGCAGCATGCAGTTTGTAGGAGATGCGGCAGGGGTGCATGCAGATAACGGAGGTCTCTTTAGAAGCCGGCCAAGCCACGTCAGTTTGAGCCACTGTGATCTTTTGTGAACAGAGGGCGGTGTAAAGAGATCATACAAGTCGGGAAGGTAGTTCTCAGGGGCGAATAGGAGGTGGGGCTACCAGTGTTGGGGAACTCTACCTTGGACAGCTGTGGATATCTAGTGCCTATATCACAGGGAGCCAGAAACAAGCTTCCCTGTTGGCTATTTTAGACCACGTGGTTCCTAGGTCATTGGTGGCAGGCTCTGACGGAAAATCAAAACTTCCCTTCTTTTGCAGGAAAGGATGGTCAAATGATTCAATGAAATGGGTATCAAGGAGATTAAACGGAAATGATGCGCATCACAAAGATTTGACTTTTAATGATAAAAAAATTGTATTCCCAAAGGGTAATTTACGTAAATATAGGAACTGTGGGGTTTCTAGAACCCGTCTTCTTTCCTCATTCTTTGTCATGCTCACACACAAAGTAACACACTTTAACAATGTCTATTTATTATCTTTCTTTTTTAAAAAAAGAGATTTTTGGAAGTACAAAGGAGAGAACAACAGAAGATGTTGAAGGAGAAGGAAAAGTTAGAAAGGAGGCAGAAGCTAGCAGAAGAGAGGGAAGCCTTTGGAGAAGAGGAAATACCAGAGGAGGAGAGCAGTGAGGAAGGGGAAGAGGAGGGGCCGCCGCTGCCCGAGATCTTCATGCCACCAACACCCTCTCCTATCCTGTGCGGCTTTTACTCGGTGCCGGGGAAGTTCTGGGTGTCGTTGGTAAGTAACAACCCCTTATCCAGTCCAGGTTATGGTTGCTTTTTCTCACCCCGTTCATTCATTTGCATACATTGGGAATTGAATTTTAAACTAGTCATGTAGCTGTAAGTTTTATATGGTCATTTTTTAAAAAAAAATACATCATCTTAACATCTCTTTTAAATATGTCTGGCTTTTGGATCTGTTGTCATTCAAGGCCAAACTCACCTGTTCAGGAAGACCAAAGAGGGGACAAACCAAGAGTAGAGGGTCAGAGGTCAAAGGAGTCCTCTTCACCTGAGTCTGGTGTTTGTTTGTTTGTTTGTTTGTTTGTTTTCTAACGTTGAAAACAACAGTTTTGTGGCAGAACTGTACAGTTACAATCTGCTTACATCCAGGCTGTGTGGTCTATGGGGGTCTAGGAATCTATGTATTTTCCTCATTCTACCCAGTCAAAACCTGGACTTAGCAAATAAGGAAGAAGTGCAAATAGACCTTACAAAGACTGATACAAGAAAGAGGGAGTTTCACAAAGTGTGTGGAGGGTTATATGTCTTCCACTTTTCACAATGTTTGTGGAGGGGTATATGTCTTACACTCGTACACCATATAGTCTTCTCACAAAACATTCTCTCAATATATTGCAAAGCAAGATTTTTATTATGGATGTTACAGTTTTTGCTTCTGAATGTGTGCACATGTTCTCTCTCTCTCTCTCTCTCTCTCTCTCTCTCTCTCTCTCTCTCTCACACTCACACACACACACACACACACACACACTAATGCCTTCCCCAAGTAACTGGCTTAAAATTATATGGAAAGATTATTACTACTAATTCATACTTGGTACTAGTCTCTTAAAACCATAGTGTAGCGCTTTTAAGTGACATCTTCAATGACATGGAACTAAGGTATGCTCTCTGACACACTGTGTCCATGGCCCATGCTCTTAGGCACTAAGCCCCATCATGAAGTAAAGCACAGATCACAAAGGGACTCCTCTTCCTGCTTAAGCAGCCATATGCCTACTCTAGAAAAGCCAGCTTCATTCTGAAGTCAGGACTCCAGGGCTTGAAATCAGGGCTCACTGGTGCTCAGTTATCCCACCAGAAGCATTTACTTTACAAATTATTATTTGAACAAATTCTCCCCACAAACATTTTGCAACTTTCCTGTCTCTCCAGACACTCAAATTTCGTTCACAGAGGGAAGTCAGAAGGAATTTCCCAATCTTTTTCTCAGCTCTGGCTCAGCTAGAGCTCTGCTTTGCCTGTTGTTATAACTGGTGGGTGTTGCTTAGCAACTTGCCCAGGGCAGTGTTCCCGAAAGCCTCTTAGGTCTATTCCTTCTCCTTCACACTCTCCCTGTGATTTTGCTCCTGAAACACACTTAATGGATATCATCAATTCCTGTCTTTTAAAATCCAATTCTTACCATCAACACATGAAATTTCCAGAATTTCTGACAATCCCCCCAACATACCACACACACACACACACACACACACACACACACGCATTCACACATACACACACACGCACGCACATGCACACACATGCACACGCATGCACGCACACACACGCACATCTCCAGTTGAGGTTTGATGTTCAACTCTCCATTTCTTCAGTGATTATCACACTGCCAGCCTTAGTGATTGTTTTGCTGTGGATTTGGCCTGTTGACCTTTTCCCCTCCTTCTTGAGGCTTCCAATACATCATCATGACCACATGGTGGTTTCCTGGTGCTGGGTCTTGAACCCAGGGTCTTGTGCATCCTAGGCATACACTCTACCACCAAACCACATCCTTACCTTCTCTTGGCCTCCAGAATGTTACATACACACACACACACACACACACACACACACACACACACACACACACACACACACACATGCACGCACACACTTTCCCAGCTCCTTCTGATGGTATCTTTAAAGAAAAAAAAAGTTGTAAAATATACATTGTAATTCAGAGGACTCCAGAGTTTGACCTAGCCCCTCCCCCTCTTTCTTAACTAAGCTAATTTTCTCTAACAACTTTAAATATTGTTTGTCTACCCACAGGTGTCAAGTATTTATCTCTTACTGAATTCCTTCTTCAACATCAAACCCGTCCATTTTCTTTGCCAACTATAGTTAGCACTTCAAAATGAACATGCTCCACCAAATCCTGTTTCTAGTGTGAGAATTAGACCCAGGACTTGATACATTCTAAGCAGATGATCCCTCCCTGAGCTATATCCACAGATCCCAGAACATGACTCTTAAACTACATTTAAAGCAAGTAAACCTGGCATATTTCCATTCAATAATGGAGTCAATTGTCCATTCACTTATAAGACCAAACTTCAAGACTTACCAAGGATTCTTTCACATTCTTGACCTTTTGATAACTTTAGCAAAAGTATGTCTTCATAAACAACCAGCACATGACATGATTAGGATTTATTTCAACCCTGTAGGATAACCTTTGTCTTTAGCAAAAACATTATGTTCATTTACATTTAATATAATTACTGACATATTTTAGCTTATATCTCCCACCTTACTAATTATTTCTATTTATGTCAGTTCTATAATTCTTTTTTTACTTTACTTATTCAGTGGAAGGTTGGGCAGATTTTCCTCCTCTGTATGGTTATTATTTATACTTTCTTTTGCTATTCCTAAGGATCACAATATACATTTGACTTATAGTTTTATATAAATCTATTATTTGACTAATTACAGAGGAAAAGAAACTTAGAAAGCTTTAACCTCAGATGTAACAGAGATAACCTTACTTTGTTTTGTATTTTTATCTATTAGTCTATATCTGTCTATCCATCCATCCATCCATCCATCCATCCATCCATCCATCCACCTACCTATCTTCCATTGTATTCATGATGTGTGCATGGATGTAGTACTACATGTACCACAGTGCTGATGGAGATGAGAAGACAACTTTTGGGAGTTAGTTCTGTCCTTCTACTTTGTTGCGACAGCATCTCTCTTGATTTTACCATTCTCTTGGACTCCAGACTAGGTGACCTCAGTTGACTCTCTTGTGTCTTCCTCCTTGTACAAGTTCTGGGGTTGCAGATGTGAATTATCACAACTGTCTTTTTTGTGCCTTCTGGGGATTGGACTTGAGCCATGGATCATTAGGCTTGCATAGCAAGCACTCCCATCCTTTAAGCCACCTTGCCAGTTTGTGTCTTATATTTATATATGTTTACATTCCCAGAAAATAATTTGTTATTGTTTTTAATTGCCAATACTATTTTATTTTTTCCTCTTGTTATAATTCATGTCTATATCTTTTGTTTGAAAAAAGTAGTTTTAACATATTTTTTAAGAATAGGTTTGCTAATGATAAATTCTCTCCCTCCCTCCCTTCCTCCCTATGTCTTAAAGTCTCTTTGCCTCCCCCCCACACACAAAGCTTTAATAAAACATTTTTCAAAATCATCTTTACCTTCCACTCAGCCAGTACCCTACCACTTGTCTGTCTGTCTGTCTCTCCTTCTGCATCTATGTAAAACCACTGGAACTCCAATTTTAAAAATGTGGCAAAATATATAAATTCACTGCCTTAACCATTTTAAATATACAGTTAAATGATAACAAATATATTTGCAATGTCACACAATAATTACTGCCACCCATCTCTATGACCTCTTTATGTCTGTAACATAGAAAATCTTTTGTTGAAAATAAAAGTCTTCAATTCTATATATTCTTATCATAGGTTTCCCCTCCTCATTTCCCACCAGACCTTCTCTACCTCCCGATCCTCTCAACGCCACACCTTCTTTCTCTCTCTCTCTTAAGAAAACAAACAGTCAGATTAAACAAACGAGAATAAAAAACAACAAAAACATCAAAAAATAGCACAAGAAATGAGTGTGCATACACACACACACACAAAACCTATAATAACACAAAATTAGAAACCATAGTATACAAGGAAAATACCAGGAAAGCTAAAACATGCCTAAACAACGCAATATGAAGTGCAGTCTCTAATAATACCCCTGGGTTTGTCTTATGTTGGTCATCTCCTGCAGGGCAGGCAGACTGCCCTTAAGTATGGGTTGTATACCAAGTGGGACTCCATTGGAGAAATGAATTTTTCCTTTGCCAGTGGGTGTCATTTGGACATAGCTTCTTGATTAGTAGTCGAGCTTGGTGTAACACAGATATTTAATTCTCATCAGCTAAGAGGCCCCCAGTCTCCTTTTCCTCTAACCGCCGACAGCCATCAATCTATTCCCTGTCTCTGACTTTTGCTTCTTCCTCATGTCGTGGTCTTTGCAGCCAGAACATCATAATGTTCTCCAGGTTCATCCATTCCACAGAGTATGTCAGAATATCTTCCCTTCTCAAAGCTTGATACTACTGGATTGTAAGAATTTGGCCACATTTTTGCTTAACTATTCAACCACTGGCAAACACATAGATCATACCTACCCTTTGGCTGATGGGAATAACGCTTTGTACACATGGGGTTTCAAATATCTCTTTGAGACTCTGCTTCCGATTATGTCAGCTATGTGTACAGAAGGAGAATGACTGGACCATAGGATAATACTACTCTATTTATTTATTTCAGAGCTATCTAGCTTTTCACAGCAGGCATACCATTTCACATGAACACCAAGAGAACAAAAGGGTTATAATTTCTCCATATTCTTACATAGACTGGCTGGATTTTATCTTTGACTGCAGTCATCCCAAGGAATGTGAACATGGCTCCCCCCTGTAGCTCTGGACCTGCATTTCCTCAGTGACTGGTGGTGCAGACTGTCCGTTCCTGTGTCCTTGGGCATTTGTATTGCTTCATTGAAGAACAGTCTATTCAAGTCTTTCCCTATGTTGGTTAGGGTTAGGGTTAGGGTTAGGGTTAGGGTTTGGGGAGGGGTTGTTGTTAGGGTTAGGGTTAGGGTTAGCAGTTAGGGGTTAGGGGTTAGGGTTAGGGTTAGGGTTTGGGGAGGGGTTGTTATTAGGTTTTAATTCTCATTTGTATTTAGTTTCTGTCAGACCATTCTATTCCATTTTTTATTTCTTTTTTATAAATATTTTGTTTTTAATGTATGTAATTTATACATACACGTGTGGGTGTGTGCAAGAGTATATGCCCATGCATGTAAGTTCTGGAGGAGGCCAGAAGGGGGATTCATTTCTCCCAGAAATGGATTTATAACATTGTTTTGAACCAATCAACAGACTTGGGAGTTGTGAATCAAACTTAAGTTCTTTGGAAAAGTAAGAAGTCTCCACCTCAACTGCTAAGCCGTCTCTCCAGACCCTAAGAGGTTAATTCCTACCGTTCTATCTTCAATTCTAGTATTTCCACTTTTCTATTATTTACTTGTTAATATATTCCAACAGACTTCTAAAGTTTTCCACAGGGCCTCCAGCTGCCTTTCACATGTTAATCAGAGTTGTTCTGACATACCTCTTAAAACGTTTCCTATTGATAAGGCTTGTCATTCAGTCTCATCGATCTGTTTTCTCTTCTGGTTATTTTTCCCTATCAAATCTTGTCCTCCTGGTGTTTCTAGTTATTTTTTTTTTATTGAGCCCTAGACATTTTATGTGAAAAACTGGAGAGTTACCCCGATTCTTGGTGTGTTCCTATTACCTCCTAAAGATTTCTCTTTGCTTCTAGAAAGCAGCTAGCAAGCACAAACCACTTTAATCCAGTCGGTAACNAGATATGGTTTGCAACCAGGCTTTACTTCCTGAGAAGGCCATTTTACTTCCGGTTTACTCACACACTAGAATACANCATGGTTTCTCTTTTTAAAATTTAAGTATGTTCTCTGCTAACTTTNTGTATTTATATAATGGGTTTTGATCATATCCATTCACCACTACCTCCCTGAAACGCTCCCATTGTCCCCTACTCAATTTTCCTTTCAACATCATAGCCTTTTCTTAGTAGTGTTATTAGTAGAACTGTAAGTCTAGTTAGTGCTGCCCATGTGCACACGGATGTGGGGACAGCCACTGGGACATGGGCAACATGCCACCCACCAAGTCCACAGAGGAGAGTCACCCTCCCTCAGCAGCCAGAAATTGCCAGTAGCTCCTCTGCTGAGGGCGAGGCCTCAGGGGCCCCTCCTCCACCCAGGATAGAAGTTTGACTGGCTTGGTCTTGTGCAGATTTTGGGTAGGAAACCTGACCACAGTTGCTCTGAGCTGATACAGGCAACAGCCATGCCTCGTTCACCAGTCAGCATTTCTTGGCTCTCCTTCCGATCTGCCACCCGTCACACTCTCTGCCCCCTCTTCCACAGTGTTCCCAGAGTCTTGGATAGGGTGGAGAAGGCTGATGTAGATGAACACACATAACTATTTGCACATATTAACTAGCCACTGCCCACTGTAAGAAGAGCTTCTCTGACCAAGTCCAAAAGTAACTCAAGTCTCTGGGTATCACACTATCCAGAAAGCAGTCTGAAAACTTGACCATGTAGCACAATAACATCACTTCTCTCCCCACACCATCCCTACCATCTCCTCCTCCGCAGTGATACTCTGGGGTTTTAATAGAGTGCAGTGGAAAATCTAAGTATAACGTCCTCTTACTCCCCTTTGGGATGGAGAGGGTTGGCCTTGCGATAAGTCCATGGAGCTGCAGGTTGATCCTCTCAGCATCTTTGCCTCTGTACCCATCCCCAATTTATCTGCTTCAGGAAGTGCCAGGCTTGCTCCTGATCTCCATTCTCACCTAGCTCTCTCACTGCTTGCGTTGCTCTCAAAGCTTTCAAACACGAGTTGTTGTGCTATTTTCTTCCCTGATTATCCCCAGTGGGCAGGTTTAACTCAAACAGTCCAGTCTGCCACCGCCCAGAGTGAAAACTTAGTTTTCTAATTCCAGGCTAATAATTTTCTTACTTTCTCTATGTTAGTTATTCATTCATTTATTTCATGTGTAGATGTCCAGGCATTTAATCCACTTCCTTTATTTACGGTCCCATCTGTACAGAGAAAGAAAACAAGTTAGAGCAATGTAGTTGCTGCAAATTATTAATACTGCTTCGCTGTGTAGTGACATACTTCCCCCTCCCCCCCAAATTGCCTTTCCTGGAACATTAATAGTGTTTACAGTTACTCCAAACTGAAAAGTAAGTGTGAAAACAATGACTGGAAAACCTATTGTTTTAGGATACTGTTTATGCAGAATATCACTCCAAATCATAAAATCCCATTAATTTGATTCTCAGAGGGAAAACTTCTCTTGTGCTAACTTCTGAAGTAGAAACTAATCACTATAATTACATAATTGCACTTTAATGGGTAATGGAGTTGCTCTATGTAAATAATATCTACCTTTAACCATCCAGATTAAAAACAAACAAACAGACAAGCAAACCCTCGAGGAATGCGGTGGGTACTGCGTTCACAAATCACCTTTTGTGCTTTCTGTCTTCCAGGGCAGCTATGATGCTGGCTTTCTCTATCACTGTCAGTTTCCGTCATATCTCCAGTCCAGTGATTTCGAAAAACAGGAAAATGAACCATTCGATTTCCGAGTTCTTGAGAATACAGAAGACAACCCCATCAGAACGATCACTTTCAGGTGAGAAGAACCTTACTCAGGATCTTAGGGTCACCTGTGTTTCTGTGCATGCCGGATGCCTTGCCTCTTTCCCATTTGCTATAATAAAACCTCCTGACAGAAATACCTGAAGAAAGAAAGGGTTTATTTTAGCTCACATGGAAGGTACAGACGTCAAGGCAGCAGGATGACATCACATCTGAAGTCAGAAGGGGGAGAGCCATGGATATAGATGAGTGTTCAGCTTGCTTTTGTCTTTTATACGCAGCAGAACCCCCTGCTCTAGGAATGGTCCCACCCATAATTACTCTGGTATTTCCTTGTCCCTTAAAGTAATGGAGATAATCCCTTACAGGCATCCCCTGAAGGTACTGGAGATACTAGGCCCTTTCAAGCTGACAAGAGTACAGGTCATAACTGGAATTGTTACTTTTTAAAGATCTAGTCAAGTGAAAGGAAACACTTTTCGATTAATTCAAATGAGCAGATAAAATTAAAGTGACGCCTAGTCCTGAAATTCTATTTCAACCCCAGAGGTTTCAGGTCAGGGGTCATTCGTTGTATGGTACTTTCTGTTTAATCTCATAAATCTCTCTTTATTTACACACAAAGGTGTGTGTAAATGAAAAAAAAAAAACATGGTAAGCAAACCAAGGACCAGGTTTACAGTGACTCTGAAGAAATGATAAACTGACCCGATATCCGTTTACTAAGTGAGATCCCAGCCCAATTGCCAGTCCTTCTTCTGAGGCCTGGAGCTTAGACCTTCAGAGCTGCTCTCCCTCCCTCCCTCCCTCTTTTATACTAGCTTACTAGAGCCACTGTTGTGACAGAATCACCCCATGAGGTGTGACTTAAGCAGCAGTACCTTAGACTTTTATGCTCTGAAGACCAGAGCTCCAAGTTTGTGGCGTTGACAAATGCAGCTTCTCATGTAGTCATTCTGTGGCTTTCTTCTAAATGCCTTATTGTTGAGCCTTCTCTTGACCGTTTCTACGTGCATGCTAACCCTCATGCCTCTCTATGGCTTGCTTGTCTTCTTTTACAAGGGTACCAGCCAGGCTGGGTTAGGATTTCTCCTTATGCTCTCATCTTTAGCTTACTCACCTTTTTCCAAGTCCTGAACTTGCAATAGAGTGACACTCCAGAGTCTTGCGTGTAAGACTTGAGCATATGCATTTTGGTAATAGGCAACTTAGTTCTTAACATCATTGATATTTACAATTAAACACTGTTCGGCTGAGAGATGCCTCAGTAGGTAAAGGCACCTGTGGCCAAGTTTGATGACCAGAGTTCAGTCCCTCAGATCCACACTCATAAAAAGGAAAAGCAACCCCTCAGAAAGAGCTCAATAAATCAATATGCCATGTCCTGCTCAGCTTGGGTCTTTGAACCCTGACGGGATGGCGAGGGAATGCAGTCAGGACAGACACACAGATACTCAGACAGTGAAGAGGGGATCAAGTGGGGTTCTCTAATGCTACCACTACCCAGCAGACTTGGAACATTAGTGTGTTTACTAGATGGCTAGGGCTCAGCTCACCTTGGTAGGAGGTCTCTGTTGGCCATAGTCTCAGGCTGTGAACACCTTGGTGAGGAAGGCACAGTTCTAGTTTTTGTGTACATTGATCAGTCCCTTGTAAGGACTCATCTCGAGCCTGGCCAGCGTGGACAAGAACTTTGACAACTTCCCATGGCTTGATTGGCCTTGTAGTCCTCAAAAGGTCATACTCCTGTCAAAATATATACTCACTCAGAATTTCACTCATTCTGGGGATTCCTTCACCCAGTACATAAAAAGGAAAAAAATTATTTCACAGATTATGAGAATAATATTTTACTCTTTTTGTCTCATAGTAATGACCAGACTATGATGTTCTGCGGGATGACAAATGGAGCGATTCGAGTGTATATCTTAAGTGAGAACGACCCCTTCCTGGCCAGTTTGCAGCACTACTGGCATTTCAATGTGCATGACAATAATTATGGATCTATTAAAAGTATCACTTCTAGTTTTGATAACCGGTATTTGCTGACGGCTGGGGAAGATGGTAATATCTTTGTTTTCGACATTTTTTCTGAATTTATTATCCCGAAACGAGACAAAGCCAAAGTGCCTTCTCCCAGGGTATGTAAGCAATTAGCCAACTAGTTACCTAATAATAACGGCAGGCTTTATTTTAAAATAAAGTGATGAAGTACTGTTGAAGTCTTTCAATATAATATTGAGACTAAGTTATATATATTAACCTCATAATGTAATCTTATTATAGTCCATAATATCCCTAACAACCTAGTCTTCCTATGACATTATAAATTTGACTTTCTGGAGCTTCTAGATCAAATATTAATGGCATGGGACTCTTATTTTTAAGGTTTTGCAGCTCCTCACTTTTAAAAAGACTGCAT
>NC_034601.1:39186931-39190416 GCF_900095145.1 Mus pahari
CAAGTCCACAGAGGAGAGTCACCCTCCCTCAGCAGCCAGAAATTGCCAGTAGCTCCTCTGCTGAGGGCGAGGCCTCAGGGGCCCCTCCTCCACCCAGGATGGAAGTTTGACTGGCTTGGTCTTGTGCAGATTTTGGGTAGGAAACCTGACCACAGTTGCTGAAAACAGATGTTTTCCCTCCTTCGACAGTTTGGGATTGAATCAGAAGCTCCTCCTGAAGACATAGAAGACCCCAATGCTTACAGGTATGAAAAATCGCCCATAGTATTGATCAGGCCCAAGATTCCTCCCAAACAAACCGACTCTTGGCAGACACTGAGCAAGCCAAATGAAATTTGAAGTTATTGAATGCTAATTTTCTCTGATGCCATTTCTGTACCTGGAATGACGACTGTTTCGCATGCCTGCTTTCAGCATTGAGAATGCCAGGAAGAAACGAGAGCATGACAAGTTAATGAAGAAAGTAGAAGAACTAAAAGCTCACAAGAGAGAACAAATCAAAATGTTGAGGAATGAATTTTGGAAGCTGTTAGAGCTGAATAAAGAGTTACCAGCACATATGCAGTTCCAACGGTCGGTGAGTCTAAACGAAGGACTTTTATTTTAACATATTATTTCTGGATTGGGACTCCTATTTGGCAATGATGATATGGGAAAACCATGTGTCCTGGATAGCTCCCATTGTCAGCTTTACACAGCCTCAAGTTTTCTGATAGAGTTTCAGCTTAGGGATTTCCCAGACCCAGACAGGCCTGTGCCACATCTGTCAGGGGCATTGTCTTGATGTTGATTGAAGAAAGATGCCCCTTCCCAATGTGGGCAGACATCACTATCCCTAAGCAGGTGGTCTTAGGAGAAACAACAAAACTGGATGAGTGTGAAGGAGAGGGCCAGTAGTGAGCAACATTTGCCCTGTGCCTCTTGCTTTCCTTCCTGCTTAGGCCTGCCCTGTCTCCTATCTTTAATGGTCCATAACCTGACATGTACGCTAAATAACCCAGTTCCTCCCCCAAGTTGCTTTTGGTTGTGGTGTTTGTCAAAGCAACAGGAAAGCAAACTAGGACATCATTGTTCAATCTTCTTTTACCTACAATGTATTTGCATCCTCTCAAGGGCTATAAAAGTTAACACAGTTGGGATGGAAGCCAATGCGCCTATGCAACACAAAGTCAACCTCTGGACTCAGCTACTTCAATGATGTGCTTTCTCTGTATTCAGTAACAAACTAAAAACAAGTGTTGAAATCTAGCTTACCCGTTGGGAGGATACATGAATAGTTTGACTGTTGTTTCATTTTAACTAAGCCATTATGTTTATGGAAGAGTCATACCCGGGCTGAATCGCAAAGCTTCTAAAAGATGACAGCGTAACTATCGTTATGAGGACAATCGCAAAAATATTTAAGCCAATCTTGTATTCATTTCTTTTGTGATTTGACTGTAAAACTTAACATACCTGCTAATAATTGGACTGTGTTGTTTTTTTCTTTCATTCTTCAAGAGTTTTTGCCTGCATGCGTATATATATGTGCATCATGTGCATGTCTAATGTTCATGGAGGCCAGATGAGGATTTCCGTTCCCTGGAACTGGGGTTACAGATGATTTTAAGTCAAGATGTGAATGTTGGGAACTAAACCCAGGTCCTTTGAAAAAGCAGCAAATACTTTTAACCATGGAGCCGTCTCTCCAGCCCCTTCATTTCATTTTCAACTATTTCCTAAACAGGATTATTGTTAAAAGTCTCATGGAGGGCCTAAGGAAGTGGCTTCGTCAGTTTGAGAATTTTAGTTCAATCCCCAGTGGGCTCATAAGAAGCAGGCATGGTCGGCACTACCCACTCGGCGCCCTCCGCTTCTGTGGACTGTACCCCGAGCAACGGAAGTGGCAGAAGTACTGCAAGCCTTCCAGGATCTTTGGGTTTGTGGCCAAGAGCCAGACAGAACCACAAGAGAACATGTGCCACCTCTTCGCAGAGTACGATGCAGTCCAGCCGGCTTCCCAGGTCATTGGCCTAGTGACTGCTCTGCTTCAGGACACAGAAAGGATGTAGGAGAAGGGTGTTGTCTGTGTGCCTTCTCTGACGTCTCAAGGGACTTGCCCGGGGACATGGAACTGTGGCCATGTTGACAAACCTATCTCTTGGACTCAAGTTGGATTGATCAAGTTGAACCCTTTGAACCTGCTGTGACCTCAGCAATAACCTTCACCTGGCTCTGAGTCTCTTCGATTATAAGGACACCGTCCTTAAGACGGCTGCTCCTTGGACACTCGGCTGGGAGTCTTTAGTGTGCTCCTTCATGCTACTGAAGCCCGCCCACACCCAAGATTCCCTGTGTAAAAACTGTCTGCAAGGACCCTCTCGCTTCATTAGCCTGAGCACTCCCTACATGGCACGTTGTGCCAGAGACCTATGACCCCTGCCTTGTGGTAAACAGCAGATGCTGGATCAAAACCATGGGTTTCCTGGCTGGCACCTGGGGTTGGTTCTCGGAGTTTGGGGACAGACTCTATTTCCCCACACCTGTTCCTTTCCTCGGTTTGCTGAGGGTCTTTTGGATCCACTGGCCCAGAGATTTAAAAGTTTGGGGCTGAGGAAAAAAAAAAAAAAGAAGCAGGCATGGTGCAGTGTGCTTACAATACTAGCCTTCGGGGGGGGGGGGGGGACGTCGACAAATATGTCCCTGGGGCTTGTAAACCAGCCAGCCAGGCCTAACTGGCAAGCTCCAGGTCCCAGTGAGAGACTGTCTCAAGAGAAAAGGTGTCTGGGTTTTGGGGAATGACACCTGGCTTTTACTTGTGTGTGTGCACACGCACACACACACACACACACAGAGAGAGAGAGAGAGAGAGAGAGAGAGAGAGAGAGAGGAGAGAGGAATGTAATTTAAAAACAAAATAAGAACCTTTTAAATAAAGAAACCTACTTAACCTGCAGGATTTCAATATTGATGCCAAAATTCACGCTGAAATCCATAAGAAAACAAATTTGAAAATAGAACAAGTGGAAAAGGAACTAGCTTGGGAAAAACAGAAACACGAGCTCGGTCTGAAGAAGCTCCAGGACAGGTGCGTTCCGTCCTGCACATTCAGATGTCTGAAAGCACAACTTTTGAATAGAGTTGTGTGTTGTGCTGTCCATGAGGTGGTAGGGGACCCATCGTGTGAGGTACCCAGGGAACGAGTTGGCACCTCCAGCAACCCTCCTGATGACGGTGTTTCCCTCCGCTGTTGGCTCATTCCTTTTAGTTGCATGTTAGGAATTTGGGTGACCATTATAGTTTTTAAATTTACAATGCCTATTTGGTTTCTATTTTATCAAACTATTTGTTTTATGCCAAATTAAAACATGTCTATGAAGGCTTCCATGCTTTAAAAAACCCCAAATAGAACATGGTTAGAAGACTCCTGTCTAATTGCCTGCACATGCCAGTCTGTCCTCCCAGGAGAAATGCCTTTTTGGTTTTTTTTTTTTTTTTTTTTTTTT
>NC_034601.1:39190442-39218526 GCF_900095145.1 Mus pahari
TTTTTTTTTTTTTTTTTTTTTTTTTTTTTTTTTTTTTGGAGGTTTGATTTATAGACAGTGGAGTGTGCGCATCTTCATAGCATAGCCCAATTAATACTTTCATTAATGCTCATCAGGTCATGTGTATATGATTCCCATTAAGATTGAGAACATTTACCTCACACCAGGTCGCTCACGGCTCCTCTCAGCTCATACCTTTTCTCTGATGTGAAGTCTTATTGCTAGAGACCATGGTTTTGTTGTTGTTGTTGTTGTTGTTGTTGTTTCTGTTTTTTTGTTTTGTTTTGTTTTTCAAGACAGGGTTTCTCTGTGTAGCCCTGGCTGTCCTGGAACTAACTCTGTAGACCAGGCTGGCCTTGAACTCAGAAATTCGCCTGCCTCTGCCTCCCGAGTGCTGGGATTAAAGGCGTTCGCCACCATGCCTGGCCCTAGAGACCATGTTTATCTGTAAAATCTATATAAACACAGTGCTGAATAATGGTATTTTTTTTTTGTACCTAGCTTTTCTCATTCACATACATCTAAGATTGTCTACAATGATCATGCAGCTGTCTTTCCTTTTATTATAGATTTATTTTATTTTGTATGTTTGTGTGTCCAAGAAGACCAGAAAAAGAGGGCACTGGATCCCAGGAAGCTGGTAGCTATGAGAGTTTGTAAGTGCTAAGAACTCAGTTCCAGTTCTCTGCAAGTATTCTTAGCCACTGAGTCATCTCTCCAGCCTCAAAATCCAGTCTTTCTACAGAGAAGCATTTGAGAATTACCCTTATTCAACCTCTCAAAGTCTGCTCACTTCATTGTGACCACATACAAACAAATCTCATTGGCACATGCTTATAACTACATGTGCACACATACATGCACACACACCATAGAGTTTAAGAATATGTGTTTTAAGTATCCCAGTAAAGTAAAATTTCTTAAGTCTTTGGTAAATAAATGTTAATTTTTTCCTTCTTTTTATCTTAGACATTCTATACTTACACACAGATAGTTATATTTTTATATAATTTATATATTTCTATTCAATTAATTCTTACACAATGCTTATAACTTATTGTCTATAACGCATAGGGCAGTAGATAACACATATTCAGAGTTTGTTATGATTTGTTTTCCATCAAACTGGAGCCTAACTATAAATTGTTACTTAGCACATATTAGCAAAATTTGATGATGCATTGATTAATAATGAAATATTTACTAGTTTCACTAGAATTAATTTTTTTATTACTTTTCAGTCAAGTCCAGCCCAACTTTTAGAGCACTCTTGTGGCATAGGTATGGTTAAATTTTGAGCACTGCATAAACATGTTGGCAGAATATGTGATTATGGCAAAGCGATCAAAATATTAGCTATTGCAAATATCTATTCTATTTTTTTTTTCAGATTTCGTGAACCATTGGAAAGTGACACCATTGTGGTATACGCCACCCAGAGTGACCACCAGATAGCCTCCTATAGGCTGGTGAAGCCCTCTAAATATTCCAAGTTAAAACGTCCAAGTCAGTCTGAGAGAAGACCTAGCAAACTGGAGAGGTTCGAAAAGGAAGGGCCGGGCAGGAAGGAGAGCCAGAGAGATACAGGTGGGTGTGCAGACACAGGAGGCTTTAAGTCCATACCGACAGGATTTCCCAACAGACTTGACTTTTCATAGAAAAGGACTTTGACCCTGACTTGGTTCTGGAGCTCAATTTGTCTTCCCCCTTCCATGATCTTCTCACTTGGAAGAGGTAATCTTACAAGTCAGGATTATGCGGTATGGCTAAGTCAGGATGCAGGCGCACGCCACCAAATGCACAGAACCTGATTTCTTATTGGATGCGCGCTGCTAAAGCAAACCCATTCTGGCTGTGTTACGCAGACGACTGATGAGAGCGCAGGGTGGTGCGGCTTTCTTACCTCCTATATTCAAGTAACATCTGATGTAGAATATCTGCCGCCCCCCCCCCTCCCCGGGGTATGTTCCTTTTCATATTCCTGGTTCCCACCCCGAAGAACGGAAAGCAAAACACTATTTCAAACTATTTTCCAAAAACATACAAACAATGCAGGTGTGAAAATGGTACTTAACGTCCTCCCCAGAGCCCCCAGCCCCAGCCCGGCAGCCTGTTTTCTGCAGAAGGGAAACAAACAAGGGAGAACATGATCACTTCCAGTTGCTGCTGCTCCCTCCTCCTCCTCCTCCTCCCTCCTCCTCCTCCTCTGCAAACAGAATAATTTCATTTGTTTTGATCTCTACTTTTTTTTTTTTTTTTAAGATTTATTTATTCACACCAGAAGAGGGCATCAGATCCCATTACAGATGGTTGTGAGCCACCATGTGGTTGCTGGGAATTGAACTCAGGACCTCTGGAAGAGCAGTCAGTGCTCCTAACCGCTGGGCCCCCTCTCCAGCCTGATCTCTATTTTTTTGAGTCAGGGTCTTTTGTAGTTCTGGCTAGCCTCAAACTCACTAGGAGCTGAGGCTGACCTTCAACATTTGACCCTTCTGCCTCCTCCTTCCAAGGAGTGCATCACTCCTGGTTTATTATGCCTCCCCTCCCCTCCGGTCCCCTCCCATCCCCTCCCCTCTCCCTCCCCTCCCTTCCCCTCCCCTTTTTCCTTTTCTTTTCTTTTCTCTTTTCTTTTCTTTTCTTTTCTTTTCTTTTCTTTTCTTTTTTTCTTTTCTATTTTACGAGACAGGGTCTCTCTGTGTAGCCCTGACTGTCCTGAAACTTATTCTGTAGACCAGGCTGGCCTCAAACTCAGAAATCCACCTGCCTCTGCCTCCCAAGTGCTGGGATTAAAGGCGTGCACCACCACTGCCCGGCTTACAATTCATTTTAACATATGTCTAAATGTATATCTTTGTATACACTGAGCATGAGGAGTTATTTCTCAATAGACACATGCTCACTGGTTAAAAAAAAAAAAGCCTATTGTTCTAAAACTGTAGTTTTCATGTTAGGTGCTTCTGACTAATTTTTTACACTTTTTTTTGTTCTTGAGAATTTCATAAAAGAATATAATAAAATATGATCTCACACCTAACCATGTCTTTTAAAAAAAGACCTACTAAGTACAATTAGTGCTGCCCATATATGTTTGGATGCAGAGCCATCCACTAGTGCATGGGAATGACAGAGGGCCAGAGGATCAGGGAGCTCGATGTGAGACTGTTTCTCCTAAAAATGTCAGCAGCTATGTCCATAAAGTCTCACCAACATGACTATCTGAGCAGAAGATGCACAAGGCCCACATCCTACAGCGGCCATGTCCTCCAAAAAAGAATGTTGTTGTTGTTGTTGTTGTTGTTGTTTTTAAGTGACCACAGTACATTTCACTTAGCATATGAACTGTCAGTTCCAACTCTCTGTCAAATTATGACTTACTCAACCCCGTCCTAAGGCAGTATTGCAAACACACTCTTCCGCCGTCTGCCAGTGCCCCATCATTCTTTAAGGCATTCTGTAAGGAGCTGGTGTTTGTTTGATTTTGCCAGCTTGCTTCATATTTGACTATGATGCTTCCTCAGTGCCGTAACATTTATCCTTTTTAAAAATTAGAATCAAAGGATATTTTATTGCAGTTGTTTGCATTTTTAAATTTCATTTACTTTATAATTGCATCATTTGCCCCTTCCCTTTCCTCACTTAAAACCCTCCCAGCCTACCTCTCCTTGTTCTCATTCCTATTCATGACCTCTTCTCCTCATTGTTCCATACACAGCTCCCTATCAGTTCTCAGTTGCCCATGGTTCTTTATATAAAACTGGGGGCTTGTAGCCTTTCCCCATCTGCTTGGCATGTCTGCTGTGGGCCTCGTGTAGCTTCTGCTCAGGTAGTCATGTTGGTGAGACTTTATGGATATAGCTGCTAACATTCTTAGGAGAAACAGTCTCACAGCGAGCTCCCTGACCCTCTGGCTCTCTGTCGTTCTTCTTCGATGTTCCCTGAGCCTCACGTGTGGGAGCCCGACTGTTATTTTTGCCAACTTTTAAAACAGAAAATGGTTAGCAGCAATAATTGTGCCTTAGATTTCTAGTCTGATTTTCCACTCTAGGAACAGTAGACAACTTAATGATTGTTCAGCTTACATTTTCTGTAACTCTGTAACGGTGTGTAAGCGTACCCACCCGGCCATTCTGTTTTCCATGGTCAGTACAACATTTTAAAAATTGCATGAGATATTCAACATCCTATTGTAAAGAAGGCTTTGAGTATTAGGTAGACTAATGTAGATATTCTGGGCATGATATGCTTAGATGTGATATTCTATGGGCTGGATATCATAAATACATTTAAAAATCAGCCACTTTCAATTTACAGGGGGTTTATCAGGATGTGACCCCAGATCAAAGGTCAAAGAACATCTGTGGTTTGGGAGGTTGAATTCATGGTAGTTCCATATTTTATCTTTATCTTGTGTATGTGTGTGTATGTGTACGCATGTGTGTGTAGGTTGAAACAGTATTTGAGAGTTATTTTTTTGCCTTAGAAGTATTGAAAAGGAATTCTTTGTACAGGTGGAAGTATTAGCCTACAAGAAGAATCAATGTTGGAAAAAGGAAAGAAATTTCGGCCTCGAACTTTAAGTGAAATTATGGTAGAAAACCAAATTGAGAAAACTAAGAAACTCATACAACAAGCTGAGCGGGCTCAACTTAAGATTCTCCAGCGCAAAAAGGAATGGGAGGAGCTGTGAGTCATGTGGGGCCTATATTCTTACACTCTGTGACCTATATTCTTACACTCTGTGACCTATATTCTTACACTCTTAATATGTGACACCCCCCCCCAAATAACTTTGTAAATATTGTTTTTGTTTGACATGGTTGTTACTTACACAAAGAAGTAAATATAATAGACAAGTGAAGTTCATCTGCGTATGAAAACTCTTTCAAGTTTTTATTTATTTAAGGCTGTGTGTGCATGCATTCATGTGAACATGCGCCTGTGCCTGTGTGTGCTTGTAGAGGCTAGAAGAGAACCCCTTGAAGCTGGAGTCACAGGCACTTGTGAGACACCTGCTGGGTCTCATGGGTGCTAGGATATGAGCTCTTCTCATGACTGTGCCGCAGGCACTTGTAACCATTTCTCCAGTCCCCTAAAATTTTACTCTTAAATGTCCCTCATAGCTTCTATTATTATTGTCACCATTTAAATCTATTCATATAGTATGTATCTTTAACATGTTTCAGTTATTAAGAGTCACCTTTTAACTCTTCTAATAGGATTTAAAAGTTACTTATACCCCAACATTATAGTAATAATAGTGAATATATTCTATTATTCTAAAATCTATCTATCTACCATTACAAGTGCATTTCATACTTTCTTGTGACATTAATGTTTCTTTTTATTGTTCTTTCATTTTAATTTGAAACACTCCATTTGGAACTTCCTTTTCTCTTTTCCTTTTCTTTTTTCTTTTTCTCTTTCTTTCTTCTTTCTTTCTTTCTTTCTTTCTTTCTTTCTTTCTTTCTTTCTTTCTTTCTTTCTTTCTTTCTCCCCCCCCCCACCCCCCGAGACAGGGTTTCTGTAGACCTGGCTGTCCTGGAATTCACTCTGTAGACCAGGCTGGCCTTGAACTTAGAAATCCACCTAACTCTGTCTCCCAAGTGCTGGGATTAAAGGCATCTGCCACCACTGCCTGACCCATTTGGCACTTCTTATACAATAGGTGGTCCTGAGGAATTTCCTGTTTTTTGCTCTTGGGTGCTTTCTCTGTCTGTCTGTGTCTGTGTCTGTGTCTGTGTCTGTGTGTCTGTGTCTGTGTCTGTGTCTGTGTCTGTGTCTGTGTCTGTGTCTGTGTCTGTGTCTGTCTGTCTCTGTCTCTGTCTCTGTCTCTGTCTCTGTCTCTGTGTCTGTCTCTCTCTCTTTCATTCTGAGATCCAAAGCTGACAAGAGAGAAACTAATTCTTTAGGAGGCTCTGAAGAACACAACTCACTTCTTTTTCCCTACAGGAAGATCTTGGGAGCTGGGATTTGTTTCACCTTTTGAGTGTGTGCTTGCCGTCTTCACTCTTCTTGGCTCTCTGGTGGCTCAGGCTGTGCAGTCTACCCCCATCAATGCCTTAGGACTCAGAGAGAGCAGTTCTCTGCGGATTCCCCTTGGCAAAGCAGTTGAACCCATTTTCTACCCTAGGAATATCTGAAAGCAGGGATTTCAGCCACGGGCGGGCGGAAGGCTGATTCTGGGGAGTGCTCCTCAGTGACTCATGGAGAGAGAAACTGAACTGTGGCTGTATCAATGTACTTGCACAGTGGTCCTGAACCAAGAACTTTTCTGTTCTCTTTTTTTCCTGTTCTTTTTTCTGTTCTACTCTTTCATCTTGCTGACTTCACTTTGCATTAAAGATTGATTCTGCTTTACTAATCCTTTTGCCTTTTATTTCTTATTTTTCTTCATTTTATTGTGTGGGACATGTTATATTATGTTGGCTGAAAATAATGAGACTAGACATTTTTGTTTATCTTTAGTGTTAGGGAGAGTCACTTCATCCTTTTATGATTTTAAATTCATTTTTATTAAGTTGAATAAATTCTCTTTTATTCCTATTATTTTTCATTTATTCATCTATTCTTACAATGTTTCACTATGTGACCCAGGCTGGTCTTACTCAAACTACCCCCTTATCTTGGGGGTGGGACTACAGGCTGGAGCCCTTGAACCTGGCTTGTTCTTAGCTTTAAAAATCAAGATGGATACTGACTTTTATAAAGTGTCTTTTTTTTTTTTAACATTTATTTGTTTCCTGCACAAGGGATGTGACAGAATACAAGTGTGGAGATCAGAGGGCAATTGTAGGGCTTTGTTATCTCCTAATGCCACTGGGGCTCTGGAGACTGAATTCAGGCTGTCTGTCATGGTGACAAACACCTTTACCCATTGAGTCATCCCGCTGGCCCATTGAGATGTTTGTTTATTTGTTTGTTTGTTTTGTTTTAGGTAGAAAAAAATGTACTTGTGTGGAAATTAAAATACTACAGTAATTCTACTATCAGTCAAAATAATTTTAAAACATATATTGAGATGATAATATCCTTTTATTCTTTGTTTAGTCATATTTGGATTGACTTGAATGATTCTGAATGTTGAAGTGGAAATCTTAGCTAAAACCTCCAATACTAGTATATTTGCTAATATTATGGGAACTTTTATGTGTATATTACTGAAAGTTTGACCTGTGGTTTTTTTTTCTTGCGTTCTATCTCTCCTGGGTTGCTATCAAAGCAATGTGGATCTCACGAAAACGGTTGAGAGATGTTTTCTTCAGTTCTGCTTCCTGAAGGCTTGCCATTGCGTCTTTCCTGTATGCTGGATAGAAGTCATGAGTAACACCACGTGAAAGACAAAATCAAATGCAAATTCAAACTATTTATTATGATAGCACTTTTCAGATTTAACTTTTCCTCTTGGGTCAGTTTTTGAAATTTGTGTCTTTAAGAAACTGGTGGATTTTTTTTTTAAAACCTAGATTGTCACTGTAGGGTGGCATTTTTGGTTTTGTTTCAGTCACTTGCCTTTAATTCAGGGGAGTTGCTAATTAATATCTTTTTTTTCTTGGCCATTCTAGCTCACCATTTACCAACTGTATTAACATTTTCAGAAACCTAACTTTTGCTCAAAAGTATTAAAATAATTGCCTACTTCCTGCATTTCTGATTTTAAAAATCATGTCTTTTCTTGTCCTGTTTTAGCATTAATTGGGTGTTTCTTTTTTTCTGACAATGTAACGTGTGTTAGCCTTGATACCCATACCTTTCTTCTTTTCTAGCATAAACCTGTGAAGTATAACTTTTCTCCTAAGCATGAACTTAATCATGTTTCATAGGTGCCCACTGTCATTCAGTACAAAACATGTCAACGAGCCCTCGGAACTTCTTCCCGTACATCTGTTTCATTTAAGCGTTTGCTGCCTGGTTTTCAAATGTTTGAGATTTAAATATTAGATTTTTGGTTAGGCTTCTTATTTCATTTCTTATTATCATAGAAAGCAGTCACGTGAGGTTTGCTGGAACCTAGGCTGTGATGCTCCGTTCTGTCTGGAAGTTTATCATGTGTTTGACAAACAGTGTGCTTTCTTGCATTACCCGGTACTGTCCTCTGTGAGGGTAGACTGGGGCAAGATGGTTGGTAACATCGTTCAGGTCTCCTAGGACAGGCTTGCTCTTAACTACGACCTGTAGTCGATAAGACATTCAGCTGGGGAAGAGAGTCATTCCCAGATGTGCATAAACTGTCAGCAGCGTTCAGCAGCAGCTCTCTGGTAATTGCACGTTTCCAGTGATCTGTTCTTTGCCGAGCTCCATCCTAGTTGACATTACGAGTGTCTTGATTAGCACTCATCTGCAACAGTGAAGACAGCCCCACGGATTTCTGACAGTGCTATAGCATCTAGCTCCATATTCTTTCTGCGAAAGGCCTAGCTACTTTGGTTTCTCCATCTCCTCAACCAGTGAGCTCACTGGGTTACTTTTTGCTCAGTAAGATTCTGACCGTACTTACTCTGTAGTTTAGCAATCTCTTCCATGTGGAAAAGCAGGAGCTAGAATTACTTTGCTTGACTTCTCTGAGGAGTTGGTTTCCTATTACCGTATTCTATGTGTTGTGATGATGCTTGCATGTCTGAGTGTAGCCGTTTCATGTATTTTTGGTTCAGTTTTCTAGTTGCTTACATCATGAGCAGTTATGGTACCAGCCCCATCCTCCTCTTCCTTTTCATCCTCGGAGACCATTCTCCCCTTTAAAAAGAGCAGTCCTTCCTTTTTGGTGCAGATGTGCAGATGTGAATAATTGTCAAGGGATACACAATCACACAGGCTTCCTCTGCTAGGTCACACTGTGTGTACCCGGAGGGCTTTTCTCTTAAAGGAAAGAAAGCGCTGACTGCAGGCCAGACGTCCACGCTCATTCTGGCCGGCAGACATCACTTTCACTGTGGTGGACTGTTGGAATTTCCCAATTCAAGACCTTGTAAGGGATACTCAAAGATGCCTTAGAGCATCCCAGGCCTGGAGTTCCGTTTCTTTAGAGAGCAATTCCTGAGTTTTGTCTTGGTATGAAAGCAGTCACCGATTGGTCTGTGTGGAAAGCTGAGATGCATCCGTTCACAGCCCGTCACTGAGGGTTACATCACAGCGTAACCACAGTTCACACTCTGCGCCTGTTCCCTAGAGGCTCTACTGAGAAAATACTTTGGTAGCCTCCTCCTGGAAGTGTCCTAGGCCATAGATTTTTCTAGTCTTATTTATTGGTCAATATAATTTCATCTCCCCCCCCCCCGTATTCCCAAATGGTATCAATATAACTGGTGGATTCCTAATAGTTTTCCATCCTATTCTCAACTTCTCTGATGATCAGCATGGCTTTCTGTACCTCCCAAAAGTTGTTTCCATGGAGTCCTGGGAGGAGGCGGCAAGTGCGCGTTAAGAGGCTGTTGTCACATTCATGTCTGTACCGTCCCCTTCCATGACAGTTACAAGAGCAAGCCGGATGATGACTATGAAGATCCCAAAGATGTTCAGGCCATCAAAGAAGCCCAAACATACATGGGGGATTTCAATCTGAAGACAGCCCCAGACTACAAGATCCCTGAGCACATGAGAATAAACGCAGCCAAGAAGGAGGAGGAGCTGGGGTTCCTTGACGCGATGGTACGTCAATCGTGGACTCCATGACCGCGAAAAGCATCCTGTTGTTAAGTAGAGTCTGTTCGACCCCCCCTCCCATTTATCGCTCTGATCCCACACATGCATATAAACACAAAATCGCTGAAGGCGATTTTTGTAGGAGTCTAGAATACGTCCTCTTTTTATAAATGAGCCAGGGACCCAGAGAGGGTAAGAGATTTGTCTGTGAGTGTATCAGCTCACCGTGCAGAACCAGCCTTCTGGTAAGTATATGGCTCCATGCCATTTTTATGGGGAAAGTCCTATAGTGTTTCATGTACATTGGACTTCTGAAATTCAGTGGAATCCTTGGTAGATTTGTTTTCTGGCTGCCACAGACTACTAACCGGTTAGAACAAACGCCATCATTTAATCTTTTCTTTACAGGACTTCCATCTTTTGTCAGAAATGAAATACCAACCAACCAACCAACACGTTTTCTAAACTAATCAAACTTGGATCTGAGCCTCATTTTTCTTATTAAATGTTTTTTTCCCCTCATTGATCCCTGCATTTCTGATGGATGCTAATTCCCCAGGTACCCTTTAAATCCTTAGGGGATTGCTTCTTCACACTTAGAGGCTCAGAAAGGAATATGGCTACTTTGTTCAAAAGGAGGGTTAACTACTTGGCCACCTAGTGTGGTTGTATAGACTACACAGTTTACCAAATCACACTGACAAGGGTGTCAGTTCTATATCCCATAGGTAGCATATTCTGAGAAATGGGAAAAAAGTATCCTGAAGAAGATATATCCTTTTTCCCCCCACAAAAGTTGTTATTTATGCCGGTGTTATAAGTGTATTGACATTCTAGCTAATATCTACAAATGAAGGATCAATGACCATAATTTTATTCTTCTGGTCACAATCAGCATTTCAGACATCTTACGAGTGATCATTTAGATTATTTTTCTAGCAATTTTTCCCCGAGATAAGTTTAACTTACCCATTATTTTTATTTAGTAGTATGTATTATTTACAGACCCACATTCTTGTGAGCACACACACACTCTCTCTCTTTTCTTTCTTTCTTTTTCTTTCTTTCTTTCTTTCATGTGTGAGAATGTCTTACCTGCATGTGTGGCTGTGCCCCTATGTTCATGCATGGTGATACCCACAGAAACCAGAAGGCAGCATTGGATCCTCTGGAACCCGAGTTATAGACAGTTGTGAGCTGCCATGTGGGTACCATGTGTGCTAGGAATTGAACCTGGATCCTCTGTAAGAGCAACTAGGTGGTTCCACACGTACCCAGTGCTGACTTCTCATTTTAAGTCTTAATTCTTTAAAGACTCATTCTCAAGTAGGTAAACACGATGATCTTGTTTTAGTGATTTACTTCCTAGTAGATATGTAGGTAAGTTTTATAAGACTACTTGACAAAGTGTGTTTGGTCCTTTTTTAAAAACAAAACAAAACAAACCCCACTATATTTTGTAAGTAATGCTTAGTCTGGTTTGCAGCCTCATTGCACACAGTTGCTGTTGTCCTTTGAGGCACTGGGAGATACTTCTAAGACAGAGTGTGTAATGAGCAAGCCATAGGTGTATGCTCACCTGTGGCAGTACCTGTGCAGGTATGCTTTGGCTCAAAACCACAGAAGGAGGTCATGGTATATATACTATGTGACACTGATGTAAATAGTAAAGGAGTAAGCAGTAAACAGTGGCAAAAATTCCGAATGAGAACAGGAGGACTTATAGTTAGGACATAGTTGGGCAGCCAAGGTGAATCGAAAAAAAAAAAAATCCAAATTTCCATCTAGGAAAGGAACTAGTCAATGCCTAGAGTGTCCAGCTAAACGCAAGTCTCCTGAGAGACTTCCATGAAGAGGCTGAAGGACAGGAAGCCCAACCTTGCAAACCAGCAGAAGGGACCAATGAGACAAAGGGACCAGTGGGTTCCAGAGGTCAGATTAAGGCTGGCTTCAGTCTTAGTGGGTGACATCTGAAAGCCAGAGGAGAGCATAACTGAATGTTCCTAAGCGAGGCGTTCGCTTTTCCCTGGTCTCGCCAGTCCAAAGGTAAAGAAAGGGTAAATAACCGTTCCAGACTACCCTATGTGAGTAGTGATGTTGCTTCCCATCCCCTCTCTCCCTTGTTTCAGGCCCACGGAAAGAAGAGGTACATGAACAAGTGCATCCTTTCCCTTCGAGATCTCAAGCTGGCCGTCATTGAGGAAATCCAGTGCCTGGTCCAAGAACTGAAGAACATTCAGTCTTCCATCCCTGCGTCCAAGCACATGCCCATCCCCCAGGTCCCGCAGATCTATCCAGAGGAAGTCCCAGAAAGGAGATTCCAGTACGACGAGGAGACTCTCTTGAGATTTCAGAGAAAGCAGAAGAAACGGCAGGATAAGGACAGCAGCAAGCAGTCAGGAATGGGATCCGGGAGCTCAGCCGGAGGAGGGCTAGTAGGGTTCCTCAAACTGTCCTCGGGAAAGGAGGGAGACCTGACAACCAGAGACTCCCTGTCTCGCTCGTCCAAGGCATCAGCGCTCCTGGAGGTTCCGAAGCCCATAGAGTTTGAGAAGGCAGAGCCAAGCGACGCAGAGCTGGAGATTATGAAAAGAGACGAGGTTAAACACTTATACATGCAACAGTTTTTGTGCAACAGGGTAAGAGGCGAAGCCGCCCCTCCATGTAAGATAAGAATGAGAAGAGTGGGAGAATCCGGTCTGGCTTTATGATTGGTTGATTTCAGATTTCTCCGCATTAACCCTCCCCCAAATGCTGATTAGCTCATCACTCGCTGATGGCTTGGCTCCCCACCCCCCGCCCCGCCCCCATGGTTTTCTAACTAATCTTTGGGCCTTCTGCAGAATGTTGGAGTTCTGTATCCTTTTTTTCCTACAGAAAAAAAAAAAAAAAAGACACTTGCAACTAAATGAAGTCATGGTAAAGGGAACTGGAGGGACAGCCTTGAACAGATAAATAGAATGCACTGAAACCGGAAGCCCCTGCTTTTCACACAACCGTCTCTGTCTCTGCCTTCATGTCTCTGTCTTTCTGTCTCTTTGGTCTCATTTTGTAGCTTAGATTGACCTAAAATTCACCATGTAGCCTGAACTGGCCTCAAAGTCGAGGCTAATCCTCCTGCCTCAGGCTCTCGGGTCCCTGGATTACAGGTATAAACATCACGCTGGCCCATCTACTCTCTTTTCTTTAGTGCATGGATTGCTCCAGGAGGAGGGAGCGTCTGTGGCGATGGTCGGATTCAAAATTATTCTAGAACTGGAATGGCAGGGGCTGGTATTTCCAGGGAAAACAGAACCAGGCTTGGATCAGAAGCGCAGGGTACAGGGTACAGTTTAACCAAGGAAGGAAGGAAAGAACCCTTCCTGGACAGATAGCTCCCCGCTACCAGACATAAACAAGGAACCCCTTCTTCATCTCGTTTCAGCTCCACCCTGCAAAGGTGCTCCCTGTAGCTCCCCAGCCTTCTTCATCAGCCCTGCTCCACCCAGGCCTGTTCTCCCACTAAGACCTGCCTCCCAGGCTCGCTCTCTACCACCATTTCGTAGCAGAGCTTTCTTCATTACCGCTCCCTTGTAACTGCAATGCCCATTGCCCTTCAGAGATGAGATCATTCAAAGCACAGGCCAGTCCAAGCCCTCTCCAGCATCTTCCGCACACACTCTTCCTGTTTTTGGACTCCATCACCCCTGCAGTCAGCTCCTTATGTCTTACACTTGTCTTCTTGATGTGTCTTCTTCCTATGTGTTAGCTTTGCCTTACCAGGTAGAGTTTACCGTCCTCCCGATAACGGCCACATCTCTTCTCTCTTCTGTTTCCCGCATGGCGTCTAGCCATAAGGCACACCAGACACATAGTAGAGATTCATTCACAAGCTTCGCTACAATCACATTACTTTTTTGATTTTATTCATTTAACAAATGTCTGTTGGCCATGCCACATGCAGAGATGTAATAGTCGGGCAGTGGGACCACACAACAGTGCTCAAGAAAAACACTCACTACCCTCACAAACCTAGCAAGCTGTTTGCTATGAGAGCCAGCAGAACCGGTGTAACCCGTACAGTCCTGCAGACCCCTGTGGTCTGGTTTCAGAATGACTTTTTGAAAAAGAAAATGTCCTCCTGTCTCCAGAGAAACTAGGAATAATTTAGCCTTATCGAATAAGCATAAAAGGGAGCCCAAATATGCACTGTATAACCACACTTACTTAAAAGCTTGGGTTTTTTTTTTCCATTTCTTTGCTTTGGGTTGATTTCTGTATTTTAGTCCTCTAAAATTCTCTAGCAATTTGACCACCACCAACCTGCAGACATCTTACTGTTCATTGTCCTCTAGTAGGGGGTTGCACACACACCAAGTTTTTGACAGTCAAGACTTTCTGTAATGTACAACCCAACGAATAACATTCAATGGTTTTCTGCCCCCCCCCCCCACTGTGCGAATTTCCTTGGGGTCATCAATAGTTGTGGTTCCTTCTTAGGCTTTTCACTAACACTGCAATAAGTAGGTAGAGCTGTGTCCAATCAGAGTACACAGGAGGATTACAGCAACTTGGCCATAGTGGAATAAGGTCCAGACCAGGAGTCAGGACTTGGATTTCTGTTCCACCTTTATGTTAAGGTAGCCTTGATTACAGAGCAGTCACCTTTAACCTCATTTTCTCATTTGGAAAATGTGACAATTGAATGGTTTCTTGTGACTCTATTATTGTATTTACCTATGTAAAAATATTTTCCCTTCTTTTTAAATTTGTGTTCTTCTCAAACATTACATCCTTACCACAGTTTCCCCTCTCTCCACTCCTCTCAGCCCCTCCTCCTCCATCCTTTCTTCCTCAGATCAGCTCCTCTTCTGTTTCCCTTCACAAGAACAAATAAATAAGAACAGGCCTCCCAGGGATACCCACCAAACCTTGCCTAACAAGATACAAGAAGACTGGGCACAAACCCTCAGATCACTGCTGGATGAGGCAACCCAGTAGGAGGAAGAGGGTCCCAAATGCAGGCTAAAGAGTCAGAGTCACCCCCGACTCCCATTGTAGGGAGTCCCACAGGAACACTAACTATACAGCCATGAGGTATATGCAAAGGATCTTGCTTAGACCCATACAAGGCCAATGATTGTCACTTTGGTTTCTGTAAGCCCCTATGATCCCTGCTCAGTTGATTCTGTGGGATGTGTTCTCATGGTGTACTCCTGAAGGCCAATCCAACCTCACACTCCCCACCCCCACCCCCCGACCCCATCTTCTTCAGGGTTCCCTTGTGTTTTAGTTTGAGTTTCCATTGCTGTGAAGAGACACCATGACCAAGGCAACTCTTAAGAAGGAAAACATTTAATTGTGACTGGCTGACAGTTTCAGAAGTTTAGTCCATTATCATGGTGGAAGCATAGCAGCCTACAGGCTAACATGGTGCTGGAGAAGGAGATGAGAGTTCTCCATCTTGATCTGAAGGCAGCCAGAAGGAGACGCTAATGCCTCACTGGATGGAGCTTAAGTGTAGAGACCTAAAATCCCACTCCCACAGAGACACTCCCTCCAACAAGGCCACACCTCCTAGTAGTGCCCCTCCTCATGGGTCAAACATCCAAACACATGAGTCTATAGGGACCAAACCTATTCAAACCACCATACCCTGGCTCTGCCTAGACTTTGGCTCTGAGTCTCTGCATCTGTCCCCATTGTTCATCCACTACTGGATGATGCCCCTCTGACAACTGGGGTGGGCACCTACCTACATTTTCAAAATGTTTTTAAATAAAGTAGTTAAGAGTAATGTTTATTTAGGCTAACTGTGAGAAAGCATTAAAAATGGGTTAGATAAAGAGGATATATATATATATATATATATATATATATATATATATATAGTACATATATATGTATATATATATACATGACATTATCTATCTATCTAATATCATTGAACAATGGCTTAGTCAATAGTGATAAAGTAGCTTAAAGGACTGTATTATAGAATTCCCATGACTAAGCTATGCAAATTTAATGCCACTAATAAGTGAGTTTATATGAGCACATAATTATATCTCTAGCCAAAATACATAATGAGAAATATTTTAGATACATCAGTACTGCTGGACAGTTTGAAAAAGAACATTTGCTTTTTAACTTACATATCCTCAAATCTCTTTTATGCCTCAGATCAAAGAACTGACTGTCACTTTCGACGCAGAACTCCATCTTCTAAGACATCAGAAACTGAAGCTAGATACTAAAATGAAATTATCTGACCTTCACCACCTCACATTATTTCAAGAAATGCTTCTCCTGAAGAATTTTGAAAAACAGGAAAATATTCTTCAAGAGAGAGTTAATTCTTTAGACAAAGAGGAGCAAGACATGCAAGTAAGAGTGGGCTGGATCTTGACTGACTGCTCTCCTCAAGTCAGGGAACATTAATATGATTCCCTAGAACCAGTGTAAAGAGCTAGGCACAGCAGCCCACATCTGTAATCTAAGTCTGGGTGGCAGGAAAAGGAGGGTCTATGGATCTTGCTGGTCAGCCAATCGAGCCAAGTTGGCAAGCTTCAGGTTCAATGAGACACGGTGTCTCAGAAAAACAAGACAGAAAAGGCTAGCAAGATGGCTCAGTGGATAAAGGTACTTGCCAACAAGCCTGATGACCTGAGTTCAGCTCTTCAATCCATTCACTAGACCAGCGATTCTCAACCTTCCGAATGCTGTGACCCTTTTATACAGTTCCTCGTGGTGTGGTGACGCCTAACCACTATTCTGAATTGTACTGGAAATATTTTTGGAGATAGAGGTTTGCCAAAGGGGTTGTGATCCACAGGTTGAGAACTATTACAATAGACTGAAAGAGCCAACTCTCAAAAGTTGTTTTCTTGACCATACATGCCCTGTGGTACAGGCATACATACACATGCACACAGACACACAGACACACACACACACACACACACACACACACACACACACACACACAAATACATACATGCACTCACATGTATAAGAGAGATGTTTAAAAATAATAATAAAGTAGAAGATGATTAAGGAAGACAACATCTATTTCTATCTTCTACATATATGTGAGTACATGTACCCCTGCGGACATATGAACATATACCCTCACACAAAATCTAGGAACTTCATTTGGTTAATATAATTATCTCCTGTTGCAACCATTTTTCTGCAAATGATATAGCTTGTTTCTTTTGTAAGAACATTTCTATTTATTTGTTGACAATTTCATACTCTCATATAATGTATCTTTACCATTTCCACCTTTCAGCTCCTTCCTTCCCTTCCAACTAACCTTGTTTTTGTTTGTTTGTTTGTTTGTTTGTTTGTTTGAGACAGGGTTTTTCTGTGTAGCCCTGGCTGTCCTGGAACTCACTCTGTAGACCAGGCTGGCCTTGAACTCAGAAATCCGCCTGCCTCTGCCTCCTGAGTGCTGGGATTAAAGGCGTGCACCACCACTCCCAGCTCCAACTAACCTTATTCCTCCTCCTCTTCCTCCTCTCCCTCCTCTTCCTCCTCTTCTTCTCCCCCTGCTCCTCCTGTGCCTTCTCCTCCTGTTCTGCCTCCTCCCTCTCATACCATCAGAGGATGGACAGTCTACTAATGGCCACACCCAAAGAAAAATTACTCTTCATCCTTCATTTCCCATCCTTTCCTTGAGTTGCGGCACCACGAGCACCTCTTCATCCCAGATAGAATTGTGACTGCTTTGATTTTGCCCAGGTCTTACACAAGTAATCATAGCTGCTGTGAAGTCATGAGCGTAATGATTACGCCATGTCTAACAGACAGCATTTCATAGCAGTCCTCTGATCCTCTGGGTCTTACATTCCTTATACCCCTCTTCTGCATTATCCCCTAAACCTTGGGGCAGGAGTGGTATAGTTGTCCCATTTAGGCACTCAACTATCACTCATTCTTAGTCTTTTGACCAGGTCTGAGTCTCTGCATTAACAGCTGTCCACCTCAAAAAACGATCTTCCCTCTGACCAAGGAAGAGATCAGCACCGTTCTATGTATATAATCACAGATATTTAGAAGTCAATTTGACAATATGCCCTTTTAGCAAAACAACAGTAATAGGTTCCTCTTAGGGTCTATACTCTTCCCCAATTTTTGCCCAGACTCATAACATAATGCCAGGGATGGATCATTTCCTGTGGAGCAGACCTCAGCTGTGATCAGAACGCAGGAGGACACACCTGTAAGTGTCATGTCACTATTGCACCTGCTGGCACATACAGCCTGGAAGGATGATATTCTAGCATGATATTATAGCATGTTGATGATTTGTATCTCACAGTGGCTTGCAAAACCCCCTTCAGCACGTAGAAAGGTAGTCAACAGAGAGGGAGTTCCAAGGTCAGTCAAGCTTGATTTTTCCATGTTGTGCAACCAAAGTTTGTGGTGTCTTTGGCAATAGGGTCCTCTCAGATTGTTACAGGGGACAGCTAAAGCAATGGCAGTGACCTCTTTTGTTCTGGTAGTATCTGGGGCCTTCCTGTCAAATAACTCATAGGGATATCCCACATCCGGCATGAATTTTCAGGCCTTAGGTTGATGTGTGTGATGTATTTGGTGTTGACTTTTGGGCAAGGTGAGAGATAAGGAATTAATTTCATTTTTTTTGCGTGTCCATTTGCTGATGATGCTTTCTTTTCTTCAATGTGTGATTTTGGCATTTTTGTCAAAATGAGGTGGCTATAATTATGTGGACTTGTATCTGGTCTTCTATTCTGTTCTATTGATCTGTGTGCCCAATATTTTTGACAGTACTAAGCTGTGTTGTTGTTGTTGTTTTAGGTTTTGGTTTTTGTTGTTGTTTTCTTCTATGACTCTAACTTGAAACACGACATGATGATTCCTCCAGCAGAATTTTTCTTTGTGTACAATTGCTATGGATTTCAGAATATTTCATACTTCCTATGGTTTTTAAGATTTCTATTTCTGTGAAGAATGTCATCAGAATTTTGTTTAGGATTGCATTGATCTGCAGATTGCTTTTGTGGAGTGAGAATGGAGATAAACATAGTGTTTTCTACCTTGAAAAGAAAGAAAGGTCAACCTGGATAAAACAGCTGGGAAGAGGAAAGTTGGGATCTGTTAGGGTCTACAGACCTCAGAGATTGTTAACTCTCTAGAAGATTATAATCATGAAGGAAAAATATAAGGGGATAAGGATGACAGGAAGAAGAAAAAACATAGGGCTAAGAAATGCATGAGGCATGGGTGGAAAGTATGGTAAAGAATACACAGCAATCCTCAGACCTAACTGAGCAGCTTGCAGTCAGATTAGGATGAGGGCATCATAGGGACGAGGGGTAGGGGTGAGAAGAGAAGTTAAAAATAGGTTGTCAGATCATCTAAGAGTCTCAGGTCTTAGGAAGTGAAACTGCCTAGCAGGCTGGCCTCTGCTCTTTGGGGAAAAAGGGGGAGTGGGGTAAGGCAGGGGACAAATAATAGAAGAACAAGATTGGAAGAAAGGAGGGAGAGAAGGTTAAAATGGTACTGAGCATCAGATGCAGGGGCGGGGGTGGAGGGAGTAGCGTAAAAGAGAGAGGTGAATTCCTGGCTAGAGCTTCTGCTCCTTTGGCAGTCCCTTGGGGGCCTCAGATGCCTGCCAGCGCTCTGGGTGTGGTGCTTGCTTTATTCCCAGGTGATTGCGCAGGGAGGGGTCAGGTTTCAAATGCTGTCACTCTGAGAAGTCCTTTTTGAAGCTCATGTCTGGTCACAGATACTGCCCCCATCAGTGGGCAATCCTTCATGAGTTGCGTTGGAGACATTGGTCAGTCTTCTGGGATGGGCGTTCAGAAATCCAGCTATGAATACTGGCCCTGTGTGAGCCATGTTAGATGCACCACTCCAAACCTCTGACTATGTTTTTCTGTAGGCACCATCTTATCTGACTGACAGTAAAAATTCTAATCTGGCTGGGTGGTGGTGGTCCATGCCTTTCATCCCAGTACTAAGGAGGCAGAGGCAATCGGATCTGTGTGAGTTCAAAACCAGCTTGGTCTACAGAGCAAGTTCCAGAATACCCAGGGCTACACAGAGAAGCCTGGACTCAACAAACAAACAAACAAGCAAACAAAAACAACAAAACTAAACTAAACCAAACCAAAATTTCAATTTGTTTAATTTGGATTTTTCTGTTGACAAAGGTGAACATTCCAAAGATACTAAACTTGAGTGATAGTTTTAAAGAATGTAAATTTAATCAAATAAGCAGTTTTAGAAACATCAGAAACATTAAGAAGCTTTGCATTGGAATGGGCCAGCTTGTTAGAAACGTTATATATCTTATGTTCCTCCCTCTTCCCTTTAGTGGAAAATAAATGAAACTCTTAAAGAGATGGAAGAGAAAAAGAATGAAATCACCAAACTCCAGGAACAGGAAAAAGCGCTCTACGCTGGCTTCCAGGCAGCCCTGGGAGAGAACAATAAATTTGCAAACTTCCTCATGAAGGTCCTGAAGAAGAAGATTAAGCGGGCAAAGAAGAAGGAAGTTGAGGGAGACGCTGGTTTGTGTTCCCCCCTCGCTTGCTACTCCATTTCTTTTTATCAGCACTAACGAGAGATGTAACTGAGCTCTCTGGTGCAATCCTCACCTCATACTGCACAGGCAATGCAGAAGTACCGTTGGGATTAAAGAGCAGGGGCTGTAAGCTGATGGGGTGTGTTTGAAGAACTGGAGCCTATTTGTGGTGTGTGCGTGTGTGTGTGTGTGTGTGTGTGTGTGTGTGTGTGTGTGTATGTACATGTGAGTGCATATATGTGTGTACTCAAGTGTGGTACATGCATGTGTGTGTATGAGTGTGTACAGGTGCATGCATGTATATGTTTTAGTTGAGTGTGTGGTTTATGGTGAATACATATATGTATATATGTATGTGTGTATGTGCCTGTGTGTGTGTAGTGTGTGTGTGTGTGTGTGTTAGGTATGAATTAATACAGGATAGTTTAGGTGAAATGCCTGGTAAGCCGCCCCAACTCTGTAACTGACAGTGATGCTGATGTTGGTTGCTTTGGTTATGGTGAAGAGCCTACAATTCTTGTCTTCTGGTGGGGGGGTATCTAGTTGCTACATAGGAAGGGACAGAGGATGGAATCACAGCTTCCCCTTGGCAGTGGTTAGTTTTAATAGTCCACTTGATTCAGTCTAACGTCACCTGGGAGGAAGCTCTCAATGAAGGGTTGTCTACATTAGGCTGGTCTAAGGGCGTGTCTCTGGGATCTCTCCTGATTATGTTACTTGAGATGGGAAGACCTGTCTGTCATGGGTGGCACCATTCCCTAGGATGGAGATTCAGAATGCTGTAACAGTGAAGAAAGTGAGCTGAGCACAAGTATGCACACGTGAATTCATTGCTTTCTGCCCTTACTGTGGGTTTAGTAACAGGGCTAACTCAAGCCATTGCTCCTGCAGTTCTCTGCCATAACCTGGAGGCAACTAACATGGAACTGTACGCCAAATAAGCCCTTTCTCCTTTAATTACTTTTTGCTAGGAAATTTTATTGTAGCAGCAGAGAAGAAATTAATACACGCTCTAGGAGCCTCTCTTGTTAGTCTGACACAGTGCAGCTACCATTGACGATGTAGACCTGTAGGTCTGGCATCAGCAACCATTGTGTTTTCCTCCCCATTGCTATTATGCCGACATCTTCTAGGAGGTGGGTCTTCAGACTTCCCTACTGAGCCTGCCGTAGACTAGATTGTCTCCTGGGATCATCTGTTGTCCCTATTTTTAAAGTAGAAACATGTACCATTCAGTCTTCATTGTCACCGAAGAAGAGTGAGTCCTCCTTGTTGCTGCTGTGTGTGGGAATGAGTTGTGGTGCTACACGCAGTCTTCACTGACAAATGGCGGAGATGGACTTGGTATCCATGACCAGTAGTGAAAGCCCTTGACTCTCCTCTAGGCATCTTCTTGGTGCTGCAGAATGGGAGAGGTGCAGGCTACCCATGCGATTCCTTTGTTTGTTGAGACAGAGTTTCTCTGTTTAGCCCTGGATGCCCTGGAACTAACAGCTATGCAGACAAGGCTGGCCTCAAACTTGAACTCTGCCTGCCTCTGCCTCCCATATACTGGTATTAAAGGCGTGCGCCATCACATCTATCCAAACCATGTGATCTTTACAGCTGCCCTGGCATTGGTGGCAGTGAAAGAGATGTTTATAGGCTAGCTGTGGTGAATGTCCCAAACCACCTGCTCTGCCTGCCCTTGATATCATCCTACTTGGAACATTAAGAGGCTTCGTTGCAGCCTTGTGAGAGCACATATTTAGGCTCCTCCTTTAGCTGTGGTGATATGGTTGGAGGAGACCCTGGTTTTCCTTCCATAGTTGACTGCAGTAGTACTATCCAGTTCCGGTTTGATGGGTTGCCCTGTTTCCAACCTCTGGCAAGTGAGAGTTGCTTGCGTGTGTTGGGCTTTTCAACATGGGCTGCATCCGTTGGCGTATCTACCGTGCCATCTCATTGACCTCCAAGTCTGACGTGGATGACCCCGGGAACTCACCACAGCATTGCCTTTCAGGTTCCAGGGCACGTGGTTGGTTTGCTTGCCTCTCTTTGTTCCTCAGAATCTTACATTTGTCTAATGCATAGCACTTAACCATATTTACTGGGAGAACTGGGGAAAAGCGGGTCTAGCTCCTTTTCAGAAAGCAATTAGTCTATGTAAAGATGCTTAGAGTTAAAATGTTTCTGATCTGTCTTATATGATGGTGCAAGTTATTTAAAGTAATTTTCAGACAGATTTTAGATTTTAGAAATGTACAAAAAGCCTGGAACAGAAATCTAGGCCTGTAAGCCTGGTTATACAGGAGGTTAAAATGGGTACAAATTTGATCTATTGGTTAATTTAGCAATGCCCTGTTTTAAAAAATTCACTATAATAAAATTTAAATTAAAATAGGGATAGGGTAAAAGCTTGAGGCAGAGTGCCTGGCTAGCATGTGGAAGGCCATAGTTAAAAATAAGTGAGAGAATGAAAAAAATAAATCTTAAAAATGTAAGGTCTGTCTCTTGTGTTTAATCTGACGTTCCATAACACAAGAGTCACAAATTTAGGCTGTGTGGTACATAGATGTTCCCAAGGTATTTTAAGAGCAACATGGGGCATGCTAAAGGAGTCTATAATCACTTATCTTGGAGATGATATTCAGACATGTGCATATTTTATAAAAATGCCATATACAACATAATAACGAAGAGTTACCCATGGCCCTTGCTAAAGAGCAATTACATAGACTATCCAAGAGGCTGCCGAAATGATGTTTTGGGGTGGAAAATAGTAGACTTCAACTCTGGATGCAAGAATAAATGATAGCCTGTAACAGAAGAGAAAGAGCCAGTCGATAGGAAATCACTAAGGAATAGGGCAATGTTTTCATCAAATCTAACAGAATGTTTACTGAGGGCAGACCAGAGTGATGAGCTATTAGGGGAAGGGGAGGTTGGAGGATTTTGTCAGCTGGCGACACTCCATAGCAACGGGTTCACTGCCATAGCAACGCTCTTGCAATGACTGGGTTCAACGAGCTGAGGACACGTGATCCATGTCTTTAATGGTTTTAAGCTCTTCCCAGTATGTCTCCCCTCCCCTCCCCTCCCCAGTAGTTGCCTGATGGGGAGCCCTGTCTTTGGTGCTTAAGATCTGTTCTCCTAATAAGATCATCTTCTCACCTTAGATGAGGATGAAGAGAGTGAGGAGTCCAGTGAAGAGGAGTCCAGTCTGGAGAGCGACGAGGACGCGTCCGGATCTGAAGATGACGTTTTCGATGATTCTATCTGCCCGACGAGTAAGTTGTGAAAAGCCACATGTTCTCTGTGTAGTGGGAATGGGGGCTATCAACACAGAGGTGGTGGTCCTCTATTTTTCAGCTCTCTGGTAATAAAATTTAAGAAAAGAATAGTTTTAAATGCATGAAGTAAAGCCTACACGCTCTTTGGGAGGGATTTCTGGGAACATTATCATTGTTATTATCCAGTCCTTTAGACGGGTTACAAGTTTTATTAATAAAAAAAAAATCAATCTATGGAATCCAACTGCTGACTCAGAGGTATTATGAACTATGTAGTTAATTTTAAGTTTAAATTTTATAGGTAAAAGGCAAATTTTACTTTACACACACACACACACACACACACACACACACACACATTACAATACTAATACTTTCTTTTTGACAATCTATACTGGCTTCCTAGAAATTGTTGGTAATTTTTTTTTAACTAGTGAAACTATCCCAGAGCCATTAGGCCAACATGATTATAATCTTTATAAGTCAATAGATCAGTGGAGAATATCCATCCCATTTGGTTTATAAGTTGCTTTAATTTTGAGTCTTGTAATTTTTTAAAAATTATGTGTATGTGTATGTGAATGACAGTGTCCATGGAGTCCAAAGGCAGAGGAAACCCCCCCCCCCCCAAGGAACTAGGAATACATGTGGTTGTGAACTTCCTGACAGAGGTACTAGTGACCAAATTCAGGTCCTCTGCAAGCACTGAGACAGCTCTCCAGCCCAGAGACAAGAATTTTATTTAAATATTTACAATATTTATGAGTAGAGTAAAACCTCATAATTCACCGTGTTACAATACGGTGGGATTAAAGGGCTTGAACATCACACAGCTAATCTAATGGCTGAGCTGGGTTGAAACTAGAGACCCTAAATCCCACTTGGCTGCCCTATTTTGTGGTTGGGGGAGCAGGATGAAAGTTAAGCTCTTACTCAAGCTAGGCTAACATTCTGCCACTGTGCTACATTCCCAGAAATTACATTTTTGAGAATGAGTCTTAACTATGTAGCCTAGCCTGGCCTTAAACTTCTAGTCCTTCTTTCTCCATCTCCCTTATTGCTAGGACTGCAGACATGTGCCACCTACACACAGTCCTGTCTGAAAGAATTACAGGGATGGAAATGGAGAGGTGTCTGAGGAAAAGAAGGTCCAGCTATTTCAATATTCTTATTTCACGTTTTAATCTATTCTTCAATGTATAAATGTGGCATTAGTGTAACACAGCTCAAATAAAAGCATGCACTTGAAGCCCATTGACTCACATGCAGTTTATACCCTCCCACCTCCCTTAAGGAGGGGCCTCAGATAGGGGCTCACTGAGTGAAATGCTTGTCAAAGAAGTATGAGGACCTGAGTTCGGGTCCCCAGAACCCCCATAAAGCTGGGCAGGGTAGCAAAAACATGAGAACCCCAAAGACTCAAAGGCCAGTTAGTCTAGTGAATTTACAAGCAAACAAGGTGGAAGGCATTGTTGTGTGACAAACCTTTTCATGCGGAGATGCAGCACACATCTGCTCACCCCAGATAGGGAACCCACACCAGACCTAAGTATGGATACCACCATAGTCCAATTTAGTGGACCAAGGAGTTTTATTGGAATTACTTACAGGAATATGGGCGAGGGGTTACTTACAGGACCAGAAATGACTCAAAGACAGCTACAGCATCAGCCCAGCATGAGTGACAACTCACAGAACCTGGGAACTTGGAGCACACTGCACAGCTGTCAGGCAGCTCAACAGATTGGACAGTGTCTGTCTCTTCCAAGTGCCTCTGGTCTAAACCTCTTCCAGGCAGCTCAGCTGGCTTCTGCTTCTTCCAGATTGGCTTCAGTCTTCTTTGCAGCTTGGCTTGTCTGAGAGCCTACTCTGCAGCTTGGCTTCTGTACTCTGACAGGGAGGGATTTAGTGAGTCTTGTCTGTTTCAGGGATTTCTTATTTTTTTAATTTCTTTTGGTTTTTCGAGACAGGGTTTCTCTGTATAGCCCTGGCTGTCCTGGAACTCACTTTGTAGACCAGGTTGGCCTCGAACTCAGAAATCCGCCTGCCTCTGCCTCCCTAGTGCTGGGATTAAAGGCGTGCGCCACCACGCCCAGCTGTTTCAGGGATTTCTTGAAGCTACCTGGAGTTGTTTGCCTTGCTGCCTATGGGGCTTCCCTGTAGGGTAGAATGTTTCAATCTAGAGGAAGCTATTACACAACAGACAATGACTCAGGTCTGTCTCTGACCTCCATATGCAAACACACACACACACACACACACACACACACACACACACACACACACACTGCTTACTTTGTTTTTATAAGAAGAAAAATGATTTCTCCCTTGCAGAGTCTGGTGTGGGTCTGTGCACAGCTGCTATGGATTCTGGATCTCTGGTGTTTCTTGTACCACCCCATTCCCTGTCAAACAGGACTGCCTTCTTACTTTAACTCTCTTTTTAGACTGTGATGTAAGTCTCTTTGAACTGGCCCTCCAACTCCGAGAGAAAAGACTGGACATTGAGGAAGCCTTAGTTGAAGAAAAGAAAATTGTTGATAACCTGAAAAAAGAATATGATACAATCTCCAAAAAGGTATGGTGGTCTACCTACTCGTCTTCTAACAGACTATCTACCCATACTCCTATTTCATAGGTGTGACATTGCTAGAACTTCTCAGAGAAGTTATCAACAGACGTTATCAACAAAGGTCATCAACAGTTGTTGAAAGGGAAAGTATCAGCTCAGGATACCCCAAGACCAAGTTCTCAGCACACGTGAAATTTATTTGTCCTAGAGGGACAGAGGGACAGGAATCAGAGACAAAAGATAGAAGATAAAGGATGCGGGAGGAAGAGAAGGGAACAAGGGCGAGGGAGGAGGGGCATTGTCCCCGGGGCTCCGTAGTGCGGTAGGCCTTGGCTCTCTGGGTGACCGCTTTTTCTTTATGCCACTCATTTGTCTCCCAACTTTTTTGAGGACATAATTCTATGAGCAAATAGATATCATAGCACATAATACATAATAAATGCGCGCGCACGTGTGTGTGTGTGTGTGTGTGTGTGTGTGTGTGTGTGTGTATGTATAAATAACACTCGGGAAATACTGGGTCCGTGTGTTAGTTATGAAGCCTTCTTAGAAATGAGATGAAGCTAAGTAGTTACGGAAACTCTGGGGCTTTCTCTCCTGGACTCTGTCTTCTGGGGTTGATGCACTGTGTGTTGGAGGTCACAAAGCAAAGCTGTTCCCTTTTGACTTTCTAAAAGAGAAACTCCTCTTTAGAGCTTGTTTAGAACAATGCCATGCAACCTGATTCACATTTAGAATTTTTTTTTTACTGGATTTGCTGTGTGTTGGGGTTTTTTGTTTGTTTGGTTGGTTGGTTGGTTCAGTTTGGTTTGGTTTTCAAGACAAGGTTTCTCTGTGTAGCCCTGGTTGTCATAGAACTTGTTCTATAGACCAGGCTGCCTTTAAACTCAGAGCTCCACCTGCCTCTGCCTCCTGAGTGTTGGGATTTATGGTGTGTGCCACCACTGCCTAGCTTTTAGTGGATTAAACTTTTTTTGTAATGAAAATGTTCAGGACACTGTTGGACTCTTTAGGCGATGAAGAGTATGCTTTGTGGGTGCTATTTTTTTAAAAAAAAAATAAATTTCTTTGAGCCATTGTAACAACAACAACAACAGAACCCACCATTCTGACAAAGGTGTCATGCCAAGGGCTGCTTTTCATATAGAAAATAAAAGAGAAACGTCTTTTTTTAAAACAATTTTTTATTAGATATTTTCTTCATTTACATTTCAAATGCTATCCCGAAAGACCTTATACCCTCCCCCTGTCCTGCTCCCCTACCCACCCACTCACACTACTTGGCCCTGGTGTTCCCCTGTATGGGGCATATAAAGTTTGCAAGACCAAAGGGCCTCTCTTCCCAATGATGGCCGACTACATATGCAGCTAGAGACACGAGCTCTGGGGATACTGGTTGGTTCATATTGTTGTTCCTCCTATAGGGTTGCGGACCCCTTCAGCTCCTTGGGTATTTTCTCTAGCTTCTCCACTGGGGGCCCTGTGTTCCATCTGATAGATGACTGTGAGCATCTACTTCTGTATTTGCTAGGCACTGGCATAGCCTCACAAGAGACAGCTATATCAGGGTCCTATCAGCAAAATCTTGCTGGCATATGCAATAGTGTCTGCATTTGGTGGCTGATTATGGGATGGATCCCCAGGTGGGACAGTCTCTGGATGGTCTATTCTTCCATCTCAGCTCCAAACTTTGTCTCTGTAACTCCTTCCATGGGTATTTTGTTTGCTATTCTAAGGAGGAATGAAGTATCCATACTTTGGTCTTCCTTCTTCTTGATTTTCATGTGTTTTGCAAATTGTATCTTGGGTATTCTAAGTTTCTGGACTAATATTCACTTATCAGTGAGTGCATATCATGTGGGTTCTTTGTGATTAGGTTACCTCACTCAGGATGATATTCTGCAGATCCATCCATTTGCCTAAGAATTTCATAAATTCATTGTTTTTAATAGCTGAGTAGTACTCCACTGTGTAAATGTACCACATTTTCTGTATCCATTCCTCTGTTGAGGGACATCTGGGTTCTTTCCAGCTTCTGGCTATTATAAATAAGGCTGCTATGAACAT
>NC_034601.1:39218571-39230310 GCF_900095145.1 Mus pahari
GGAGTGTTCCTCTTTCTCCACATCTTTGCCAGCATCTGCTGTCCCCTGAATTTTTGATCGTAGCCATTCGGACTGGTGTGAGGTGGAATCTCAGGGTTGTTTTGATTTGCATTTCTCTGATGATTGAGAAACCTCTTTTTTTTTTTTTTTTTTAACTCTTGTTTAGAAAGTGTTTGCAGTTCTAGGAGACAGGAATGACTGAATAGGTAGTATTCATCCTAACTGGGCAGGAAGAAAACAATACATGTTTCTGGTCTGTATTGTAGACTTAGGCCCTGGCTCATGGTCTCCCAGAGCACATCCTGCACCTGTCGTGCCTCCTCTTACTCTGCCTTTGCTTACCACCTTGGACACATAGACTTTCACCAACCAGTACCAATCTCTCTCCCCTGGCTTTGTACAGGTTAAAGTTGTGGCAACCAATCTGAATGCAGCTGAGGAGGCCCTGGAGGCTTATCAGCGAGAGAAGCAGCAGAGGCTGAATGAGCTGCTGGTCGTCATCCCTCTGAAACTCCACCAGGTGACCCCATGATCCATGACCCGAAGATAAGTGACCCCAAGATAAGTGACCTCAAGATCAGAGACCCCAAGATCAGTGGCTCCAAGATCTGTGACCCCAAGATCCTTGACCCCAAGATCCATGACCCCAAGATCTGTGACCCCAAGATCGGGGTAGAGACAGTATCACACCAAAACCTTCCCAGAGAAAGATTCGTGGCTCACCAGTGGTGTACCAGGGCCCATGATGGGCCAATCTGTACCCAGAACCACGTCCCTAACTCTTCTTAACCATTCAGACTTTTCACTAAGGAAGAGCACCCAGACACGTGGGCTTCCCTACGGCCCACAGTCACTTCACCAGCCCAGTCGCAAGAATGAAATGGCTGGAAGTTGAGATGTTGGTTCTTGCACACAGGTCACTTCCCATCCATCTTTAATCAGCTGTGCACCAATGAGTAGAAGCCTTATCTTAATGTCATTAGTAAAGAGGTTAGGACAGGAAAGAAATACTCTTTTTTTTAAAAATTTTTTCTATCTCTGCACATTTCCACTGTCTACTTGAATTAAAATTTGCACTAAGCTGTGGAAATTCATATGCATAAGAAGAGAAAGGCTTGCTGTAGACTCTTGTCACGTTACGAGATGAAGCCATTCTTTTTTTTTTTCCATTACATGATGTAAATATATATTTATTTTATAGTAGCATATAATCTACAATATTTTTTTCGTTTTTGTTTTTGTTTTTTTGAAACAGGGTTTCTCTATATAGCCCTGGCTATCCTGGAACTCTAGACCAAGCTGGCCTCGAACTCAGAAATCTGCCTTCCTCTGCCTCCCTAGTGCTGGGATTAAAGGTGTGCGCCACCATGTCCAGCGAGATGAGGCCATTCTTAAGGGGCAAGAAACACTCCAAAATTGAGTTTATTGATATCTTGTTAGCAGTTCGTTATGTCATCCTTGAAATGTCTGCCCCATTGTTATGAAGTAGGTATCAGGCAAGACCTATTCTAGAAGTTTGCTGTTCCCAGAAAGACCCCATGTGGCTTACTCTCTGAGGACAGCTTTCTGTTTACCTAGTCACTGTAACTGAGGTGAGAGTGGAGTCTAAGTATGAGGGGGTTTAAGCAACAGGACAGAATAATAAGGATCTCTCTCTCTGTCTCTCTCTGCCTTGCCTTCAGTCTGGTCTTTGTCTAAGTCGGTTCTGATTTCTATTCGCTTTGTTTTTGTTTCCGTAGATAGAGTATGTGGAATTTGGGGAGGTGCCTGAAGACCTTTCCGGGACCTTGGTCTTCTCCAACCACTCCCTCGATCGGCTGCAAGAACGAATCGTACAACTCCAGGAGGAAAACGCCAAGCAGCAAAAACTGAACAAAGAATGCAGGGAGAGGCGGAAGTTGCTCATCCGGGAAAAGAGAGAGATGGCAAAAACCATCAACAGTGAGTGTCTCAGCCAGAGGACCATTAGTAACTCGCACAGGTTCAAAAGGAACCTAACCACTTTGTCCTGGCAGTGCACCCACCCAGAAGCTATCTCGGATTTGCAGATGAAAGACACACGCACTCATACATGCACATGCATCCGGGCAGGCATGGTGCAGGAGGAGCTGAGAGTTCTACCTCTTCATCTGAAGGCAGCTAGGAGGCTACTTACTGGTTTCCAGGCTGCTAGGAGGAGAGTCTCAAAGCCTGAGCCCACAATAGCACACCTACTCCAACAAGACCACACCTCCTAATAACGCCACTCCCCGGGCTAAGCATTTACCAACCATCTCAGATGGAAAGTTCCAGAAAGTGTCTGCTTCATTCTTAATATTAGATCTTGTAGATATCAATTAGAAAAAAAATCAGATAACTTAATACTTTAGTTGGAGACAGCTGGTAATTGAGGAGGGAAGACGATCAGAGGTTACAAGCCACTTAGGGGAAAACGTGCCCATTTTACACAAGTTTTTAAAAGGGAAAAAGCTGTCTGTGAACCAGCATCTTCAGTAAGGAAAGCAGCAGGCAAGCATCCTTTTGGGTGGGGGACCTTTTTGCTAACACCAGAAAAACCTTATTGTTCTTGCAAAAGCAATCCCTTGGCCCTTCTAGCAAGGGCTTTGTTCATTTCCTATCTATCGGCTTGGAGCCCTTGTGGAGAATGAGGCCGTGACTGTCTTTTCAGAAATGGAAGAAACTGTCCGGGACCTTATGATCAGCAAGTTTGGCCGTGTGATCGATCTGGAAGCCCTCCAGACCCTTTCTGTTAACACAACCCTTGAAGAACTGAAGATCAAAAAGCTTCGGAAGGAGCTATCCAATGCAAAGGAGCTAAGGATGTGGGAGGTAAGGGGAAGGGAAGAGGCCATCAGAAGAGTTATAAAGTCCTCATGGGGCTTCTGTGCAGCACCCAGGGCCTGTCTTGCTTCTTTACTAGAGACGCTTGTCTGTCTTGAGGAGCCGAGCGATGCATTAAAAGTATGTATGCCCATGGCTTTGGTCGTGAAACCTCTGTTCCCCGAGCATCCCCATTGCTCTACTTAATAGCTTTGTCCTCCTATTCCAATTTGGAAATTAGAAAACACATTTATGGCTTGGGGGTTGAGGCTCAGTGATGAGAGGAGCTGCTTAGCTCCTGCAAGGTCCTGGGTTCAATCCTCAGCACCATTAATAAATTACACCTGCGTAGTTCTGTGTGTGCATACATCGTGACAAAGCATCCGTGAGAGTTGGTTCTTAACTTATATCAAGTGGGTCCTGATGATGGAATTCAAGCCATTAGGCATGGCAGCAAGTGTTTTTCTTTTTTGTTTGTTTGTTTTTTCTTTAATCAAACCAGACTCAATACAGTTGTTTCCATTTACATTTTCATACTGGCTTCAGATTCTATTTTCACTTACCCACAGTGTTCCCTTTGCATAATTGGCTATAAATTTAATTTCCTTTCTCTAGTTTTAAGTATCGAACCCAAAACCTAATGTGTGTTTGGAAAACACTCTTCCTTTGAGCTATGTCCCCGTAGTTTTGACCAAACTGGATGCTCTTTTTTTTTTTTTTTTTTTTTTTTATTTATTTCCTCTCCAAATTCACCGAGTCCTTTTTTTTTTTTTTCCTTTCTTCCCTCCTCGGTAGGAGAAGATTGCCCAAGTGCGCTGGGAACTGATGATGAAGACAAAGGAACACACCAAAAAGCTTCACCAGATGAATGACCTGTGCCTCGAGAAGAAGAAACTTGACTCCAGGTTGAACACACTCCAGAACCAGCAGGTGAGTGCCTTTCCATCCGGCCCTCTGTAGAACCCAAAGCCGGGCAAAGCACTGGCACTTCAACAGACCTTGAGCATGGACCACTGCCAGGCCATCTGCCCCTGGATACTGACTATTGGGCACATGAGAGCGGCTTCCAGAGGGGACTAGCTTTATCCAATGCCTCTGTGTGCCATGAATGCATATGAATAATTACCAATGCACTTTACCTCAGTCTTGGAGAGTAAAGTAGCAGGCACAAATAAAGACGCCAGTGCACTCCCTGACTTTGGCTGATGTCAGGGTCCATTTTCAATATGTTTGTTTTACTTGACAGGAAGTAGGCATCTTGAATGTTTGCTAGATTTTCTTTTTTTAGGGTTTCAACTTGTCATTATGGAATCCATATTGAGCCTAAGAATGTACTTACTACAGAGTGTGTGATGGGTTCTAACACTTATTTAGTGCATGGTCACCAAAGTGAGTCTTGTTCTCTAGTAGTTCAGCATCTTCAGCATAGCTCATGGATATCTTAACATTTGTACTTGAAGTCTCTATAAAAGGAATGTTACCTTGACAAAGGCAACCTTCAGAGCAGATTTCAATTGTGCTAGAATCCTTCACTCTTAGCTGGTGAGAGGCTTCAGCTAGACTCCAGTGTGAAGGGCTCCTCTCCTATCTTAGGTCCCCCTAACTTGTCTTTGCACCTTACCTGGGACCCAGCGATGAGCCTCCAAGTGGAGAAGGATGGATAGATAGTTTCAACTACTTCCAAAGCAAGGTTGAATTTCAAAAGTTGTTCAAAGGCAGATGTTTTAACCGTGAGGCTTTAGCGGATGAGTAAAAAGTAATATGCTGTAAGAGAGGTGGTTTGTTTGTTTTTTTAATTTTATGTTTCCCCAAATAGGGAAACGCCTTCCAGAGCCTTCGGAAAGCAGATATAGTGGCAAAGCAGAAGGTCACCGAACTGGTCCAAACCCAGTCAGAAAAGATCACGGCGTTAAAGGAAGAGATTGAGCTTTTGCGGAAGAAAGGGGGGCTCCTTCTCCCCCCTATCACACCCAAGCAAAAGAACGAAATGAAGCCCGTGGACACTTAAGGTTGCTGTCTTCTCATTTCCACCAAGAGGTCCAGTGGATTTCACCAATCTACTTCCCCGTCACCCGCAACAACCCTCTTGCTTTGACGTGAACCGTAGCGTGAACTTAAAAAAAAAAAAAAAAAAAAAAAAAAAAAAGGATCCTGCGCTGTGGCTTAATATCTCCCCAGGTTAGAAATCATCATGACACTGTACCGTCCTCGTGACTGCACTGAGAAGACAAGTTAGATGTTTTCACCCTAAGTTGAATATGAAGAAGGCTGAGTCTCGTAGTTGCAAGAAAGCAGCCGTGAGATGTGTTTTCAGAAGAATCATCTGTTTCTCTGGTATTCCGAATATGTAGCCACTGGCAAGAAAAACTATTATTCAGCAACCCATGAGGAAACTTCCTTTTCTTAGTCCTTGGATCTTTAGAAAATAAACTGTTTGTGTTAAATAGTCTGTGAAAGGACATAGGAGAGAAAGGCAAACCATCCTGCCAATAATCACTTAGAATAAGAAATGCAAAGGCAAGCGTTGCGATTGCTGACTTCACAAGACAGTTACTTGCGGGCTCAGGACTGAGGAAATGCAGACGCAGGGAAGCAGCTCGCTTTGGGCTGGCAGGGGCGACTCCCCGATTTACCCAGTTTCTGAAAACTCCTCAATTCGGAGGCTCACATTATCCAAAACAAGTCAGTTAAGGGAAGCTTTGCTCTCTAGCTAGGTTCTCGGTGGCTCCAGCAGAATTCTACCTTCTGCCAGGCTTCGCCTGAGCTTTTACTGGTTCCGATTCAGACAAGGGAAGAAATAGATTTTTCATCTCTCCTAGGCACTAACTCTTAGAGTCGCTTTTGATGGTCTGTGACATTTTAAACTCAAGAGTGCACTCTCCAGCTCAGGGAAGGGTTCATAGAAATTCATGACTGCACCTCTCACGGATTCATCTCCCTGGCCCTTGGTGTCCCTCCAGTGGTGACACTTTGGCTTGCCAGGTGGATTGTTACCAGAAGCCCCTGCTGTGGCAGAGGCTATGCTGAAGTGTCCTTACGAGTTTCTGTACTGCACATCTGAGAACACAGTTGCGAGCGATGTAGACAGACAGCTCTGTGGCCTTCCACACAGAGTGTAAGAGTGTACTGAACAAGGCGCATCAGGTTTATTGACTGCGATTTATGGAGTAGTCTTAATGCTCCCCACAGCTGGCTACTGACATTTGTAGCCTTTGACTACACACTTGATCACTAATAGTAGAGCTCAGATCACAGGTTACATTCCACACAGTGATATGTCATCTTTGTGAGTATGTGTATCTGCAAATGGATACAAAGATGCTCGAGGCCACAGAACTCAGAGAGGCCTCGCCAGAGGCAGCAAGGGCGCTGATATGAATGCGGTCCTTTAAAAGAGATAGTTGCTATTGAGGCCAGTTGGAAGCCAAGGCCAGATGATCCAAGCCACATGATCGAGCCCAATTAGCTATCTGGAAGCAATGCTCGGGTTTGACCCTAGCAGCGGGAATGCTGGAGTTTCGATGCAAGGCTCAGGACTGGGTCCAGATGGGCCAATGGCAGCATCATAGTAGAAGCCTCTAAAATGCTTTGTGTGTCAGCAACCCCTGGCACATCTTCTGGGGTCAGATGACTGACTAAAGGTTGTACCTTCACAGTGTTAGGTACTCTTGTTTTTATGGTGTCCAGATGAGGGTTGAAGTGTATTAGGTATGTTCTTGGGCCTGTTTGGGTTTTTTTTTTTTTCTGATATAATTCTAACACATCCATGTATCTGCATGTTCTCTTGTCTACTTTGGTAAGTTGGTAGGAAGTATGGTTTTCCTTGAAAGAATAACCTAAGCCTAACCCATGGTTCATGCTGGACGTGGTAATAGTTTCTGTGCATACCAACACAGCACAAAGAGGCTGCCTCTGGATTTGTACTGCTCTTGTAAAGGGAGGCAGATTAAGGGCAAGGCCACCTAAAAAAAGCAATCGGTCGTTGCTTCATACAGTACGAAGTGGATTGAAGTAACTCAGTCTCTGCACTTGGTTATGCATGCCTTTCACTGATGAAGGCAAACAGGTGATAATCATAGCCTTCATTGCTCATTCATACGTAAAAAAAAGTCGCCTCAAAACTTAGCTTAAAAAACGAGTTATGGAGCTGGAGGTTAGAGGTCTGTGGGGCTCAGGATCTGGCAGCAGATTTGAGAAACAGGATCCCAGGGACCCCGGACAACTCCCTTCAGCATCTGACCATTCTCAGAGTCCAGGAAGCAGGGTGTCTCTACGTTCGTTGTTTTAGTGGCGCTCACCAAAACCCATTTTGACAATTGCTTTAGATCATGAAGAGGTAGAAGGCGAAATTAGGCTTTAAAAAATAAAATAAAATAAGCTTCTGCCAGCCTGTCAAGTGAACTACAGCTCAGATGTGAGCTGCAGTAGCAAAGACCGCAAGCATTAGCTCTGCCCATTCCTCTCCTGGAAGTGACCTCTAAAGGCTGCTGTATGTGTTTGAAATCACATATCTTACTTCTTCTCTCGCAGGATTAGACCTCACGCTCCTATAATTTCCATGTTCCTTACACTTATTTCTATAAACACGTTAAAAGCACCGCCTTCCTGAAAATCCTGCATTTTGAGGACAGGTCCTGTTCAGATGGATGCAAGGCTACCCCGACAGCTAGGTGCAGTACTCTTTCCCACCAGGAGATGGCGGCCTCATCCCAGGCATCCTGAAGGCGGACCCCAGTCTACCTTAGATCCTGCTTATCAAATTCTTGGAAAAGCAGTCTGATAAAACTCTTAAATGTGAGGCTAAAGCCGGGCGTGGTGGCGCACGCCTTTAATCCCAGCACTCGGGAGGCAGAGGCAGGTGGATTTCTGAGTTCGAGACCAGCCTGGTCTACAGAGTGAGTTCCAGAACAGCCAGGGCTACACAGAGAAACCCTGTCTTGAAAAACAAAACAAAATAAAACAAAACAAACAAAGATGTGGGAGGCTGAATCCCCACTCTTCATTTTCCTGAAATATACAGTCCCTCCCCGCACAATGAATACTCAAAATGTGTGAAAACTTGCATTAAAATGTCCAGTTTCTAATTAAGTCGTGTGCCACGCATAAGAGTTTTAAGTTTGCACACACGCATGCACGCACACACACTTACCCCTATGATCTTTTTGTGGAACAAAATTAAATAAATGTTGGTTTGAAATGCGTCATCTCCTCCAGCAATGGTAACTTTAGAATGAAAGGAACCTACGAGGGACCACATGTTAATGGGTGGCATAGTACTAGGCTAAATGGTGTTTTGGAAGCGATAGTTGGTCTTTTCACACACACACACACACACACACACACACACACACACACCTACACAAGAAAAATTCACTTCATTCCTTCAATATGGCAAATGCTCACCTCCAGTCCAGCAAGAGGACAGTGAATTTGCTCCCTGTCTGTGTATTCCTTCTTGGAGTAAGCAGTTTGTCGTGTCATGTTACATGAATCCAAACTCAGCGTTCATTGTTTAACAAGACAAAAAAAAAATATGAAAAATATTTGCGACTGTCCCCAGATCTTATCCCGAGTGGTGCTTCACTCCAGCTACTCAAAGACGGGGCGCCCCACGTCTAAAGAAAACGCTGACTCATGCGTGACTAAGATGAAGGTTACAAGGAAGACTAAACATTTATTTAGAAGTTACAGTGTTTGTTTTTACAGAGCTATGTTGCCACCGATTATTGGTTCTGGGAGACTGTTAATGCTTAGAGTGCTGTACACATCTGGGGCCTTTCTCTTGACATCTTGGAAACCTGTCCTGTGCCACCAAATCGGAGTGGCTTCCGGGTGGCTCCAGTCTGCAGCACCATGGCCTTTGCTTTATCCCCGTGTTCGTCATGAACAGTGTGCTTAGGGTCCTTCCACCTCCACCCAAGGGCCTCCTGGCGTCCGCGGTAGCTGCAGGCTCTGGGATCCATCCGCAGCCTGACCATCTATGGTACTCATTTCCAGTTACTCAGCCTCTTGTTTTCTGTCTTGTGCCAGAAAGGGGAGGATTCCATATCTCTCCAGAATTATAGAAACACATATACATTTATTTACAAGTGCATAAATATATAAATATGGCTATAATAGAAAAATAAATACCAATTTTTCTCTGTCACAAACAAACAAACAAACAATATATAGTCTTTCTGGGATATTAGCTTCGGCCTAAATTGTGGGAGGTGGTGTTTCAAAGGACACATGAACTGGTGGGCGGGGCGAGAACCGCATCCCAAGCTCCTGTCCTGTGTAGGTCCCTGAAGGGTGCTGGGGACACCAGTCTCCTCCACCCACTTGGCAGGAGTCAGAACTGTCCACTTCTTCAACTGGTACAAGACCTAAACAGCCCCGGGACCCTGTAAGGGGGAAAAGTAGGCGACATTAAAATCTAGACTCACCAAGCAGTCCTGAGCTAAGCTCTACCTATAGCTGGTCACCCTGGCCCTGGAAGGGGAGGACCCTTACTAATCAACTCTGTTGGGACCAAAGACCGTAGACTGTAAAGCACTCAACTTGTAGCATCAGCTACATACACATGAAACACAAAGGGAGGCCCAGCCAGCTCTCTCTAGCCAGGCTGTGTTCTACCTCACAATCCAGCCAAATCTTGCTTTCATGATGACTGGTCTGGCTTTGGAGCTGATGGTCTTTCAGAATTTCATGTCCTAGAGACAGGGTCCAGGGTCATCATGGCAGGAGCATGCACCCCCGGGACGCTAAGAAACACCAACTGAAGTACCAAGTGCCCCAACTAAGTCCTGGTGGATTTGCTCGACGTAGGTCCAGAGGGAGCTATGGGCAGGGGTGGCCCCTTGATGATCAAGTTTTGTGGGCGTAGACAGTTACTATGGTGACGTGTGCACATGCATGGCTTCCTGATGACTGATAACCAATCCCTAATTAAGACCTGACAGAGCGGAGGATCAGAGAGGCCCCCGTGTGATGAGAGGCAGAAAGACTCTGCGACTAGCCCTGAATCTCAAAAAACAGAGACCAAACAGGCTTCTTCCTTTGGAATAGAGGATGCTTTTCTCTTCAGCCTTTGAGGACCACAGTTACAGTGCTGGAGGCAGACTAACCCAGGAAGGCCTCATGGCCCTCTGGGCCTTTAGTAGCATAGCATGAGTGGCCATCCACCCCAACTCCCAAACACTCCCTTGAAGAATCCCCTTGTCCTTTCTCCTCAAAGCCATCGCTGGGTTATGGGTGATCCCATCAGACAAGTTCTCCCTGCAGCCCGTGGCTGACCTGAATGATAGGGAGGGTCCCATGACACTTCTAGTCCAGGACTTTCAGATGTTGGCCTCACTGCTGTTTGGCACGTGGTGACAGGTTGCTTCTGGAGGTGACAGCAGTCTTGAGGTTGGAGCAGCTGGTGAGTTGAATCATCAGGCAGCGTGTATAAGAAAGCACCTCCTTCTGAGGCGGACTGGGGACCTCTGCATTGTACAAGACCAGATGGGGCAGGTTAGGTCAAGCAGAATGAGCGTGCACTTCCACGATCTGACGTACATCATCTAAAGCTATCAGAGCAGGCCCAGAACACACACCGGTCCCCTGTGAACATCAGGAGCTGCCCCACCAAAGTCAGCCAGTGACAGGTGAGCTTTATTGTGGGAGGTGGCAAGCTGGGTGTTCAGGGGCTGTAGGCAAAGTTGGTTCTACCTCAAGGGTTCTGGTGAGCCAGTGAGTGACAGATGCTGAGAAACAACTGAAGCCCCTAAGCAGAAAAGTATAACTGTGCACATAGTACCTGCCCCATGGGGTAACTGCCCCATGGAGCACAAGTGGCAAACTTGGGGATCCCTGCATGAACTGCTACTTGGCTCTGGTAGACAGACTTTGACTAGCTAAAGGGAATGGGAGGGTTGGAGACCTGGGAATAAAAGTGGGAATGGGAGGGGCCTGGTTACCTGGCAACCTGCTGGTTCTGGAGGTCATATCCATTGCTAACAATGGGCTGACTCCGTAGGCTGTTGGTGTCTTCCCGCTGCTTGAAGGAAAGAATGAAAGGGCATGACAGGAGCTCACAGTGCAGTGCTCACCACTGAGCAGGATGAGCTGTGGTTAACTCTAGGGAGCTCAGCCCAGCAGCTCCGGATGAACAGAGGGAAGGTCCAAGCAGCAGCTCATTGTCCCTCCACATGTGCCCCCGGGGCCCACACTCAGGAACCCTTTACCTGGGCAAGCTCCCCTGGGCAGTGCTGAGGCTTCCTGCCTGGGCAGCCCGCTGTAGCAGCGGGGCAGCCCCTGCTTCCGTGCACTCGGCTGACACAGGCCCGTCCACTGACGCCACCGAGGTAGGGCTGCCCATTGGCTTGGTGACCTGGAAGTCCCCCCAATGGCACCATTGTGTACTGGCAGGAGGAAGACAGGAGGGCACTCTGAGGAAAACCCAGGTCTGTTGTATGCTCTGGAAGAACAGAACACAGAGGGCTACTTAGCCTCCTACAGCTGGATAAAGCCCCACACTCATAGTGTCAGAGCGACAGACAGGGAGGTGACTGTCCAACAGCCTGAGAATACTTTTTCTAAGTCTTCCTATCACCCATTTCTTCTTTAGAGTGAGGAGTATAGAAAGACAATGGGCCAATGGTGAAAAGGGCCATTGTTTACTGGGGGAGTCAGCTGCAGATACTGCTATTTGAAACAGAAACTAGGGCAAGTCACATTAGCCCAGGAGGAATGGAGGACCCTCAAGGCAGCCCCCACTGGGCAGACGAGCAGAATACCAGAATACGGGATGAGGCAGGAGTCATTTGTGTATGAACATGTTTGAGAAACAACTTCAGACATTTGAAAAAGATGGAGCAGATAATTAGTGAATGACAGGGTGAGAAAGGACAGGAGAGAGAGAGAGAGAGAGAGAGAGAGAGAGAGAGAGAGAGA
>NC_034601.1:39230620-39254710 GCF_900095145.1 Mus pahari
GGGGCGGAGGCTGTGGTGGAGCTAGAGTCAAGGGTGGGGGTCTCCCAGGCTGACCAGAGAATTTCCGAGCTGCAATTGAACACAAAACTCACATTTGAATCTATTTTTCTTTCTTTTTTTTTTTTTTTTTTTTTTTTTTTTTTTTACAAGTAGAAAAGCCAAGCATGGACATGGGAAACGGGGCCTAGATCCCAAGATGGGGGACTTAATGTCCCTTAACTGAATGGTGTCCACAACTTATCAAGGACACTGGCACCTAATGTGCAGTGTGCTGTTGAGGTGTTTGCTGTTGAGGTGTTTGTGAGCCAAACACTGAGTCAGAGTGGACACAGGAAAATGTGGTTTCTGCAAGAGCAGTTAAAATGCGTGAGAGCAGTGAGTGGACGCAGCGGGGAGGACTTCCCACAGCTTTGCCATCTCCTGGTAGATGAAGGGACTTGAAGTGTTAGGGATGTTAGCATGGGTTGTAAAGCAGGAACTCTGGGACAGGAGACCATTGGTAAACTCGATTCAAAAGCAGACCGTTAAACACTACGTTCCTCACTGAGGTCCGCTCCTGCCAGCGAACGGGAACGGACTCCGACACTTTCTTCTCTCAGCTCTCTGAGGTCACGGTCTCCCGGTCCACCCCCCCCTCCTCAGACCCTGGGAGACTGTCCCAGTTCCTCCCAGCCTGTGTAACCTCTCCTGCTTCCATGATTCCCTCTCTGTCCTAAAGACTGCGGAGGCAGGAGACACTCTGCTTTTATCAGACATTTTCCACACCTCCAGTGATTCAGCCAACTGGGGAGCTCCCCCAGTCCCCCTCTCTTCCCACTCCCTCCTCCCAGTCCCCCATTTCTCTTCTCACCCCCCCCCCATCCCAATAGAGAGCAGTCACCTGGGTGATGATGTGTCAAGTGAGAACATCAAGCTTGCTTCACCTCTCCCAACCCAGCATGCCATCGGCCTGGGCTTGGCTCACACCTCCTCAACAGCAGGGACAGAACCATTTTCTTCACCTTTATCTCAGAGCCCCACTTCGCCCCCCTCGGCCTGCCTGTGACCGTTATTATAAAGAAGCCCAACGAGGACCCTCTTCTACCTCACAGTCCCTGCAAACGGCACTAGCTCCTCCTCCAGCACCCTTCAGTGACCCAGTGATGCCAGTGTTTCTCCCCCGAGCTCCTTTTTAGGCTTGGCATGTCCCTCGGGGCCCTCCCTCCTCATTCCAGCTTAAAGAGTTAGTCCAAAGATCTGAGAAGATAGATGACTTTGGGCTGTGTGCGTGTGTCTCTCCCTTTGATGGACATGGCGCAGAGGGCACGTGTATACAGTTGGTGCTCAGTGAGTATTTGCAAAATGACTGGAGGCAATGCATAGGGGGAGAGAGAGAAAACACAGTTGCCTCAGCCACAGGGGAGTGTTGTTTTCTCTGACTCTTCTGTGGTCCTATGATTAGGTATTTAGTAATTCACTACTTCATCTCACTTGGAGTATTTAAAAAGCAGACATAACGACACCCACTCACCTGAACAATGGATGTGCACATAGGAACAAGTGCACGTGTGTGCGTTTAAGTTAGTGCAGAATATATGTGTGTCTAATATGTTTGCGTGTAGAAAATGAACCTAGGCTTATAGCTATATGAAACTGTCTGAAGCGGCCTCTACCACATCTTGGCTATAAAACTTTGGCCAAGGTGTAGATATAATAAGTTTCCTAAGGCTCAGATTTCCTTCCCCCTACCATCAGGCTACAGTTAAATTAAATAAAACCAATCAATATAGATACCAAATGCCAAGAAATATAGAGTGTATAGAACATTTCCATCTTAAGATGGGTTCTGTTTCTAATGAGCTTGTAGTTAGTTCTCACATCCTTGAAGTCATCATGGTGGCAACCTACTCATATTAACACACAGCTCAAGAGAATAATTTGGGAGGCAATTGAGGGCAGGGATCCTTCCGAAATCAGGGTCTTCTTGGAAGGGTCTCCCAGTGTGGGCGGGAGAGAGACTCTGCTCCAGTCTGTGGGAATTCCCGGGACAGGAGAGGACCCTGGAAGAATCACCTTTGGTCTCGCAGATCATGACATTGCTGAACTCGCTCTCCCCTCCTTCATTGAAGCACTGCATTTTAATGTCATAGGAAGTCTCTGGCTGCAGGTGGCTGATAGAGTGCCAGTACCTGTCCCCTGGGAAGGAAAGTGAGAGTCACTATGGCGATGTATATGCCGTATGCTTGGCCTTGATCACACAGTCAGACAAACCCGATCGTCTTAGCTGCTGATCAACACAAGAGACACACGGGGGAATCATCTGTATGGCTGCTCATGTTTCTGTTGTGCTGTGGTCATTAAGAAAGAAGCACGTTGACCCTTTAAACTGGATAGCTCCACGTGTGTCATAAGGGATCCACCAATACAGAACACAGATTCCATTGTATGATTCATGAGGTTTTGCCAACACCCAGACCCCCTTGCCAGTGAAGGAAACCCCATCAATGTATCTCCTCACCTTCCACCATGTCCTTCTTGTAATCACTGTCATTGTCACTGTCTGTGGGTCGGTAGTAGATATAGAAGCCATGGATTGGGGTGTTGTTGTTGCTGGCGGGGATATACTACATGGAATAGAAAACAGACACATTCACAGTGCATCAAAGCAAAACACCACAGGGCTGTGGAATCTTCTCCCAGGTCCAGAGTTTGGACTTCACAGAGGCCCCAACAAACATTCCTGAATAAGTCCCTCAGAGTCTCTGAAGAAGGCCGCAGAGAGCGGGCATTATTTTATTTTGCTGATGGACCCTGGAGATTTCAGAAGCAAGAAACAAATTATAATTCTTCAAAGTCCCTCCTGAGCCTTCCCGACAGCACAAAGGGATGCTGGACAAGGGTTGAGATTCCCTATGGTATCAGGTAAAGAGCAGGAAGGAAGGTAGGATGCCATCAGAAAGTGGGAACCAGTTTAAAGGAGACCGCCAGCAATAGCTCCAGCTACTGTCACCCTCCCAAGGCACCCCAAAGGGGCTGTCAGGTTCACGAAGCGGGAAGCCATACTCACAGACAAGGGGGAGGAGGAACATTTTCACACTACTGGTGGCCCAGCCACTTACCATCCACTTGAGCATAATAGTGGTCTCATTGACTGCGTCGGTGAAGGTGATGTAAGGACCTGCCACGGGCCTCTCATATACACGGCCACTGTAGCCTGACACCACATAGGGCCGGGAGGGAGCGCTGGGTTCACTCTCCCCTAGCATGTTCAAAGCACGGACTCGGAACTTGTAAGAAATGCCTGTAAGAGAGATTCTTCTTGAGCTTGGGAAATACAGCTGATCTCTCCCATTGCCCTTCAAGGCCCAGCCCAGGGATATCTGGTCAGCTCCTCCCCAAAGATGTCCACACACGACCCACAAGAACCCTCATCCTCCTCAAGCCACGCAGGAAATGGCTCTGGACTCCTCTTTGGAGAGAGGAAGGAGGAGGGGGTGTGGGGCTAAGGCAGAGCCACAAATTCCATACCCATGAGTACTTGTGGGGAGTGAGGGGAGGGCAGAATTAAGACCTTCCACTGTTCCTCTTCCTCCATGTGGTCCCAGCACAGAAAGAAGCAGGAAGAGAACCAGGCTCCTACCTTTCTCCAGGCCTGTGATCTCCACAGAGAGCCTCGAGGGAGGTATGGCACTGGTAGCCAGTATCCAGTCTCCCACTTTTTTCAGCTTCTTGTACTCTACACGGAAAGACTGAATTGGGAAGCCACCGTTCCCTCGGGGAATCCAGGTCACATACACGGAGGTCTCAGAAGCTGTGGAGATGGTGGGTCTGTCTGGAGCTTCTGGGGCTGGAATGACCGTGCACGGAGGAAAGACATAGACAAACAGGGATACCATGAGGTGATGCTCTGGACCAACTAGACCCAACCTGAGCCTAACGGGGCCTGTTCCTTCCTCTGCCCGCTGTCGTGTTTATCACATTCCCTCGCATGGGAGAATCCCCAGTGCTAAAACTTCTTCATCTACTCTTCTGCAAAAACAGAGGGTAGAGAATTAATGTTCTCTGGATCCGCAGACTCAGTAATTCAGGTATTTTCTCCAAAGGCTCCAACGTGTATATTTTTATTGTGGATCACTAAAGAGATGCAGAATATGTCACTGGGATTCTCCTCTTGGACCGCTGAACCCTAGCCTCATTTGACCTGCAGCAACAAGCCCTCTGTGACAGTTTGTCCTTATTGCTCTCTGCCTGCCCCTTCACTGCTGCTGGGCTTACGGGAGAGGCGGCCGTGGTCAGGCTGGCTGCTGCTCTGGAGACTGGCACCAGGGTCATCTCTCTGGATCTGCTGCTCCTTGCTGGCCACGATCTCCGGTTTGGGCCGCCGTCCTGGGTGAGAAGGATTGAGAACAAGTGAGAGTGCATATGAACTCTCCCCTTACCAAAATCCTGTTTTGCCTAAGAATCTGACAAGGGCAGCACCAAGGTGATACAACTAAGATTTCAGGGTACTGAAAGTGTGTAATTCCCGGCTTTGGCCAGCTCTACTATTGTGCTGCTATTGATCCCTGTGCTTAGCAGGGGGGAGAGATGCCAGAGAGGTTCATCAGTCTTATGAAGAGAGGCAGCACTTTAGTCCAGGCACATAAGTCCACAGAGGCAGCCACTGGAGAAGGACGGAGGTGAACAAAATGACAGGACTTTGCATCTGGCCTCACTGTAACTTGCTCGGGCCTTTGGAACTCTGAGCTAAGCAAAAATATTTGACTTACCTGTTCGGAAGGTGACCATAGCTGTCTGGCCCTCGCCAGCACAGTTGTAGGCTGCCATCTCCACTTCGTACAAGCTTCCGGGGTCAAGCCTGGTCAGGGTGAGGCGGTGCTGGTTGGCTGGAATGCCAGAAATGGTCCAGTCATCAGAGGAGTTCGTGACCTGCTGAAGAGGGTGACTGGGGTAAGGACCTGCCTCTGCTGTAGTGTCCAGGAGGGTTTCAGCCTGAGTCCAAGATGGCAGGGAGAGAGAAAGAGGACTATGGGCTGGGATAAAGGCTGGTGGGACTGCAGAGCTCCGACTGGTTCTCCTACTCTCTAAGGTCATGATCCTATTAAGGAAAGTTTGCAAGGATAGCTAGAAAGCTAGACTGAACCGTCAGTCCCCCAAAGGCCACTCTCCCATCTCCTGCAACCTCATTGAATGTTCTCTCTGTTTGCTTCTGAAGCCAAACTGGAGTCCTTCAGTCAATATTCTAATGAGAGACTGAGACAGGAATGATAACGAAAGCTGAAGCAATGGAAAGATGGTCCTAGCATGCTCATTCTCTGTGCACTGCCCATCCCTAGGTCTCAGCAGTCAGTATTCACAAGCAAAGAGCCTCAACCCGGAGAGCTGAGGAATTCATCCGTGGTTCCAAGGCTAGTGAGCACAGAAACCCTCACTTGAGTCCAAAGAGCATGCTCAGAAGTTATCTGTTCTAGACAGAGGATTCTGGGAGTGGAAAACCCCAAGTTCAAGTTCTGACTGTATAGCCCCAAGCAAACTCCCACACTGGTGAGCCCAGAGCCATTCATCCCTACGATGGGCAAATACAATGACTTGAGTTACTCTGAAGTCAAATTAGATGACTTGGCACAGGTGAGGTTCCCAACAAATGAATGCCTGGCCTGTCTCCTGACGCTCTTGGCACCCTTCACCCTGTGAGATTTCTCACTTTAAAATTCTTCCCCTGTTTCTGCTCCCTGTCTTAAAAAACAGGGTGTATGTGAAGGATTATAAATGAAGTTTTAATGGTTAACTCTTTAAAAAATATTTATGGGAGGACTCCGGGCACCCAAAGGCAATGGTGAGAGATTATTTCCTCCCACCCACCATCTTTTCAGAAGGACTTTGTGGCCAGCTCTGTGCATCTCAGAAAGCCTGCCAGAATGGAGAGCTGGGGTTTGATTAAGAAAGCGACCAGCTGCTGGGGAAATCTCTTATCCCTAAGCAAAGTATTTGCAAGTAGAACAAAACCTCCCATTCAAGGCCAGGGGATGCTCTGGGCTCATTAATGTCGGGCTTCCAGGATTTGTTCCAAGGGGAAAGGTTTTCACAAGCTGAGAATCCCCAGTGATGCTGGAAACCCAAACACAGTAGCCTAGGTCTACATGGACGAGATGAAACTTGCTTTGTGTACGTGAAAATCAGCCTGACTAATTCCCAATGCCTTGAAAAGACAGAGAATGGGAAAAAAAACAAAAACAAAACCCAAAACAAAAAACAAAAAACAAACTCCAAACCCACAACCCAATGCTGACTTCTGATTCCAACCTTCTTTCTTGGGTGATGACCATTAAGCTATGTTAGTTCTGCGAGCAAGAACAGCTTCCAAGGCATACTTTCTGTCTTGGCAACATTCACTTAAAAGCTCCCACTGTTCCACAGGGCAATGCCTAATGGAAGCCAGACTCAACAGGGCCCCTGTCCCGACTGTCATTTTCCTGTACCTCCTCCTCCCTCTGCCCTCCCAGCACCGGCCTCAGACTTCCACTGGGACCCAGAAATGAAAATAAGAAATGCAAGGGTAATTAGTCACTGTCACACACACTGGGGAGGGTGAACGCAGGCATCAGCTTGGCATTTCCGGATTACCCCAGTGCGGTCTTTGCCTTCTTGCCTGTAGTGGGAGGTAGCTTCAGGGCCACCTATTGGCCTGAAAAATATTATTCTTACTATCACACTGGTTTCTGTCTCTTGGGTACCATGTTTGGCCTTCCCTGATCTTTGTCTACAGCTCACAGGGAGGTGTCTAGTTACACGGGAAAATAAGGATTGGGACCAGCCCTGCCCTGGAACACAGGCTAAACAAGGCTGTTTCTTTTCAGAAAGCCATTTACACCTTCAGCTGGTCCTGGAGGTGGTGTGGGGGTGGGAACTGCGGTCTCTCCTGTGCCCACGTGGGAAACTACATGAGGGTAGAGGGTGGTATTCTGCTTCCGGTACTTTTCTGACCACCCGAGGTCTCTGGGACTTCTTTGGTACCCGGGTCTTCTGGAAGAGGAAGACACGGAGAAGGCCAGCCTATGCGAGTGAGCGAGGCCAGTGGTGTCTGCAGCAGGGACCTGGCTTGTGCAGAGTCAGAACATTCAGAACATTCCACCGTGTGAGGTGTGAGGGGTGGGGGCTTGTTTTCTTGTTTGCTTTTGGAGTAGGAAAAGGTGGGTAAATATTTTTAGTTCCATTTCACATTTCCCTATTTTCTACCAAGTGCACAAAGCATTTTTATAAGCAAAAATAATCCAAACGCACACAAGCATCCACATTTAGAATAAATAGTTTGCTGGTATTAAATTTTTTTTTTAAATCCACTTAAGACGATTACTTTTCTACTTTCTGGTGGTATTGGAAAGAAAGAGCACAAACCTGTGGTGAACAGAAATGTAGTATAAAGAGTCTCACCTCACCTTCCTTGTACAGCTTTGAGGAGAGTGGCAGATGGAAGGCCCTGGTTCACCCCATGGAACAGTGACCATAGGACAGGCACAGTTCTGTCACAGTCTTAAAGGCTCTCCCTGACAGCTCCTCCAACCCTTGGACAGGTTCCCTCTGTTGAGGGAAAAATAGCTAAGGTGTCAACAATGTGATGTGCCAGAGGCTCTAACGCCTGGTTAAACAGGAGCTACCACAGCATCTGGGTCGGAGGGTATTTTACAGTCCACAGGGAGAACACTTGTTCCCTAAATATTTGTTTTCCTGGCTGGAGATGTCTGTTTGCCCTGCTATATAGTTCTTGCAGGTTTGCTTAAGAAAGAGCTTGTTTTGGTTGGAAAACAAATGCGAGGGTGGGGGTGGGGTGGGGAGAGGAGTGGGGAGGTTGGCCATAGTAATGGAGGGGGGGGGGTGAGTTATCTCTGACTACTGTTGGCATAAACTTCCAGGTAAGAGTACACAAAGATCACACCTGAGGGCCCATGCAGAGCCCCTGCCTGTGCCTGTTAGAGATCAACCCTTGTCATTACTACCGCTAGCTTTCCGGGGTGGGGTGGGATTGTAGGGATGGGCATTTGAGGAGATAGAAAGGAAGGACGCGGCTGTGGTGCACGCTGGGCCCTGGCTTCACGCCAGGAGACGGGGCGACCCCCGATTCAGCATCACTAAGAAGCTTGCAGGGAGGGAGAGGCACAATGCCAGGGTCGTACCTTACGATGCTTCACTACGTAGTACAGGATGGGTGTCCGGCTGCTCCCCTCATGGCGAGGCCGCCACACCAGCTCGTACGAATCTGTCTTGGAGGTCCGGGGTGAGCTGAGGATGATAGGTGCCTCTGCAGGGGCTACTTGTTCCTCTCCCGGGCACTTCAGGGAAGTAGGTTGTACCGATGTTGGGGGCTTAACAAGTCCCGGCTGTTCCCGAAGCATCTGGTCAGGTCTGCTGGGTCTGGAGGGTAGCATGGGGGGTGTGGCAGCAATCGGCTTGGTATCCCTCCCGGGTCTCAGGGTTGTGTCTGAGGACCAAGCAGGAAAGAGAAGGGAAGGGGGGAAGGTGTTAGTGGCCCTGATCACCTGCCAGGGAGAAAAACAGAATAAAATCAGAGAAGACCTGACATCAGAGAAGACACGAGCCCAATCTGAGACACACAGCTCTGCAGAAGCGAAGGCTGGTGTCCTTATCCTGCCAGAAGGAAAGGAGGTCTTTCCACGATGCTGAGGATTATATTTAAATTGGTATTGCGTTTTATTCAGTGTGTGTGTGTGTGTGTGTGTACACGCGCGCGTGTTCGTCCGTGCTCGCACGTGCACACGCACGCACACGCGCACGCGCACACGCTCTGTGAATGTGGGTCCAGGAGCTTGAATGTTGACGTGTTTCCCCTTCTCGCAGGGTCTTCAGGCTTAGCAGGAAGCACTTTTACCTGCTGAAGCATCTCACTGGCACTAATGTGATGGTTTAAACACCAACTGTCCCCTCTAGGCATTGTCCCCTGATTGGTCCCTTGCTTCTAGTGAGATTTTAGGGAAGGCTGGGCCTCGCTGGAGGAAGTAGGCCACAGAGGCATATTTTTGAAGGTTATTCTTTCCCTCAGTTCCCTCCTCCCCCACGGTCTCTCTGCCCTATAGTTTCCATCACAGAAACTGCCATGAAGTTCTGCCTCACTATGGGCCCTGACTCAGTAGGGCTATGGCTCTGCCCTGAAAGCTCTGAATTCATGAACCAAAGGAGGGTTCCTTCCCTTCAAGCTGTTTTCTCCTTTGAAGTTATTTTCTGTTTGTGCTGGGAAAAGTGACAAACCCAGAAAACTGGCACCAGGGATGTGTGACGGACGCTGTACGTAAATCTGCCATGCGGTTCTGTTGCCTTCGGGCTGATTTATAGGGGGTGGTTTAGAACGGGCTTGAATGCTAAGGGAGCTGCACAGAGTTCTGTCGGTAGAACATGATGGGGTTCAGGCAAGCTCAGAAGAGCAGGATGCTGACGGTGATGGCAGTGAGGCTGTACTTGGAATTTAAGGAAGAGTAGGAACTCTGCTAGGAATTGGACTATAAGTGCTCCTGGGACAAAGACTGAAAAGCCACATTTGAAAGTGACAGACTAACTAGAGGAAATCTCAAGGTATTTGAGCATCTAGGCCTCCATATGACTAATGCCAGCTGATTTTAAAACGTCTATAGAAAGAATTAGGAACAAGGAGGAGTTCGAAAACAATTTTAAAAATACGCATTGGGCCAAGGAAAACTCCTTAAAGTCATTAAGGTCATCAGAGAAGTCACAGACTTTGCATCTAAATGGCAAGAAATATGTCTTGAGGACATGTCAGGAAATGGTTGGACCTCACTCTGGGCAGCCTGAAGGGTGTAGAGGTTTTAAATCATCTGGAAGACGTTGCTTTGAGATGAGAACTCTGGAACCACCTGTTTGCACAGGGTCCCTTAGTGAAGCGCTTCCCCTTCTCGCAGGCATCTGGGCATTCGTGGGCTACAGGATTGTAGGTGTGATCTGAATGGGATAGGCTCGGGCAAAGAAAGGACTTCAGTTCTGAAGCCATGCAGAATGCAAGAGCTGCGAGGTCAGATTCCTCCCAGATGTTAAAGGAAAGCCCGAGAGGCCAGGCAATGCCTGGCAGGCACACAATCCCCACCAAGAGCCCTGAAGAGAGTCAAGCACGCAGCTGTGGGGTGCAATGGAGTCCCAAGATGTTTAGAGATACCATCAAAACACAGACTGCATGCAAAACAAAGCAACAGGCAATGGATGGAGCTTACCCAAGAGAGAGGTCATGTGGGCTGCAAACAGCAAGACTGCATGGTCAGGCTGCCCATGACTGCTGAGGCCCACATCCACGTTGCCCTAGATACTAGATATGAAGCTACATGACTTAAGGCTTGCCCTGCTGGGTTTTGTTTTTGCCTTCTTGTCTCTCACTTCTATGACATTCTATCTTGTTAGAATGAGTGTGTTTATTCTGTGTTATCGTACGCTGAAAACAGACAATAACTGATCTTTTGTTTTGTAATGGTCACAGCAAAGAGCTTGACTTGAGTCACAGAGGAGACTTTGAACTTGGACTTCTTTAAGTTCCTTAAGATTTTTTTTTTTTTTAATCTGCGTGCACGTATATGTATGAATTTATGTGCACTTTGTGAGTACAATACCCTTTGGGGGCCTGAAGAGGGAGTCAGAGACCTTAAACTAGAGTCATTGGCAGTTGTGAGCCACCTGACGTTGGTTCTGGTAACTGAACTTGGGTCCTGCAGTTGACAAAGGGTGGACTCGTGATGGGGACATGCCATTTCACCTTGAAACTTTAACACTGACACACAGTGGGTCTTTTCCCTTCTCCACTGAGGTGACTAGAGACATGAATTCAATTGGGACCGCTCTCTGAGAATCTAGAAGCCAAGGGCAGTGTGACAACATTCCTCCCACAGACTTTTCCAGCCTCAGTCCTAGCCCTACTTGACCCCCTTCACCATAGGACATTGGCATCTGATAATGATGGCACTAAACTGTATCGTCCACCGTAGTTTTTCTCTCAAATTCCTGCCATGGTTTCATCTCCTTTATAGGATGCTTTCTCAATAGAGAGAGTCTTTCTCATGCTTTGCATTCTCTACCTCACCTGGTACATGCTGAGCACACAGTAGGTCCTAGTTAGTGCAAGTGACAATTGAAACAGATCAAGCTAAAGAGAAAGGTCTTACTCATCCTTGTTTTAAAGCCCCGGTTATAAAGTACAGATTCTTCATAATCATGGAAACCCACAGACTTGGAAAAATTATTCATTTTTTTTTAAAAAATCCCATCAAATAGGTCATACTCATTAACAATAATTTGCACAGTTGATTTATTAATAAGTCCATGTAATTTTGAACTTACAACTAAAAGTCACTACATTTGGCTTTACTTGAGAAAAGGACTGTATACCTGCTTAACCAGAATTTCTGACCCACTTGCACTCACCTGGCCGAGCGGTCCTCAGTTGGACCACAGCGTGGGCACTGCCAACCGCATTCTCAGCCATGCACTGGTACACGCCTTCGTCCTCAGGCCTGACACTGACCACCCGCAGGGCTCTGCGTGACAGCCGGAGGCGCTGGCTGGAGGTGAGGGGCACCGCATTCCTCAGCCATAGGACAGAAGGTGGGGGGTTTCCTCGAACCTCACAGGTGAGCTTTGCACTCTGGCCCCATGGGATGACCAGTTGGGACAGCTCCACTGTGACCTCAGGGGGTTCTGTGGAGAAAACAGATCAGAATGAGGAAGGCTGTGTTTTCCCATCTCTAAGACCATACAAGCCAGATGAGAGATGCTGCCTCAGGACTGGCTTCCTCCTCACTGGCTGTTGGGTTCGTCCTATGGGAGGAGTGGGGTGGGACAAGATGTCTCGGTGACAAAGACTACACCAAGATCCACGGCCTAAGTTCTGAGATCTAAGAAGTTCTGTCTTCCCAGAGTGCTTCGTTACTCATCAGCTCCATGGCCTTTCACAGTAGAACCCTTTCTGAGTTAAGTCACATGCTTGTGATGGTTTGTATATGCTCTGCCTGAGAGCAGCACTACTAGAAAATGTGGCCATGTTGGAGAAGGTGTGGCCTTGTTGTGGTTGGTATGTTACTGTGAGTGTGGGCTTTTAAGGCCCTCATCCTAGCTGCTTGGAAGCCAGTATTCTGCTAGCAGCCTTCATATGAAAGATGTAGAACTCTCAGCTCCTCTTGAACCATGTTTGCCTGGATGCTGCCATGCTCCTGCCTTGATGATACTGGACTGAACCTCTGAACCTGTAAGCCAGACCCAGTTAAATGTTGTCCTTAGAAGAGTTGCCTTGGTCATGGTGTCTGTTCACAGCAGTATAATCCTATCTAAGACTGTGCTTCTAGAAGAGCCAGGAAGATGAGTGCAAAGATTAAGGAAGAGGAAGCCCATGGAAGCTCACCAAACACCTGGACGTTGTAGAGGATGACAGCTGCCCCGGGATCCCCAACCCCATTGCTGGCCATACATCGGTAGGTGCCTGAGTCCTCCTCGCTGGTGGTGTCAATAAGCAAGTTACTCAGCAGGAAGCGAGTCTTGTTATAGGCAGCAATGCTGGACCCATCCTTGGCCCACGTGACTCGAGGTGGCGGGATCCCACTGGCCACACACTCTAGTATGAGACTCTGGCCTTTGGTGACAATGACGGTCTGGGCTTCCAGTGGGTAGATGATGCGGGCAGCCTCAGCGGTGGAGCCTGGAGTGGGGAAGGAGGACACAGAGAGTAAGATTTGGGCTTTCCCCCAGCCTGTCGCTGATGATCCAGCTCCAGAAGGGCTCCAAAGAACATGGACTTGAGATGAGCTCACAGCATTGCCAACGCAAGGCCGCTTATCAAGAGCAAGGTCTTCCTCCTGCCCAGAACGTAACTTAAGTCTTTTTTTTTTTTTTATAAGCTACAAGTGCTTACAGAAAAATGAGGGTGCCAAGATAGAAAGCATTTCAACTTGGCTTCAGGCAGTACCCCCTGAGCTTGAGGACAAAGTGAGGCACCAGAATCTGCTAGGCCCTTACTCGACCTCAACATCCAAGGGAGTGTGTCCCTTATAGGGTGAGGAACCTTCTAAGCTGAGCAGGAGCCGCTGTTGAAAGTTAGACGTTTCTTGCAAAGTCCCCAAACACAAGCCAGTGCTTCTTTCTGGTGCTCAAGATAGAAGGCAGCCATTTTCTCATAGCTGGGAAGAAAGTGCACTGAACGAATGGCCGAAAGGAAGAGACTCTCCAGTGTGCTGCTATCCCAGGGTCCCTAGAGAGCCTGCCTCATGATCCACTGTATGGGCTAGCCAGCGGGCCATAAAATTTTGGTGACTCTCTATTCCTCCTCAGGAAGAAGAGTAAAAAACGTTTTGCTCCATTAGCTTTGGCAGCACACCTCCTCGGGTGCTCAGCAGCAGCTCACTGAGTATTTGGGGGAACTTTGAGGGGCGCTCAGGAGGTGAGTGTGCTCTCACATGAATGGGGGAGCCTGTGGGCCTGTGTAGATTTTCAGCAGAGGAGACAATTTAGGAGTAAGGAGTAGAGGGTAGACCGAGAGGCCACCCACAAGGGTGCCCAGCAAACTCATCCCGCCTGCAGAGTTACACGGAGCAACAGGCGAAGGGAGTCGCCCTCCACAGTGATGAGCTGTGGTGGCAAGCAAGGCTGGGATGCTCTAGGCTCACGACCCCGAACTTGGTCTGCTGTGTCCCCTGATCCTCCTCTCGCTTTCCAGCTTTGCTGGGCCTTATTCACACCACCCCATAAATGACAAGCGAGCCTGGTCCTTACGGCGCACGCGCAGCCTGTCGCCGGAGCCGGAGGTTTTCACTTCCTGGGTCACCGGGTTGTAGGCGGCACACTTGTACATGCCTTCGTCCTCCTGGCTGGCATTGACAATTTGGAGATTCCCCGATGGCATGATCAGGTAGTTGTCTGTGGAGACGGTAGGGAAGAAGCAAGATGAAGTGCATTCGGGCCCAGAATCTCACAGTCTGAAACTCCCCTAGACTTAAGGGGTCCAAGAGAGAATCAGAGAAAGCCTGAAATGCTGTTCTCCACAGAAAACTTAGTGCCGTGTGGGCAGAGCACCAGAGTAAGGAAGTGACTAACTACAGGCTCCTGGCTGCATGGCTGACGGCCTCTGAGTTAGTGCTTGTCTGGGGTTCATCTTACACTCTCAGGGGAGCTAGGGGAAGGTAGAGAGGATGCAGGGCTTATGGTTAACCTGGACTTGTGCTCTAGGTCAACAGGATAAGGTGTGATCCGAAGACATTAGTCAGCCTCTTAGATCCATTTATAAAACAGCAGAACGTCGTTGCTAAAACACTATTAAGGTCGGGCGTGGTGGCGCACACCTTTAATCCCAGCACTTGGGAGGCAGAGGCAGGCGGATTTCTGAGTTTGAGGCCAGCCTGGTCTACAAAGTGAGTTCCAGGACAGCCAGGGCTACACAGAGAAACCCTGTCTCAAAAAACCAAGCCGGGTGTGGTGGCACACGCCTTTAATCCTAGCACTTGGGAGGCAGAGGCAGGCGGATTTCTGAGTTCAAGGTCAGCCTGGTCTACAAAGTGAGTTCCAGGACAGTCAAAGCTACACAGAGAAACCCTGTCTCGAAAAACCAACCAACCAAACAAACAAACAAAAAACAAAACCAAACAAAAACCAACCAAACAACAACAGCAACAACAACAACAACAACAACAACAAAACACTGTTAAGATTGAGCCTCGAGCCCCACAAGTGAGGAAGAGGTGAGTTACCTCACTGACTTTAGCATTTCCTACCCTTCTGTGTCCTCACTCTAAGCCACCTTCCTAGTGAAATCCTTCTACTGAAGAGGAATATTCTGACCCCTAGCCATTGTCCTATCTGTGACAACCACTGAGACACCATATTGTTCCTCGCTGGCCTGGCAGGTTTTCTCTGCTTCTGGTCCAAGAGGGTTATTGGTGGGTGGGGCTGAAGCATGTGTTTAGGTTTGGTAGGCAGGAGGCAGACTCACAACTTCTGGACAGCCCAGCCACAGGGGTGGCCCTCTGTTTCCTGGCAGGCAAGACACTGGCCTTCAGTCAGCTCTGGGCTCTGTCCTGGTGGCCCCTCCTGGGACTCAGGACGTCACCAAGCTTGGTGCCTGCCTGCTGCTGGGCCACCCAGGTGAGAGCTGCTTAGGCAACTGCCAGATGGAGTGAATCTTGTCCCGGGCTGCTGCCAAGCCTCCGCTGGCCAAGGCTTAGAGTTCCTGCTCTCTCTTATCTCGTCTCTGCTATTTCTGAGTGATCGAACCAGGGTGCTTACATTTCAAAAGCAGCTTTCTGTCTTTTCAGAGTTTCTTCCTCCTCCCCCTAAGATTTCAATCACAAAATATATTCTTTTCATAATGGAAAAAAAAAAAAAGTCTATACTGTGGAAAGTATGCATTTTGAGTTACAAGGCCAGGGCAAGTGAAATTAACTTGGTCTTATGTGTAAGTTTGTTGTGAGGTGAGCTGACTTCATTTTAATGGACACACGCTTCCTTGTTGGCACGGTGAACCCCTGTGGCCTTCCCTAGGCCAGCCATCATGTCCACTGTGGTGGGAGCAGGAAGCCGAGAGAGCGGAGATCACCACAGTGCCCAGGAAATGGGGGAGCTGTGCAGTCCCACCAAAAGATTGCTTTGCCATGTGGGGGAAGGTCCTTTCCCACCAGGGAACACTGAGCTCTGGGGACTCTGGGCTTGTCAGGCAGCCTTTCTCTACACGCCTTGTGACAAGGGCTTGAACAGGGAGCATCAGGAACCAGTCATGTGCTGAGCGTTTGGCAACACCCTCCAGGGCCCCACAAGATGAGTTAAGTCTCCGTGACAGGACAGAGGAACTCCATCATGGAAACTGCCCTCTTACGATCTTTGAGTGCCAAATGTCAGAGTACAGGACAGCTGGCTAGCCTGAGGTTGGGGCTGTCAACATTATCATGGGGACTCAGGGAGGTAGCAACAGCTGACACAAATGAAAGCAGTCAGAAGCCAGCTCTCCTGGGCTTCCTGCCCGTTCCTTACCTCTAGAGGCCTCCAGCCACTCCTGTTTGACACTGTACCGGACCTGGGCTTTTGGGTGGCTCTCAGGCAGGTGGCAGGCAATGACGGCTGTGTTCCCCTCGTCTACTTCGATCACATGTTGCACATCTAATTTAAAGTCCTGGAGATCTGTGAAGAGAAAGGAAGGTTCCTAATTGACCTGGATGGAGAATGTCAGTGTGTTATCCCGGGTGGGTTCCCGTTGGGAGTCGCAATAAATGACTTCAGCATTCACTCCGGGCCCTAAGAGAAGGCTGAGAAAGTTCGCAGACTCTGGAGATATGTACGGGTTTATAAGGACTGTTTGCTGCACAGCCCTCATCACTAGATGTAATTCAACTTGAGGTGTATATACATGTAAGTTTGGGGAGACATTGAGAACCCTGCTAGAAGGTGGTCAGAACAGTAATTCTGTGACACTGAGCCCTAAGAGTGAGCTGGTCTTACACAGCTGTCCTAGATATGTGTCCTAGTCAGGGCACAAAGGTCCAGGCACAGCCGTCAGAAGGTTCTATAAATGGGGACTAAAGAGAAAGACGGAAAGAAACGCTCATGTTTTCATCCAGTTCCATCAAGAAGAGCCTCCCAGGTTCTTCTCATACATTCGCAGAAGGAGAAAAGTGACTCAGTTTCCAACCTTGATCACAGCCAAGATGCCACTACCCAGAATCTACTGTCTCTAATGACTACTCCGCTCTTGAGGGTGATAGGTGGGACTCGGTGGATGCCAAGTCTGGAATGTACATGTAAGGGGCAGTATCACATGATTTCCTGCCCCCGAAACAGAGCCAGCAAGGGATGAGCCTCCATGAGTGTTGATGGTTGCTGTGGGCATAAGGCTTGTTTGTATAACAGTCTACATATTTTCACGTTCCTCCTCTGAGGAATGTCCTCTATGCCAAGTTTAATGACTCCATGATAATCAAAGACAGCATGGATGTGGGAGGTAAAGACCTGTCTATGTCTCCACAAAATGGTAGAATCCTGTGACCTTCGGGGTAGCTCTTAAGACTGTGGGAAAGAACACTGAAAAATATGAGTTTGAAATATATAATTTCTCAATTATGCAAAATATAAGGATGCAATATGAATTGTATAAGGAGCTTCACAGATTTAAGGGAACAGAGGCAGCTGTGCTATGATCCAGCTTGTCAGAAAGATACTAAAGAAGGAGATAAAGAGATTTAGGGAGTGGTGATTGCAGGGCAAGATCCCACCCAGCTAAGTTTACTGTTTGTGCTTACAAAGGCTGGTAGATTCCTGAGTTCAAGGTGAGCCTGGGGCAGAGCTAATTTAGGTTCAGGAGTGGTCAGAATGGTCATTTCAATGCAGGATCCCACCCAGCTATCTTATTGTCTGTGCTTATGTTTGCTGTCTTTTCCTAAGAATCGAGGGGCTGGGGTCATGGGGTGCTGATACATGGAATAATCAAAATGGAACCTGGGGTAAAGACTGCATTGGCATGTAAAATAAAAGACTGGACTTTTGGTCTACAAGAGATGAGCTATCCAGAGAGATTTTAGAATACCAAGAGAAAGTTGTCTCGAGCAGAGAGCTCTCAGGAGATCCCCAGAGAGAGCAGAACAGAGAGGGCAATCTGAAAGCTGTCTCAAGCAGAATATGGGCTGTCAGCTTGGACCTATGACTTGACCTGCAGTGACACGCTTTGCCACTCTCAAAACACCCCTTCTCTCAGACCCCCTCTCTAAGCTGAAGCTTTCCCTTAGCATGTGGATACCCTAATGATTCTCCTAGATGACAAGGGATCTCCGAGGATACCCCAGCTGGTACCCCTCTGTGGAATCTGAGAGGAGCTGAGGATCCAGACACAGGCTTCAGCATCCTTTGGCACCCTGCGGCTACTTCTTCTGTGTCAGCTTTGTGGGACAACTAGCGTAAAAGCAGAGAGGATGAAGACCCATCTGGAGCAGGGGCAGGATGTGTCCTAAACAATCCATGTGTCTAAAGACAAATCTCTTTGCATGGGACAAATCACTGATGCTGTTGAAAAGCCGGGCTATTTCTACCACAACACCACATTCTGAACAGGAAACTTGGTTTTCAGGATTGTAGCTGGATCTATTTTAAGAAAAAGAATAAAGCCAATAGAATACAATAGAAAGGGCCAACAATATTTTACCCAGACACTCTTTTCAGTGTGGTACCGAGGAAGCCATGGAAGCCCACCCTCAAAACGCAGACCGTTCCAAACTTCGCTTAGCCTTGGGCTTCCTGCAATTTCTCTGCAAGACTCTACCTGCCTGCAGTGTTGTTTCCATGGGTCACTCAGAGAATGTAAGCAGAACAAGCAAAAAATAAGGTTTCTCACAAGACATTAGAAACTGCCAACAATAAACTAGAGTCATCACAGGGGAGCCTGGTGATCGAGTCACCAGGCAAGGACACGGAACTTTTCTACTTAATGGAACTTCCTAGAAGTTGTAAGTCAGACCATGGTAGAGAAGAAAGCCCACTGCTTTTTATGAAAAGATCATTGTCCCTTTCATTTCAGTATTAAACTTACTAAGGACAGGGCCAGGACTTGTTCATATGTGTCCTCTAAGCCTAACTCGGGTCTTGGCCCACAATGACAGTAGATGTTCAATGACTTACTATCATGGAAGCCAAGCTTCACACGTTGGATGCCCATTTTCACGGCCTATGAACCCAAATTCTCTCAAAAAGTTTGGTTTATGTCGTGAGCTCAAGTACAGGACCCTAACACAAATGTTCCATAAACATTTACCTAAAGTGTGACCGAGGGCAGTTACTTTGGAAAAAGAATATCTGGTGACTGGGAGGTCAAAGACGGCATCTGATCCCCTTGAAACTGGGGTTGCAGACAGCTGTGCGCTGTTTTGCGGGTTATAAGGGTGCTGGGAATTGAACCCTGGGTCCTCTGGAAGAACAGCCATCACTCTTAACTGCAGAGCCATCTTAACTCCTTAGCAACGTGTAAACAAAGGATCCTACATTTTCATTTTGCGCTGGGGCCTGTAAATTATGTAGCCCTGATCTGGCTGAGCCTCTAGGTTAGGATCGTGAGTGAGCTTCACTCTGAGAGGAAGAAGATGAACTATGGGAAAGGGGATGCCTGGGCCCAGGTTCCAGCTGAACACAGGTAGTGCCACTCCTTTGAAAAACATTTCACTGAAACCATGCAAAGGCCCTGATCCTCCTTCAGGGCAGGGCGCCTTGTACCTGCCAAGGGAGGAAGCTCCCCACAAAGTGAGCTGTGAGCAAATGCACTTGAGAAGCATCTGGAAAATTCCTCAGGCACTGAGAACCATTCCCCTCCATGCTCCAATAAATCTAAAGCTACCCCACCAAGAGTTGTCCCCTCCCACCCCACCCCCAACACCCACGTCTTCTTTCTTTACATCATTCCAAGGAAAACTGCCCCAAGCAACAATATACTTAAACCCAGCAGATCATTTTGAAGAAAGATGTGAACAACCAAAAGGAGCTTGGCACCAGAAAGCCACCTCCATCATAATGTCCCCAGGCTACTGCCTCCACTACAACGGAAGGCTCATCCGGGCGAGAAGTATGTGCTCCACCAAGCACCACCCACCTCACCACCAAGTGCTAGAACACTGGGTCCTCCTTACGCCCCTCTTGGCTCTCAATACGCCCTCTGACAACTGCGAGAGCAGAAACAGAAGGCTGAGCACTCAGGCAGGCATGGAGCTGGGCATTGGTCAGCCATGCAACCCAACTCTCCCTTTGTTCTGATGCCAACATGTGCACAACAGCCCGTGTGGGCAGGACCCTGGACACCCCATCTGGGTGCCCCACTCCTCATAAGGGCTGACTGGCAGGCAAGACTTCTTGGCTTCAAAACAAATAAACAGCAGTTTGGTCTTTGCTGCTGTCCCCTCCTAGTGCCTCCTAAGCTTAAGTCTTAACTGCCATTTCTATCCCTCTCAGTTTGGTGGCTGCGGTAAAAATTCACTAAGGGATCAAAGGTGGAGTTATGAAGTGATGAATGATGTAAAAATCAGGGCCCCCGTTCCTTGTGTTTCTGGCCAGGAAGGAGGCCAGAGATGGAAGAGACTCCGTGATCAATAACACAACAGTCTATTAGCAGCAGGCAGATGCGGAGGCATGCCCCATATGAAGGGGAGCAAGCAGCCAGTTCTGCAGAAAAGTTTCCTGGCCTTCAACAATGCCTCACTGGGAATAAGGGGCAGGCCTTCCGTTACAAATGGGGTTAACAGGCCTCTTGGTGGAAGGGTGGCTCAAGTTTCATGGGAAATGGCTTGATAGGACACACACCTGTCCTTGCCTGTTGTCTGTGTACTTGAGAAATGTGTTGCAGGAATGTTTTTTCAGCTTTAATCTCTTACCTTCCCTCGCCTACTCCTTCTGTATCCTCTCTGCTCATTCTTCCAGCTACTTCATTGTATTACCCAGTAGATCCATTCATTTATCAGGCCTCCCTACGTCAAAAGCCCTGGTCCTTGAGGTCACATCTGAGGTTACTAACAAGCCTGCTGTCACAGTACTTTCTGAGAAAGCCCATCGCATTTAGAGCTCTATACAGAGCCTTGCCTAGTCGCTTCTCCTGAAAAGCCCAGATTCCAAAGGGAAGCTGCATATTCCAACTGTGTTACTTTTGTAAGATGCCTAGATGCACTGTCTACAGACATTTCTACAAATGCTCACTGTGTGCTGCATTCTATACTTCCTCTTTCCACTTAAAGGGAACATTAGGCCCTGATTCTCTTGGTTATCTCTTGAGAGATATTTATAAGCACTTCCTACCTGGTGAGGTGCGTGTGTGAAACCACATAAGGGCACGTCTGATCTTGAGTTCATTTGAACTTTTCAACTACTATCTCGTCCTCCTCATTCTGCCCTTAATAAGAAGCTCTTAATAATATACAGAATAAACCAAGAGGTGGTAACACATGCCTTTAATCCCAGAACTCAGGAGGCAGAGGCAGGCAGATCTCTGTGAGTTCAAGATGTAGCCTTGTCTACAGAGCAAACTCCAGGACAGCCAGGCCTATACAGAGAAACTCGGCCTCACAAAACCAAAATAACAACAACAACAAAAGTTAGAATTGTGAATTAAATTGTAATACTTGGAGGAATATGCCTATGTACTCTCAGTACGAACTGTCAAATCCTAACCAAAGACTTAACCTCTTCCCGAAAACTTACTCTGTAACACGTCCGGTTACAGAGTGTCTAGGGTCCCAGCTCCAAGTGAGGGCGTTTATCACACACAGCCGGGTCCCATGCTCCCCCTGTGTTCTCAGAGATCAGGGGACAAGCTTGCACTTATCTGCTGAGGTTTGTCTGGGACCCACCCATCCAGCACTGCATGGGGCTCACTTGGCAAAGCCACTGCTGCTGACGCTGCCCCAGAGCCATGGGCAAATTTCTGGGCTTACTGTTGTCAATTCTATTCCTCAATTCTCATGGCCTCCGAGCCTCAACTTGCCCCTGTGGCAGCTTGTTGTGTCTATGGCGCTGAGCTTGCAGAGCTCGGGAAGAGCCCGTGCTGATGGCGGCACTATTCAGTGATGCAAAACGACCCTGCGGTCTTTTTCTGTACCTCAATCACTTTGGAGAATGGCCCCTAGACAAGGAAGTAGAGATACTGAGTGCCTTCTCTGTATGAATCACTGAGTCACAGCTTCATAGAAGGACTTAGGTGTGACACCAAAGAAGGCAGAGGGGCCATGGCATTGTTTCTCTAAGTGGTCTCGGGCAGTATTGGGCTTTCCTGAGCCCTAAACTGTTCTACCGATGGACAGGGGGTCACACACCTCACCCGATCCTTTGGTTGTCTAAGACACACCCAATGGCTTAGCTTTACCCACGAGTTATCCTTGAAGGAAAAGTACCTTGCAAATGGAAAACCACAAAAGCCACCTGCTAAGGTCAGGGGACCAAGAAAAGCGGCAGCTGATGGTGCTCGTGAGCTCGGGGAGCCTGGCACCTGGAGAGTGACTGGGGTTATGGCTTGGGCAGGCCTCTCAGAAGCTGAGCATCTGAGGAAATGACTAAGCATTTGCCAGTGGGTAGCCAGGGCACACAGACCACTAAAGTCAAACAGCACTATAACTCACCAGGCTGGCCCAAACCAGTGTTTCCTAAGGCAGACATTTAGCACAGTTCCATCCCTTCAAGCCTCATGGATGCCTCTACTCAGACATTCTGGTATGCAGAATATTCACAGAAAGTGCAAAGGGAATAAGATAGGTCCTGGACTGCGGGGCTTCAGTCTAACAGATGAGATAGGTTAAGGTGAACATAAGACAGATCACAGTCCTGCACCAGAGTGGACCCAGCACGGTCCTCGGCTCCTCCACTGACCGTCTAAGGCAGGCTGCCCCAAGCTGCATACAATTTGAGGAGGAAGCTGTAGATGCCAGCTTTGTGCCTTGCTTGGAAGGCCAGGACAGTGGATAAATATGTTTGCTCTCTTTGGGATTCCCCCCTCTCCCGCCAATCCAATTGTACAAATAATTTTGGCTCCAAACAAAACTCTTTCCTGACAGCCATGGAAACACGACATGAAATTTCTCAAACACACTTTCTGATGAAAGCATGCTACGCTGTCTTTTATTTAAATAAAAACCAGTTTCTGTTGGGGGGTGGGGTGGAGTTTTGCATCTGCCAAACAGATTAGTTGTCAAATCTTTTGTTGTGTGTTGTTTTTTCCCCCTCAGCTGAGGTGTGGTTTCCCACATTTGAAAGGTGGAAAGGCTAAGAATGAAGGAGAGATGAAAGAGACCAGAGGGCAGGAAGTAAAGGCAGAAAAAGAAAAATCCTAGTTAAGACAAGAGAGAGAGAATTGCGGCTGAGAAGAGGGAAGGCAGAAAGAGGCAGGCATGTGAGGGGAAGGAAAGAAAAAAAAAAGAATCTATTTTGCAATGTTATTAAATGATTTGCAATAAACTGGCTTAAGGCTTGAGGAATTTTTTTTTTTTTTTGGCTTGAACCAATTAAAAAAATATTTTTAAAAGACGTAAGAGAACATGAAATGCGATTAGTCCTCAAAGACAAGTCAAAGATGGAACCCTGTCTCCACCAAGTCTGGCAGCCAGATGCACGGAGAGATGTCTGCAGCCATACTCATTTCTCTGACTGCAGTGCTTCTGTGAGGTAGTGCTGGCACACAAAAAGCTGCAGTTTCTTTTGGACCCAATGAGAGTTTGGAAAAAAAAAATACATTGAAGAAAGAGAGAGGAGAAAAAGATTTACTTGCCAACAACCCACATCACACATACTTCTCTGATCACCCAAATATAAATATAAATACAAACTCAGCAATGGGAAAATTCATGTAAATCCTGGTGGTCTGGACTCATCAGAGGCAAAGCTGGATCCCAGCATGGTCTTCGACAGGGCGGGTAGCCAGCACAGGGAGAGAGAGGAGGGTGGAAACAGGAGCCTGGCCGCTCCAAAGGGAACAGAGATCCTCAGCAGGCCCTTGTAAGCAGCATTCCAGGTTGGAGAGGCAGGACCACTATGCTGGGGACAGACAGGTTCATGTGGCCCTTCTTTCTTCCCTCACATCTGTCGGGACACACACATGCAACACACGCGCACTCTCGCATGATACGCCACAGTGACAGCTCTCAGAAGCCATCTTCTACCAGCTTGTAGGATCTGGTGGTTGAATTCAAGTAAGGCTACTCACTGAGACATCTTGCCAGCCCTCCGTTTCGCTTAATATCCTTGACATGTTTTTAAAAAGTCTTTATTTTATGTATACAGTTGTACTATAGTTGTCTTGAGACACACCAGAAGAGGGTATCAGATCCCATTTCAGATAGTTGTGCGCCACCATGTGGTTGCTGGGAATTGAACTCAGGACCTCTGGAAGAGCAGTCAGTGCTCTTAACTGCTGAGCCATTTCTCCAGCCCTCCTTTACACTTTTGACTTCCATCAGTTTTTTTCTAAAAGCCCTTTCTGTATCATCAACCTGTTTTTACAAATTTCTTGTTCTCTCTCTCTCTCTCTCTCTCTCTCTCTCTCTCTCTCTCTCTCTCTCTCTCTCACACACACACACACACACACACAAACACACATTGTGAAATTAGGATTAGCCAAAATTA
>NC_034601.1:39255360-39258362 GCF_900095145.1 Mus pahari
TCTCTGTGTCTCTGTCTCTGTCTCTATCTCTGTCTCTGTCTCTCTCTCTCTCTCTCTCTCTCCCTTCTCTCTTTCCCCTGCATTTCTATAATAAAGCTCTTAANNCATAGAGAGTCTCTGCTCCATCAAGATCCGCTGCGCACTCTGGTCAGTGTTGGGAACCTCTTCCCTCATCCCTCTCTCCTATAACCCCGGGGCTTTAGCAAGGTAGCTCCAGGGTCCCCAGGCAGGGCTGCCCCTTGGCCACCCCCTGAAGAGTGAGATAGAGGTATGCCGACCCAGGGATGGGTGGAAAGGGTAGGTAGCAGCCGTCCCACACCTGACTGACCAGAGAATAGGGAAACTCTGGTGGGGCATGGGCCTCCCCTCTTTTCCCTCAGGTCCCCCTTCTTTGTTCCCAACATTATCACCACCACCAGACTCAGCACCATTTTCTTTATAGAAAAAAAAAATGGTGGGCTGTTTGTTGGTTGGTTTGTCTGTTGCTTGTGTGGCTTGCTCGTTTGTTTGTTTGTTTGTTGGCATACATCACTGTTAAGTGATGACGCTTTAATTCAGATACGCTCTCTAGTTCTTGAACTGCTCACCACATTCCAAGATGGTTGGAAGTCTAAAAGTAAGGTCCAAGTAGAAATCACTAAACTTTTTCACATAGACCAAAGCAGAGCATGAAGGAACTTATCAAGCCACTAAATCATCCCTTTTCATCTTGCATCCTTACAACCAATCGTCCAGGGGTTTCAAGACTGCCGAATCAATGCCCCGCCCATCCTCAGTGCAATGGGCACCTTATGGCCCTCTCTTTTTCTCTTAGCTTAGTTAATAGACCTATAATTTTGTGTAAGTGTGTAAATAGGTGACTGAGTACACACAGAATTGGGGGAAAGGTGCCACGAGTCTTTCAATGTATTCTTGGTAAACGTGCCACAGGCTTGAGGTCAGTTTGATAGACAGTGCCTACTATGAAGCTGGTCTCCCAGCTTCCCCAGGCCAATATCTGCTCTTAAGTGAGATGCTCTGTGCAGAGTCTGTAGCCCTGGTCTGTTGAAGTGCTTGTTCCAGGCCACATAAGATTACTGTTGCTGATGCCATTTGAAGATTCTACCAGAATACCAGGGAGAATTCTTATAATTTCATGACTTATTTACCTAAAAAGAGAAGAAATTAGTCATGCCTCCTGCCTAGGGCTACTAGCATTTTTATTATTCTTTTATTAACATATTCAGCTGCTTAGGGCCTCTGGGTCTGAGGATCTTTGGATGATTTTTTTTCCTCACCTGGCCAAGTCAAACACATCATTTACCACTAAAAGCAGTAAATTTCAAACTAAGCCTGTCCTCCCGTTCCAAGTCTTGGCTGCCACGGAGCTGTCCCTGCCCTGGTTTCAGCTGCAGACTGCCCTCCTGGGGCAGCTCAGAAACCCACCTGTGTTTTCCTTTCTCCCCCAACTCTTCTTTATTCCAACATCCCTTCATCTCAAAGCAAAGGGCTCATACAGGAGTCCACGAGTCAGCCAAGCGACTCCACAGTTTTGTTTTTTGTTTTGTTTTGTTTTTCAATTTGGAGTAACTGGCTACTTCTTGTTTTCTCTGGGAGTCACACCCAGACTGTGTCAGACTGGTAGGGGCTGGGGATGCTACTACAGGGAGGAAAAAAAAATCCCTAACCTTAGAATTCCCTTCTGAACCACAGCATGTACATTCCTCAAAGGTAAAAAGATAAGACAGTGAGCCAAAGACAGCGTGGAGAATGGCCTAAAATAACAGAGGCTGGATGACTAACATTGGCGGTGGTGGCAGGATGATATAAGAAAAGTGGAGAGCTAGCTTAGTGGTTAAGGGCAGTACCTACTTTTCCAGAGGGCCCAGGTTTGGTCCCAAGCACCCATACAACTCTCTGTAATTCTAGTTCCAGGAGATCCTGTACCTTTTTCTGGTCACCCTGGGCACCTTGAATGCACATGGTATGCAGATGTACATGCAGGCCATACACCCATACATATAAAAATAAAAAAAATTAAAAACTTGGTTGTATTCACTATGGAAGAATCCTCGTCCTTCCAGACAGCCCCTAGGTCTGTCCACCATGTGAATCACTGAATTCAATTGTTAAAGGCTTGATCATGGCATGTAAAGATTTAAAATATTAAAGATAAAAGCAGAGCCACACACATTCTTTAAGATTCAATTCCTGAGTCTCTTTTAGTAATCTCACCTCCCAAAATTGAAATAAATAATTGCTAGTTGTTCGGCCCCTATTAAAATCTGTGCACATCTCTGTTGGACAACTTCAAGGGCCAAATGGAAGATCATTTTCTCCATTAGACAGATGAATCCCCAATAACTGTGACCAGAACTTTCTGGGATGTACTGGAAATTCTAAACACATCCCAGTTAAGACTGGGGAAGTCATGGTTTGAAGCTTCCCAAGGTGGACTTACTGATTTTCATTTTGCCTTACTAAATGATGTCTCTAAGGATAGAATACGTTTGTTAGGCAGTGAGTGTCTGAGGAAGAAGCTAAGATAAAGGGGACTAGACAATGAACCGAGTCAGTAGAATATGTTTTAGGAAGAGCATCATAGTGATGGCTGGAGATAAAGTTCTTAGGATCATTGGTTAGCCTGCATACTTCCTTTTCTTTTAGCCTCTCCAGCTCTCTGTTCTAAAAGAAGTGTGAGGGGAGGTTTAGAGAGGCTAGGAAATAGAGTATGAGTGTTAAAATGAATTTAAAGTAAAAAAAAAAAAATCAAGACACAATATGCAAATAAAATATCAACAAATTAAGCTCCATAACACAAAGGCCTTAATGAAATTGTTGAATGTGTCCAAAGCAATTCCTGACAACATACAAGTACCAAGCCAAGAAGGCTGCATGAAGCTGGTGTCTTTCTCCTCTGGGAGGGTGTGATGGACAGTCTTGGGTGTCAATTTGACTACATCTGGCATTAACTAAAACCCAAATGGCTGGGTATACCTGTGAGGGATCTCTCTCTCTCTCTC
>NC_034601.1:39258724-39268543 GCF_900095145.1 Mus pahari
TCTCTCTCTCTCTCTCTCTCTCTCTCTCTCTCTCTCTCTCTCTATTGGTTTTACGAGACAGGGTTTCTCTGTGTAGCCCTGGCTGTCCTGAAACTCACTTTGTAGACCAGGCTGGCTTTGAACTCAGAAATCCACCTCCCTCTGCCTCCCGAGTGCTGGGATTAAAGGCGTGCGCCACCATGCCCGGCTACTTTCAATCTTTCTCACAGGCATTAGAACTTACTTCTTGAGGATTTTGGCTTACACCTAAAGACCAGCTAAGCTATCCAGCCTCCGGGACTGAACAACAACTACTAGACTCTTGGACCTTCCCTTCAGAGCCATTGTGACTACCTATAGTGCAGTGCTGAGACTCTCACAGGTGAAATCGAGGGCCAGGAAGAAGTCTGGAGCTCCCTAGCTGTCTGCTGTTGATTCTGGAGCAGAGTGCGACTTATTGGTTGAGCCATGCAGTAAAATGTTTATGGAAAGAGGAAGGAAGGAAGGAAGGAGGGAGGGAAGAAAGGAAGGAAGGAAGGAAGGAAGGAAGGAAGGAAGGAAGGAAGGAAGGAAGGAAGGAAGGAGTCAAAGGCATTTTAAATATTAAGTATAAGGCTGACCAGGAGATCTGAAGTATGGCTTTAGTGGTAGGAGAACATTACTAAAAAGCAAGGTTAGGTTAAACCACTGGTTCTCAACCCCCCTGATGCTTCAACCCTTTAATGTAGTTCATCATGTTGCGGTGACTCCCAACTATAAAAACTGATTTTTGTTGCTTCTGCGTAACTGTAACTTTGCTAGTTATGAATCATAATGAAATATCTGTTTTCTGATGGCCTTAAGATGACCCCCGTGAAAGGGTTATTTGACCCACAAGGGGTTGTGACCCTCAGGCTGAAAACTGTTGAGCCAAACAAGGAAGAAAATTCTCACGGGGCACAGTAAAAGTAAATGGTTCCCACCCACACATCAGGGCAGGTGGGGAAGACATGGGTGAAACTCTTGGAGGAATCCTGGACTTCCAGCTCAGTTTTTACCAAAATCTAGAAGCTGATGCTACCTGGTCGGCATGAAGTCTACCCACCAGCTTCAACACAGGAGAACCAGAGGCCTGGGCCAGGAGAGTTCTCTAGGGGCCTCCCTAGCCTTGAATCCTCGAGCCAGATCCTTGATTCTCCCCTATAAGGCTCTCAGCGGTCTCTAGAAGGAAGCCATGATGAGGCGTGTTGCCAAATAGGCCACACAGCATTGCTTTGTGCGAAGATGGAAGATGAACGTATGTAGGAAGGCCAGCAAAGGAAGCCTTAAACACACTCTCCTGCCTTGCCTGCCTCGAAATGCAGAGGGTGCCGTTGGCAATCTCATCTCTAGAGACCAGACTCCTTGTACACCAGCCAATCAACAAAACACAGGTCCATTATGCTCAGGAATGTGCTCTAAGAAACTTAATCTAACTGCTGAGTCTGGGCCAGACCTTCCAGTGGCATTAACCCAAAGATAGCACGCCCGCCCTTCTCTGTCCTCCACCAGCCTTCCTGGCAACCCAAGTCTCCCTCCTTCAATCCTGGGAGGCTGCAGCTCCACCCCTCCCCCCACACCCTCCTCAGCAGGACACCCACCCCACCTACTCACCCCATTTCCCCAAGTTCTCCTTCTTTCTAGTCAGAATCAAACATTTCACCTTGGATTCTCGGCTGATTGACAAGTTCTTGGCTTTCCAATGAGACCAGCTCACCTCCAGCACACGCCCTTCTCTGCCAACCACACACCCCTCAAGCACAGAGAACACAGGAGCCAAGAATTCTTTTTTAAAAAAAATAAAGATGGTAAATTGAATCTCCTCACACACAGGTCTAATTTGAATCAGAGAGGTCCAAACTAAACCACTTCTTCAGCAACTCGCCTTTCTCCAAACACTAAAAGGTTCGGGCTGGCTCCTCATTAGGCTGGACAGACAATTAGGGAGCATCTTCAGAGACTGCAGACACACGCCGATCGTTTGCAGATAGAATTTCTCTTCTAGAGGCTCCTTTAAGGCACAAATGTTGAAAGGTACATCTTATTTGGAATAATGAACTGGGAAAGAATGAATTGCCCAGCGACAGGAAATACTTCAGTACATTGTGAAAGAATGCTACTGTAGGGGGGAAAATAAGTAAGCTAGCTAAGGAGACAATGGGGTGTGTGAGAGTGATAGTTACATGATACTATACGTTAAATGCATATGCCCTTAGGATCCAGGCACTTTGTGCTTTACTGTTTGCATTTTATACTCATCGAAGCAGAGAGGTGAACTATCACATGGTCAAAGGAAAATGTGTGTCATATAGAGCCAAACAGGAAAGATAAGACTAGAAACTGTATTATTTGCTCAAATTAGAACAACTGTTAATACAATTCTTTAAATCCATTTTTCCTCCTGGCTATTTAGTTCCCAACAGCAACGACTCTATGGCTAATTATTATTAACTGCATAGGCCATAAGTTATGGCTTGTTCCCCAATTGGCTTATAAATTATTTAACCCATTTAAATTATTCTCTGTGTACAGTTTGGTTAGTTCTCTCTCCTTCAGTCCTGGCTGGCTTCTTCCTTCACATCTCCTCTGTGTCTCTCTGAGTTCATCTACCTGCTGGTTTAAGTCTGTCTCCTCAGACTGACGTCTCCAATCTCTCCCTGCAGCTCTTTTCATTCTCTCGAGATTTCCCAGAATCCTCTCTTCTCCTGCCTCCACCCCACCTCCTATTTCCTGTCTCAGCTCATTGGCCATCCGCTTTTTTATTGACAGGTGGTGCTTATAAGAGATTCTCTCTACATTCAACAACATAAATATATGGGTATGGATAAGACCTGGAAGAGAATATGCCACAGTGACAAGCAAGGTTGTGTGAAGATGGCAGACTTAGGGGTCATGTTGCATTTTACGTATTCCAAACTCCCTATCATGCAATTATAACTACAACATTGGTAACAGGATGTAGGGAATGTCTGATGCCAAGAAGTATGGTCCTGATTCGGCCACTCTTGACCAGATGCAATGACTCCTACCTATCTCTACCGTCTTCCTCTAAGCCTTCCAACACTCCCCGACTATCTCTCCAAGCACAGCCTGAGGAGAGTGCCTGGTTAGACTTTGCCCAGCACTTATCCTGCTCCTAGAGACCTGACGCTCAGAGTGAATGGCACACTTTCTGCTGAGAAGGAGAGTAGCTCCGTGAGGAGTTGGGAGAGCTTTGTCTCAAGGTCAAGCTCAGGGAGAGAGACACCCTTTGCCTGTGCCCTGTAGAAAGGGGTAGAACTTGGTATTCCCTAAGAAATCAGGAGCACCACCAGTGTAGTCCTCCTACACTCGCCCACACAGATGTTCTCTTAGGGGTCTGGAGCCAGGGTGGAGCCTTTCGGCCTTGCTCTTCTGCTCCCCAGTTCCTTGAAGCTCTCTTTCTGGGGCTCACAACTCATGTAGCTCAGTGATCTCAGCCAACTTCAATAGACCCAGGTTGCAAAAGGTTTCTCCCTTGGCTCTATGGTGTGGGGGAGCTCATTTCCTAGAACCACATCACCCATCAGCCCAGTGGTGATCGAGACACGGAAGCCCGAAGCAAGCTTATCAAGGTCAAGTGGACACTATGAAGTTATGAGAAAATAAGCCCTAGCAATCTCAAAGTTTATATCCAAATGCATAAAGTCTTGACAAGTTTCCCTGTGTCCTACATACATTACATGTGGGAAAGGCCAAGATGGAAGCAACTCTTTGATTCCCGGCTATAAGCTAAACATACATGAATGAGTATTGAGGCTGGGGAAAATATGGGATCAGTAATTGTCACGAAGGACTTATGAACAAAGGACTAGAAATCAGATAATAAACACCCTAGGTGAGGCTTCTCATCTGGCTGTGACCATCAAGACACTTGAACCTCACTTTATTTCTTATCGGATCCTCATAACACATACTTAAATTGTTTATACAAATTATATCCCACTTAAGACTGTGTGGCAAGAAGCACAAGGAAACTGAGTCAATCAGAATTATCTTTGTGTATGTGGAGTGGGTGGGAGGGAAGGTGTAGGCCACTTAGCTTTTGGCTTCCATACTGGCCTGACGTTGTATGTTTTTTTACCATAATAATCCCAGAAAATAAGAGATGAGAAAACATGAATTCAACATCACAAGCCTACAAACAATGACGTCAATCTCTCTCTCTCTCTCTCTCTCTCTCTCTCTCTCTCTCTCNCNCNCNCNCACACACACACACACACACATACACACACACCACACCATACCACAACACACAAATTATAATGAAAAATTAAATAACTTCTATTCCAGGCATTAGGAATATGTTGAGGCCAAGTTTGGAGTGCACAGGCTCTCTCCATAGCCTTGCTTTTAAAACCCTGACTGAAATCACTCTGACGATGAGGGAAGAGATAAAGGGTGCCCAGGAAGCAGGTGTCATATCTTACGAAAACAACTGACCAAGTAGAGAGGTGATGCCAGTTCTGGGCCCCCAGAACAGTTCACTCCCTGTAGATGTTCCACATATCACCCTATTCTGAGAACTTCTCCAGGACATCACAACCCCCAAGAGTGCTGAGCAGCCACCATGTTACCCTGAAAAATGTCAGCAGCTGGGGCCCCTTTAATGCTATGACTAACAGCATAGGGTAGGGATAGGAGAAAAGAGAGAGAGTGGGAAAAGGTGAGATCACACCACACAGAGTGGCAAAGAAGTACACTCACTGGCTAGTGTCACCGTGGCTGGCACACTGGCCACAGCTCCCGCAGGCATCCGAGCCACACACTGGTACCGTCCCACAGTGTGGTTGTTGAGGGCAGCAATAACAAGGGTCCCACGGGTGATGAAGACACCCAGAACATCATCAGAGCCATTTAGCTCCTTCCCGTTGAAGCGCCAAGTCACGTTCACCCATGGTGGCTCCACCACACAGCCCAGGATCACAGTTCCTCCCAGCTTCTGGACAGTGGACGTGGGCTGGACGGTGACCTGAGGAACCTCATCTGGAAAAGGAACATCAATGCAGCAATGAGCTGAGGCCCCCAAGAAACTGCCATCACCACCACCGCCCCGCCGCCGCCACTGCCCGCCACCGCCGCTGCCCGCTTCCGCCGCCCGCCACTGCCCAGCCCAGGTGGCCATCCAGAATTCAGCACCCAGGTGAGCCACTCCTTCCCCAGTAACCTAACTACCTGTGCCCATTCCCCACCCCACCTGTTTCCAGAAAATCGCCTTGCTACGTAAGTGCTCCAGCTCTGGAGTTGGACAGACCTGGACTGAATCTAGTGCCGCTGCCTCTTAATTATGTAATTCTGGCCTTTCTGTAATCTGAGGCTAGTAAGGCCTGACTCAAAGCATTCTTGTAACGCTGACAGAGTAAGCAAGTGGCTTTGCTCATACAATAAACTCCTACTACAGGCAGGTGTTTTTAATACTACTCCTCTTCTACTAGTGTATATTTGACATTACTAAAGTACAAAACTATAACCAATGTGGTATTGTCCTGATCATTTTTCATCTGGGGTACTTGGGTGTGGTACAGCCTAAAGGTCAGTAGAAATGTCGTACTCCTAAGAACTCTAAGATGCTTCATGCTTCCATCTGACATTAGGACAAAGAGCTCTTCTGCGGGGCGGTGGGGAAGGCTGAGGATGGAAGGAAAACACTCACTCAAATCAGGAAGGCAGCCTGCTGTGGCCACGAAAATCCAAAGCAGTGTAAGCATAGGCCGCTCTCCTTGGCACATCGTCATCTTCCCACGAGGTACAGCGTGTCACAGAGGGTTCCGAGCCAAAGTCCCATAAGCCACGTGTGACACAAGTAGGGATACCACCGTCCCCTGAAATCCTGTTGTGAGAGAAATCAGGAGAATGGCCATGGTGAGAATGTCTGACATCCCTCAACCTCACTCCATTACACTTGCAGAAAGCATTCAAAGTGGCTATGTTGCTGGAGGACCAAAGCGGGGTGCAGTGGGGCTCTTCAGGACATAGCCTCATCAGAAGGAAGCGTCTTATCAGGGTTCCTCCTGCATCAGGAGACAATTTCATCATGGTAACAATGCTAGAGCCTTGTCTAGGGACTGACAGTGAGGATAGGGGAGCCCAAGGTATGGCGGGGCTGAGAACTATGGAAAGGCCACACAGGAGCAATGAGTATCTATGTTGGTGAGTGTGAACATGAGGAACAGACAAAACCATCCTTCTCATTCACGGTCAGAAGTTGCGTATCCATGGCTATGTGGCATTCCACGTTGTAGTGTAGAACATTGTTGGAGAACAATGTTGTAAGATGTAAACTGAGTTCCTCTTTGGGGGATGTTCCTCCTTAATGAATCCTAGCATCGCAATGATTCCTGAAAGCTTTATGTCTCCCACACTCCCCCAAACCTCACCTATGTCTGTAGGAGTTTTTATTCTCAAAATAAACCTGCCTTTGTAAGCTTGTCAACAGTGTCTCTTGGCTCCAGCACAAACACAGAGGGGTACTGTGTCAGCCAGGACTGTGTAGAGCTTCGTGTCAGTAATGGCCTTCCAGATTCCACTTCTCTATGCTGCTGGGGTTGGAATTCCCATGTTTCCACCTCCATGATTCACAGGGATGCATCTTTGTCCAGGACAATAGTCCCCTTACAATCTGACCGCACTGCCTTTCCAACTGTCTAATACACTATCAGCTACCCTTTAATATCTGCCCCAAACCTTCCATTCTCCTTTTCCACAGTTATTCCTATAGCATGTTCTTTAAGAGATTCTTCAAAACCACATGTCCCAATACACTCTTCTGATACTGCCCAAACCAAGGCAGCATTCTTTGCTTTCAGCAGATGGATTTGTAGCATTACCAAATAAGGAAGATGGATCAACACCTTTATCAAACAAAGACATCACCATGATGTCCAGGAACAAGCAGGCAATGTTTCAGTGATCAGACAGTGGTGGAACACCACCACCATTGTGTGTGTGTGTGTGTGTGTGTGTGTGTGTGTGTGTGTGTGGCAATTTTTGTGAATATATGAAGTAGAGTTGTAGCATTTATTTACTTATTATTTGCATAGCCACTTTGGGGTACAGGCACACATGCAAGTAGAGGCTAGAATTCCTCAATCTCTCTCTACTTAATTTTCTTTCAGACAAGGTCTCTTACACACCTTGAATCCCAGCACTTGGTAGGCAAAGGCAGGTGGATCTCTGAGTTTGACCTACAGAGGTAGTTCCAGAACAGCCAGGGCTGCACAGAGAAACCCTAACCCCCACTCCCCACCCCACCCCACCCCTCAAAATCCTCCCTAGAGCTCACCACTAGGGTAAAGCCACCAGCAGCAAGCCCTGAGGATCCTCCTGTTTCTGCTTCCCCAGCACTGGGTGGGAGAAGGCACGCACTGCTGTGCCAAATTCCTGTGTGGCTTCTGGGGATTTGAACGCAGGTCTTCATGCTTGTATAGACCTGACTGGACACCCTGCTCCCCGCACCTTTCCCCATGACTTCAATGAAAGGGTTGAACGCATATTTAAGCATAAGCATTAGAATATTAATATTATTAGAATAATAATAATAGAAGTAATATTAGACAGTAATATTAAACAGTAAAATCAGAAGATTGCTGTTTGGAGAAAAAAATCATTACTCACTTAACACATGAGTATGGGCCTCTTTTCAACAGTCATTTATACATTTTTTTGTGGCTTCAGATGTCACACTGTTCAAATCCTTCCTTCCTTCTTTCCTTCCTTCCTTCCTTCCTTCCTTCCTTCCTTCCTTCCTTCCTTCCTTCCTCCTCTGTGTTCTGTTTTGTTTTAAGAAAAGTTTTCGCTATTAAGTAGCCAGATGTCCGGAGACTTGCTATGTAGACCAGGCTAGCCTAAAACTCACAGAGATCCACATGCCCCTGCCTCTCAAGTGCTACAATTAACATGTGTCACTACACCCAGCCAAAGAGTTTCTAAGAAACTTCTTTTTAGTCCTTTAGTGATAAGATTATAGGGTAGTTTCTGAGGCTGATATTACTACAGGTCAGGTCACCAAGATAGGAGGAACCCTAACGACAGTAGGTCACCAGGGAGTTAAGATATCTATATAGTTTTTCCTTGAGTGTATTTTGCGGTTTGAGTGTACATGCATGCATATGCATACATGAATGCATTCTGTCTCCCCCTGTCTCTCTGTCTCTCTCTGTGTGTGGTCTCTCTCTCTCTCTCTCTCTCTCTCTCTCTCTCTCTCTCTCTCTCTCTCTCTGTGTGTGTGTGTGTGTGTGTGTGTTTACCAAGGCAAGCTCTGTCACTGAATCCAGAGCTCACCAATTTGGTAAATCTACGGAACCTAGTTAGCCAGTTTTCCCTGGGGATCCCATCTCTATGTCCTGAGCACTGGGATTACAGGCAGGCTATGACACCCATGGGCCTTTCTTATGTGGCCAATGGGGTCTGAACTCCACTTAATCCACAGAGCCATCTCCCCAAGCAACAAAACGGTCTGGTTGAAAAAACGGTAAAGATTATTTATCATAATCTTATCCTTGAGATTCTCAAAATGTTAACTAAGGTTTACAGCTGTGAGAGGAATAAGATTAAACTCGAAAAGTCATACAAGCTTAGGCCTTAAGCACAATTCCTCTTTAACATTCTTATACAAAATAGCTTTGCTTAAAAGGCAGAGTTGAGAATTTTGACACACTGTGGAAACTTCTGCTCTGGTTATAATAATTTAATAAACCTGAGGGCTATGGCTCGTGAAGTAAAGCTAGTTCACGCATTGGATGAGTGCTGCTGGAGCCAGCAGGCAGGTGAGAGAGCACCTGCTTCTACTGCAGAGAGAGCTACACCTCACACAAGACCAATGCTCTTATCCATCGGCAAGCCAGCCCCGTGAGGTAAGGAGCCATGATCCCTACTTGACAGCTGAAGAAATTGAGAACCAGAAACTTAGCAGTGCATGGTTGTGAACCCGTATACCTGGGTTGAAGTGCCCTGAACTCTCTGCTACTAAGGCAGTCATCCCTATCTTTCCTATCAGGACGCTGTACCACTGACTTTTCTTTTATTTTAAACAGATTTAAAATAGGATTATGACCAGACAGTGATTCCTGGAGGAAATACCTTACCAAAAAGTATAACTTTCTGTATCATTTCAACTTTCCAGATCATTGTTTTTGTTTGTTTGTTTGTTTAAAGATTTTATTTATGTATGTATATGAGTACACCATCGCTGTCTTCAGGCACACCAGAGGAGGGCATCAGATCCCATGACAAATGGTTGTGAGCCACCATGTGGTCGGTGGGAATTGAACTCAGGACCTCTAGTCAGTGCTCTTAATGGCTGATCCCCATTTTTATGATTCTTAATTGACTCCCCTACCCCCCACCCCATGAGACGATGTATTAAAATAGTATCCCGCCTGAGTTCCTAGTTACAGGGTTTCTCTTTTTAAGGGAACTAACTCATTCATGATGTGCCCCAGTTTCTCCATCTCCTTAAGGAGACTGGCAACTTTCTTCCCAGCCCTGGAAAGACAGATGGGGAGAGGGCTAGAAGGAGAGGGAATAAGAACTTGAAACAGTGAAGAGTAAAGTGGGGCAGGCAGACAAGGCAGGCCGGGGGGGCTGCTTCTCGCGCACACAGAGGTGTTTGGGTGGTAAAAGGGACAAAGGTTTTCCTGAGGAAACTCAACCCAAGCCCCCACAGCTCAAGATGGAAACAGTTCTCACTTCTGCTGCCAGCCACCATCCTGATTTTTCTTTCTTTCTTTCTTTCTTTCTTTCTTTCTTTCTTTCTTTCTTTCTTTCTTTCTTTCTTTCTTTCTTTCTTTCTTTCTTTCCTTTCTT
>NC_034601.1:39268668-39274265 GCF_900095145.1 Mus pahari
CTCTCTCTCTCTCTCTCTCTCTCTCTCTCTCTCTCTCTCTCTCTCTTTCTTTCAGGCAACAATAAAAAAAAGACCAATGCGGTAGGAGAGTGGAAGAGGGGAGAGGAAGCAGGAAGAGCTGACCCCAAGGAGAGATTCTGGGGTCTCATTTTGTGAAAGTAGAACTGTGACTAGAAAAAAAGCCAACAACAGCAACAGTGGTGTGGCCCTGAAGGTTTTCTCTGACTGGCTAGGGAAACTGAGTTTCCTGTTAATCATTTGAGACAGGGTCTCACACTGGGAGCTCAAGATGGCCTGCAGCTCACGGTTGTAGCTCAGGCTGGCCTTGAAGTCAAAGGAGCTGCTCTGCCTCAACTGCTTAACACTTTACAGGGTTTTCTAGGTGTGATCCATCAACCACATCTGGCTTAGATTCATTTTACTTTGGCTTTTTATTTTATTTTTAATTTGTAGTGCTAGGAATTGAACCCTGGGGTCTAGCAATACAGGCATGTTCTCTACCATGGAACTATAGCCCCTAATTTTTGACTGTTTGCTTTGAGATGTGCTGGTGACTGAGCTGAGAACCTTGTGCATTTGATATTGTGGGCACTTCAGATTCTTCCCAGGCCAAGGTGCCTGCCGCATTTGATCACGTAACAACTCTAAAGGTGAGAATTTTAGAGAACCTTATTAAAACATATACGCACATATATCTATATGTCTATATACATTCATCTACCTATCTACCTAGCATCTATTATCTATCACAGATCTATCATCTATCACCTATCTATTACACATTTATCATTTATCTATCTACCTATGATATATAAATATTCATATATACGATATGTATATCATATATATATATATATATATATATATATATATATATATATATATAATGAGCCCTCACTCAGGGTTTCAGTTAACTCCAGGAGGCTGCCAAGGAGGGGGTCTATTTGGCAATATGATAATGATAATCTACTTTCTGCTTTGATTCTAAGTTAGAAATGTCTCCTAAGAATCTTTTTAAAAATATGTTCAGGCCCCACAAAGTCTGAATGTATTCAAATCAGAGGGAAGAGATGGGGCATTAAGTATGTGGATTTGGATGCCCTTCTCCCACATGGACTTCTGATTTTACACACACACACACACACACACACACACACACACCCTAGAATCTAGTGGAATTATTTATGATTCTTATGTGTTAAAAGACCTGCAGTCTTACAATGTCATATGATGTATATGTGTATTTATAGTCTATGTATAGCTATGTATATTTATGCACAGAGCTTCAGATGGAGAACCCAACTGCAATGTGAAACAAGCCAGGCATTTTCCAAGTTGGAGGAAGACACCCACCAGTAAAACGTGTTGTTTTCCTTGGCAATATAAAAACATGTTTGGATCCATCTTATTTTCCTATGCATTTTCTCAGAAAAAGAGAAGAAATTATGAAAATATCTAAAGTAGACAGACGGGAAAATGATTGCTTGCCGTGAATTCTAGTCCACAAGAACTAGTTACTCGCCATTTTTAAGGGTAAATTGCACATAAAGTTTGTCTGAGAAGCATCACTCCTGTTGTACATATTCCTCTCTGAAATACTTGGCTTCCCAGTAGCCATTTCTAAAATCAATCAACAGCAACATTACCTTTCTGGGGTTGAGCCCACGCATGAGGAATTGTGGCCTTTGGATATTTATTTATTTTAATGTTTTGAGAAGATTACCATCAACTGAGAGCCTGTCATAGGAGGCAGCCTGTTCCATTCCTTGTCACAAGCCAGGCTGAGGCCATGGAAGAGAGTGAACCTCCCGCATGGGCCACCTCTCATTCTGCCTCAGGGGCTCAGCAGCATGTCCTCTGCAGGGCCTGCACCAGTGACAGGAAAGCAGGCCATAGGAGACTGACTCCTCAGGAACAGTTGACTGGCAAGAATGAGATCTGACAGAGCCTTTTGTTCCGCTGGCTGAGAAAGGCTAGACAATTTAGTATATCTGCCCCGTGCATGTTTTGACAGGCTTCCAGCTTCGTGGAGTAAGATCCTCTTTCCCAGTGCTCTGTGAAGGCAGAGCAATGTCTCTTGTCCCCTGGTAGATGGCTGCAAGTGTTGGTAGCCCCAGGTCTTAAAAGAGTAGTACTTTAAAAAACAAAAACAAAAACAAAAGATCACACTGAAGGAGGCATTAGGAAATCACAAGCATTTATTTCTCAGAGGGATGAAGATAAGAGTTTAGAGAGATTTAAGAGAAGGAATTTCTGAAAGGCTACCAAAACACCGAGTATACACCCTTGAAAATATATGGTAAAAAAAAAAAATGTTTATTTTTACTTAAAACGTTATGCTTTACCCACAGACCTAATTAAAAGGAAACATTTTAAAATTGAAAGGCCCTCAAGAAAAACGCAATATGGTTTAGAATAACATCTAGTGTGTTTCCAGGCAACTGGCTCTCCCAATTAATTAAGCCAGAAGACCAGGGCGACAAGTGGGTCTCTGAGTCGCACTCCAGTATTTGGTGCCAGCCCCTTCAGGCTTTCAGAACAGCTTCTAAACATAGTTGCTTAAGCATAAAGATAATTTTGTCTGTATCAGTGTCTGTCGCAGTGATGGGTGTGTGTGTGTGTTCTGTATATTTGATGAAACAGGGTCTCTACAGTCTCTCAGTGAGCAAGCTCTTCCAGTCCACTAGGCTGATGGGTCCATGAGTTTCAGGGTTCCATCTGTTTCCTCAGTGCTAGGGTTACAGGAGCGTACCCTCCCCCAGCCCAGCTTTTGTAGATGGGTTCTGGAGATCTGGACTCAGGCCATCATATTTGTGTGAGAAGCACATTACAGATGGAGTCATCTCTCTAGCCCCACTGTAACTTTCTGTAAGGTAATGTTCATAATTCTTATCATAAACCCATGAGTCTATAATAATCTAAAGCTCACCTCTGAAACCCTCTATGATGCATCTATGATGGGAATACTTTAGAGTGTACGATCCTCAACACCAGGTAACAACGGAATACCCATCATCAAGCTGTGCCATCTGGCTAATTAACAACGAATCTAGACTTTAGGTTTGCATTAAGTGACCTCTAGAACTGGTGACTACTCCAGTGTTCTAGATTAATATCTAAACCATCTACCTAGATCTCTCTGATCCCCCTTTCTATCCTTCTTTCCAGTTCCACCCTTCATTTCCAGTTCCCTTTTGTGTGTTAGTGGAGTACATCCGTGCGTGTGGTTTTGTGTGCATGTGTGTTCACATGTATGTAGAGACCAGAGAACAGCCCTTAGATGTTGTTCTTCAAATGTTATCCAGTATTATTTTGAGGCAGAGTCTCTCACCAGTCTCTTATAAGCTTATCCCCTTATAAGCTAGCCTGGCTGACCAGCAGCCCCAAGATGCAACTGTCTCCTCCTCTCAATGTGCGGCACTACTCTCAACTTTTTTATAATATGGGTTCTGGTGTTCAAACCCAGGTCCTCCTGTCTCTTGCAAGCAGTTTACTAACTAAGCGATCACGGTAGTTCCTCCTCCTCCTCCTCTTCGCGTGTGTGCACACGAGCATGAACGTGTGTGTATGTGTGTGTGTGTGTCTGTGGGGGAGGGGTGGGGAGAAAGTCTTGCTGTGTAGACCAGGCTAGCCTCAAACTTGAGATCCTCCTACATCAGCTTCCCTAGTGCTAGGGTTTCAGGCGTGTGCCACCGTGTCCAGCTCCATTCTGTTGTCAAATAGAGAGCAATTATAATGGTCTGATGTCCCCAAATCATGCACCACGCTGCTTCTAAATAGATTTCTCCTTTAGTCTTTATCAGAATTTTATGTGTGGGCTAATAAAAGCTCTACATGTACTATGATTTATACTGGGGGAAAATATTGCTGTAACCTACCACATATCGACAGTATAGAGACGCTGTTGACAGTAATGCATACAGCCAAATGTGGGATAGGAATTTTCTAGGTACCCAGCAAATATACTTGAGCTCTTCTCCATTTCCCAGACTCCTCTGCAGCTAGTTGAAGGTCATGTGACTAGCGATGGACAGTAAAACTCAAGCATGCCATCTGCTACCTCTAGGCTAAGCTAGTCATGAGCTAGAGAGCCAGGCCTGTCTCTCCCGGTGTGGTGACCATAAGTCACATGTTTCAGAGCACACAAGCTACAAGATGGAAGAAAATAACTCAAGTTGTGATATAAGAAGAAATAAACCTTCCTGGCTCCAAATCACTCAGGGTCTGGAAATAACCTCATGGGCCAACCTTAATCTTTATCCTAAAAGCTTGCCTCGTAATGGAATCAGTCATGATGGGGTTATATCGGAGAGCATTTTCAGGAAATGCTTTTTGGATGTGGTAGTGCTTGAATTGAGCCTGTGTGTGTGTGGGGGGGGGGCTGTACACAGAAGGGAGAGGATGTCTATATCACAAGTTGAGGCAGAGCAGGTGGGTAAGTGGTGTTCTATGTGTAGGTTGCCACACCAAGCAATCAGGCACCGGAAAGACTTTTCTGGAATAGTGTGGTCTCACCATTTTCCAATGTGTCCCCCTGTGATCCTGTGACTAATGATCCCTAACACATGCCTCTCTCATCAGTTAAATACATATAGGGAAGAACTAAAAACAAGTTAAGTTGGTGAAAGTCTGATCTTATTTGAATGACTCCTTAATCCTGACCGATGTATAATCATTAGCTAATACCTTAAGACACGGGATGGTTTTGGGGGTAGGGGCACCGTTGTAATCTCTTTCAAACAGTCTGCGTGGACACTAATTATTTTGTTGACTTCTCATCAGATGCCAACTTCTCATCATTACCAACGCTTTCCCCACCTCGGGCCACAGAAGGGTCATCTCCGCTGGTTTCTCTCTGTTTGCATGTGCACAGATTACCAGCTTTCTCTTCACCACAGCTTCTTTGCAGCGATCTCTTTAAGCCACTCGCTCTTTTGTGAGAGTTAATTTAATTAAAACTAAATAATATAATCTGAAAATCCACTTAAGGGAGAACAAGGAAGCTGAGGGGAGAATGAATGAGTGGTTTAGGTCCACCCCCCCAACAGCCCCCCCACCCCCGCAGGAACCCTCTACCAAAGAATATCTTGGATACTATGGGGACTTGTGACATTGTTCAGCCGGCTGGAGGTATCACCCTCAGTTCCTGGATCAAGTATTAGTGACCCCCTCACACCCTCCTTCTGTTTTAAACAGGAACACAAGCTGAAGGAATTGCTACTTTCTTTAGGGGCCACAGTGGAAATTGTTCAGATTCACCTTCCAGAGCTCAGAGAAAAAAGTCTCCACTTTGGAGACTAAGCATAAAAGGTGACAGATGGGACGCTGGGACAGGGCCATGCTGTGAAGACCAGGGAAAAAGAGCCTGAAGTGAACACAAAGACAGGGAATTCACAACCTGTGACATCTGGGCTCCACATTCTGAATCCATTACAACAAACCTTAACAGAGGGGAGTCCCCCTTAGGCAGGTGGGAAACCCTTACCTTCAAGGCAAAGGCTTGTGGGACCGCCCTGGGCAGGGGAGAGAAAGGAAAGGAGGGGGGGGAGAGAGAGAGAGAGAGAGAGAGAGAGAGAGAGAGAGAGAGAGAGAGAGAG
>NC_034601.1:39274379-39292553 GCF_900095145.1 Mus pahari
TGTGTGTGTGTGTGTGTGTGTGTGTGTGTGTGTGTGTGTGTGTGTGCACGCGCACGCACACAGTCACTGCTTTTTCACTAGACTTGAGGAGTGAAGGAAAATCACCCATTTTCCTTCCATACGCCCATCTCGGTTCCCTCACCCTTACTCCACATAAATTCCGTTTGACAACCCTGCTAATTGGATAAGAACTCCTATCTTCCTAGGAGGCTGTTCGCTTTTCTTTTCTCTTACTTTTTCTTTTTCTCTTTTTGTTTTTGGAGGGCTCAAAACAGGGTGATTGTGCCGTTCTTTAACAGGAATTCCATCTGCTTTATTTCTCTCTCTCCATTCAGCACTCCTTCTGAATATTTATGAAGCCTTCCCTCCAGCCCCACTCCTTAGAGCCCCACCTCCACTCTCCTACCTCTCTCCCCACACTGCTCCAAGCCTCCTCCCCTTCTCTCAGCGCCAGGACAAAAACCTTCCAACTCCCCCCACCCTCCTTGCTTTAGATAAACACAGGCAGTGTCAAGTGTGAGAAGAAGAGGGGGGAGGGAGGGAGGTTCAACTGCCAGTCAAGCCCCTGGCCTTCCATGCGGCCTGGGGGCCTACCCTAATCTGCTGCATGCTTGCCATATGGGGGCTGTGTTGCCCCGGGAGACACTAACAGGCAGAACGGAGCTTAATAGAGTCCATATTCATTGTGATGCAGTGAGGTAGCTCAAGGCGCCGATGCCCCTTCGCCGCTTTCATTCTTCTGTTTCTCTCTTTCTTTCTGGTTTTCTTCCCTTTTTCTTTCTTTCTTCCTTTCAAAAAAAAAAAAAAAAAAAAAAAAAAAAAAAAAAGGCCTGGTCCCCAGAGAGCTCTAATGTCCTGGGCTGCTGGAAAGGCTGAACCTAAGGTTAGGAGTGAGGAAGAGGATGGTTCGGGGGACGGGGAAGAGGCCCAGCTTGGACACATCAGGGGAGCAAATGTTACCTAAGCCTGAGACTGCACACAGGAAGGATGGGGCTGGCCAGTGAGTGGGTAGGATTTAGGATTTATTCTCACACTCTGCCTAGGTAATCCCATCATTCCCTCCTCCTACCTCCTGGCCATCTCAAGGCCAACTATGCTTATTAAAACCAATAGGACCATGTCTCCAGGGCGCCAGGTCCTTGACCGCTTCCAAGCCCTTCTTAGTTCCCTTGAAAGACTCAGGTGGGGAAGGGTCAGAGGTCTCTTAAGAATGAATTCCTTGCTGAGAGAGAAGCACCACTAGCCTGCTCTGGTTGGTCCACATCCTCCTCTGATCAGGAGGAGGTGATGATAGTCCTAAACTGTCAAGGCCCAACATTCTTCTCTCTGAGCAAGTGGGCAGTCCTTGGCACAGGTGGTTCCACTACCACAGCCCAGAGCTCCTGGAGATAAAGTGGGGGGGGGGGGTGCATAAATGGAAGGAGGGAGAGTGTGTTCTAATTTTCCTTCTCAACACAGTTAAGTTGGAAGTTATGCTTAACTACCACAGGCAGTGTTTTTATTTATATTTTTTCTGGTATTACAAATGCAGGTAAAAATAATTTTAACAAGATTGCTTAACAGTATATCCAAAATATTATCATTTCAATACATGGCGCTTATTTATATTGACAACTGGCCACTGCACTGGAATGGTCCCTGGTTCTTTCTTCTCAGCATCTTTTCTTTTCTTTTTTTTTTTTTTGCCACCATTTCATTATACATACAAAGCTGGTTCCAACCAAGTGGTCCTCCTGCCTCGGCCTCTTGGGTGCTGAGATTGCAAGCACATGATACCAGGACTCTCTGCACTGTCTTCCCCTCACCTTCTAGACTATCAAGGGCAACCAAACAGGGGAAGATTACAGTGCCAGCCTTGGATGGTGATGCATTCCTTTGATGTCTCTTCTCTTGGGTGGCAGAGGCAGGCGGATCTCTGTGCGTTTGATGCCAGCCTGAGATCGACACAGTGAGTTCTAACACAGCCAGAGCTGGGTGGTGAAACCCTAGCTCCAAAACCAAAACCAGAGATTACAGTAACAGAGCAGCTACTGTTCAACACACGAGCATCTCCTAGCATCCATAATTAGGTTCCTTGGACACTCCATAATTTCTTGGGAGGTGGGTGTGTGACCAGCCTGGTGAGGACTTATTTGGTGCCGATTAAATATCTTGCTCGTGATCACACACACACACACACAAGGCAAACCTCAGAGTCAGGGCTTGAGCCCGGGGTCGCCCTTGTTCTTCTGGAGCTTTGTGTAAGGAGCCGAGGCTTTAATAACTCAGGCGATTTTGGTGTGGATATAGCAATTAATAGGATAATTACGAAGATCAAGTAGCCACATGAAAATAATTGTTCCTAAGAGGGGAAAATAATGTAGATCCCGCTTTATAAAAGCAAGATGAGCATCATGAGCATCGGGGTAAGGCGGGGGGGGGGGGAGTAGGAAATCAGGGTGACTTGAGTGTGAGGAATTAGAAGTGATGTTTTTTAACCCTTTGAGTTCAGTTTCAAAAAGAAAGGAAAAAGGAAATGGGTGCGCATAGGCACTTTGAATGCGCCCCAATTGAGAGCGATTAGCTGAGGTTCAAAGGCGCACAGCCTCCCAGGGTCTTTACACTTGGCCTGTAGCCAGCCTTTCCCGTGACTTCCTCCCACTTGCTCTCATCTCAGAAAATTGTGTTTCACCTTTTGATCCTTCTGCCTGAAGCCCAGTCCCCCTTTCACTTCATCCTGGAGGGACAGCTCACCCTGGAGCGCCTCTTCCTTCATAAATCTCCCTCCAACTCTCCTTCATCCTACCTTCTGGAACCCTGGCATGCCTGATACGCTCCGTGGCAATTCACAGCTCCCCATGTAAACTACAAAATCCCTGAGGCCAGGGTGTGCATCTTAGCATCCCCCTTGCTCCCCCATCACTTCCCGAGGCCATACTCAATGTTTGCTGAATTGAGAAGTTTGGTCCAGGTAGGAGTTTGAGGTGGAAGAGGAACATTCAAAGGGATGACTTGGCGAATGAGAAGTCTTTTAAAAAAGAAACATCAAAAGGTCCCAACCAGTGTGGCCACAGCTGAGCGCTGTGGAGGCTGTATGCTCCTAAGAAGGAGGCTACACCCACGCAGATTCTCCTGGGGCTTGTACCCTTCAGTGAGCTTCGGCTACTGCCCCTGGCATCGCTTCAGGCTGCAGTACCGGCATACTCAGATCCAAGATAGTACCTGCCTATGCTACTGTCAGTGTGCCCTCACTTCAGGCTGAATGAGGCTGGCAGAGCGGGAAGGGAGAGGAAGGAGGGGAAAGCTGTTGAGTCAGAAAGAGAAGGACAGGTCCGGGCCTGAGGAGTTCAAGAAAAGAGCATGGGGAGGGGAAGGCAGATTAGAACAGAGACACAGGGAGAGTCAACTACCTGACCTGAGCTCCCAGGACGTGCGCAGCCCAGGGCCCGGTGCTTCCAACCCATGATCACCCAGGGATGCTGCTGTCCCCAAGTGGATGCCTTATCCAACCCCTTCATGATAATTTATGGCACAACGACTTTTAGGATTCATTTTACATGTGTATTGCAGACACAAACTCCTCTACTTGTGACAACGTTGGAACTTAGGGTCGCGCACTAAAGAATGTTCCACACGAGGATCAGGTGTAACCATTACTGCTCCTACCTTTGAAGTGACCTAGAAGAAGATAACTTTAGGCTATTTAATCCAAGCCTTGGATTACCCTCTGTGAAAATGAGGCTGAGTACTTTGATGGGCTCCTAAAGACCATTAGTGAGATAATGTGCAAACGCTGCCCGGTCCAGCAATCACACAGTACATTTGGAGAGCAGAGGTCATGACCTTTCAGTTGAAGTCAGTCACTGAAGCTCTGATTTCATGCACTGGCATTGTTGCCTGGTGGGCCTTTCAACTAACATCATTTCAGACCAAAGACATGTTGTGTTTTCCACAGCTCCAAAACACAACACATAGAATGTGCGGCCTTTTTGCTTTTCCCTTATGGGCTGTATGCAGTTATGCAAGGGGTGCCATGGCTGACGTTCACATGTGCATCTGACCACCAAGGAACGGTATGCAAACAGCAATGCATCCTATATGACTTACAGAACCTCACGAATCTCTGCTCTCTCTCTCTCTCTCTCTCTCTCTCTCTCTCTCTCTCTCTCTCTCTCTCTCTGCATTTGCCTGTGCATGCATGAGTATGTGAGTGTGGGAACATGTGTATGAACCCGTGTGTGTGTGTGTGTGTGTGTGTCTGTCTGTCTGTCTGTCTGTCTGTCTGTCTGTCTGGAGGGGGGGGGAGGAATCCCTGGACAAGTTCTCATTAGTTTCTAGCGTTCAATCTCCACCCAGGTCTCACCAACATCCACTATAACGTAGGCTAATAACCTTCCCCCTTCCGCATATGCCCTTTCTGTACACTTGATGATGACAATGACATTAATGATCATAATTTCTCCATAGAGTGTCTCTACTTGTTCAGAGAGAATGGGAGAGGCATCCCCACCCAACGGCAGGTCACTTGGCACTAGAGATCCTGCAGTAGTGTTTACAGAGGGGGAACACGTAACCAGTGCTGCTCTCCAGCATCTATTCCCAGTCCAGAAAGGCTCTTGCTCTGAGCTCACCTAGGGAATGCATACGGCCACAGGGCAAGGCACATCGTCACAAAAGGAAAATACCTAATCTTTCCCATCCACATGTTTCTAAATGCTGGGGGGTGGCCAGAACTATCCTCTACAACACATCACTGAGTGAATTCAAACACTGTAGTCCCTGGAGAGAGAACAGGTATATGTACTTCTAAATCTCCTGATGCTTAGAGTGGACAAAACAACAGAGGAACAGCTAATATTTTATAGCCTGGATAGATAGTTGATTTTGTTAAAAGGTAAAAATCAAACCATTTCCAGGACATATAATTAAAGTAGACCCTAAAAGCTTCAAGTCCTATCTCTCAGGGCAAGGGAATCAGTGTATTAGCACAAACCCCACTGTCACACGTAGGCTCAGAACAAGTCCAACACACTGTGTCTGCCTGTAAGTTCCCAGTGAAAACAAGGGTCCCTGAGAACAGGGTGCTATTATAGAAGGAAACTCTCCTTGGAGCAGGTTAGTACTTAGCCATATGCAAGACCTCAGGAAGGTGCTTCCTCCAAACCATGCAGAAGGACAACAGGATTCGGATGGGGAGTGGAGTAAGAAAAGCGAGGGCATCTATCCTGTTTAGTGATCACACTAAGAGGAGACAGATTCACTGCTGATAACCACAAGTCACTCACTCCTGCAGAGAACAGTAGGGCCCTGGGGATGGACTGAATGCGGTTCAGTCAACCTCCAGGAAGCTGCATGCATTGTCCAGAGGGCTAAGGGGGATATGGAGAAAACCGAGGTCAGCTTCTCTGACATCTTTTGGCTAGACCTAAATTAAACTCCAGCATGAATGGCTTCAAGAAAGATGAGTCACATGATAGGCTGATCTCGCTAATCACTAAGTACAGGCATCAGAGGAATAATGAAAGAAATGTGAACACACGTTACTACTGTCCACACATGTGTCCATATATGTTTGGGTACACACACATGTGCCAGAGTTTAGAAAGCCAGCTCTCAAAGATAGCCCATTTTATAAAGCCCAAAAGAAAGTTTCCTTCTATCATCCATATTCATTTCTTACCCAGTCCCAGGAGAGTCAAAGTCTGATGGTCCCAGGACAAAGGCTGCGACCTAACAGAAGTCAGTGTGGCAAGGTCTCCTGGGTCTCACTTTTATCACATACATCGCCTGGTTTGCTTCCTTGACACATAGGAAGCAAGTTCTAAGTCAACGTCTGCTAAACTGTGCAAACCTCCTATGCCAGCCTCTCCCAGGCCGAAGCACAGTCTGTGCACTTCAGATCTGGGAAACTCCTGACAGAGGGCTTCGGTGCTAGCACAGGATAAGGGAATGATGAAGGCAGCCTTTGTCGCCCCAGGCTTTGGCTCCGGGTGGCTCTTTTCCAGAGATGAAGTCAAATAGTACTCAAGCCTTCCCACTGTTGCCAGCAAGCATGGGTTGGGTGGAGTGGGCTTACAAGAGAGGAGGTAGGGAAGGACCAAAAGGTTGTAGGCAAGTGAGGAAGCTTGTTGTCATTCCATAGGCATGTCAGGTGTTCTCCAGCCAGTGGCTAGGCACTTGGCTCTTATTTCCTGTGGAAGTCTTCACAATTAATTCTCCTGTCTGCTAAAGCAAAGGCTCCACAATGGCGATGCTCTTATCCACAGGGCATCTGTAGCCATAACACGTATCTAGGTACTTAGACAACACCTGTTGAGTCGGCCAATAACGACTTAAGCCATTTTCTATGTCCTTTCCTCGCAATGATTAAGAACCAAAGCATCGGGCCCACACTGGGACCTTTCACATGACTCAAAAAGCTTCAGTCTGTGACCCAGACTGAAGGAAGATGAGTCCTGTGTGGTTCTGGGACTAAGCCGGGCAAAAGCATTCCTAACCTTCTCTCTCACCCCAGTTCTCACAAGTCTCCACTCGCCTGCCTGGAGGACATCTAAGGGATTCAAATGCAGAACTAAGTCTAGGGGGAAACCGGCCAAGCTATGGAAGGCACCGAATCTTGACCTTAACAGCACTGGGATGGTGGATCTCTCCCTTGGGAACCAGTTTGGTACAGCACAACAAATCTATCTCCTACTGCGATGTGGGAGGAAATACAGATTGTACTAGAAAAGCCTCTTGAATAAAGGAAGTGCAAATTAGGTCGTCAGTAATGAACAGTGATTTAAAGTGTCAGTTGGATTATTTTCATCGGCATCTTCCCACCCACTCCCAATATTCTAATTATGTACACCATTTGCCTCAAAGATAGACAGACACACAGACATATAGACATACACAGACACACATGCACATGTACACAGACACACACAGACATGCATACGTATACACACACACACACATGCATACACATACAGACACACAGACTTGAACACATACACGCACACAGACCCACACAGACACAGACACAGGCCCATACACACACAGACTCACAGACATGCACACATACACACACATGCATATACATACAGACATGAACCCATAAACACACATACATGCACACAGACACACAGACAGACACAGACATGCACACATACACACACCTCACACACACATGCACACACACACACACACACTCACATAGATACACAGACACACACATATGTTGTACCTATACACACATAGACACACAGACACACACACACTCATACATACACTGACACACATGTACCCATACACACATAGACACACACACTCACATACATACACAGACACACACATATTATACCTATACACACATAGACTCACAGACACACAGACATGCACCCACACACTCACATACATACACAGACACACACACATGTACCCATACACACATAGATACACAGACACACACACATGCACACATATACACGCAGACATGGACACACACACATGTACACATTCACGCACATGTACACATTCACACATGTACACGTACACACATACATACACATACACACACATCACACACACACACATAGACACACAGATACATATACACACAGAGACACAGACACACATACACGCACACACACACAACATCACACACACACACACACACACACACTGAGCAGAGCTGCAGCTCTGGCTGGTAGCTATGCTTTAGGATCATGACAGTTTACTTTCCCATCTGATCTTATTCAAACTCACTTTCTTCACCCCCTCCCTGACCCCCAAAGCATACACACAGAGTCCCTTGTCCCACCCCCAACCTTTCCTTTCTCAATTACCAAGCTCTTTTAAAACGCCTACACTTTAAATAAATACCACTGTGTGAATGTGAAGCAGGCTGCAGTCCATCTGTCAGTCAGTCAGCCTCTGCCTTCTGCTAGAAGCCCCCACCTCGCCCCTGCCAGCTCTCCCTAACTCGTGAAGCATCGAGGCCTTAGTGCAAGGCTGGCACATACAGGGTAAACAAACACATGGAGTCTTGCAGCTGGACCAGGGGCCGCTGTTTATGCAGGAGCAAGTGTGGGGAACTGTAGCCAGGAGGTGATGGGAAGAGCGAGCGAGCTGGCTAATTCTAGTCTCCAGCTCCCAGGCTCTCACCACCACCACCAAGGAAGATTTCCTGCAGAGGGTCTGCCATTCCCAGGTTCAGGGCAGAAATGTTGCTGCAACCGTGTAAGTCCTGGAGGCAGACACGCTGCCATCTTGCCTGTTGTTAGACACCAGCAGCCACCCCGGTACATGGCTCCTGACAGGGGCACAGAGGCTACTTGTTAATTACACAAACAGATGAACTGGTTTCCTCCCTGGGTCACAAGATTCCAGTGTGGGTAGTGAAGGATGGTGGTGGGGATGAGGTCGGTGAGTACTGCACAAGACATTCCAAAACCCTACCAAATGATAAAAGATGTTCCCCGACTCACACCAAAAATAATTTAGAGAAATGCAATGCATGAAAATCCAGTGAGATTTCATTGCTGCAGACCCTTCAGAGCCTTTAATTTTCTGTTACACAGCATGAATCACTAAGATAGAGTAGGCACCGAGTCTGTAACCACAAGCTTGGACTTACATGACCCCTGGTCGGGAGGATGATTTGAGAGTGCCATTTTTTTCTTAGAGTACCATTAGTGATGAGGATTTTTGCCAAACACACTTTTTGGACACGCCGACCTAACTTAAGAGGTTCTTGGAGATTCCGTTTTGAAATTAAAAGCAAAAAACAAACAAACAAAAACCCCATATGAACATGTGGCATGTAGTTGTTTGGGGTGTCATAGAAAAACGTCAGGAGAATATTTTAATATCAACTATGTCTGAAGATTAAGAGATTTGTACATTTCACCTAAAACACCAGAAATTGTTAGTTGGTATTATCACTTTCATCATTAAAAAGACAAATATAAATATATATATATATATATATATATATATATATATATATATATATATCTTATCCCAAACTACTAACATGACATCATCAAGCTTGGTTTCTCCTGTACACCTGCTGACCTCGTTTCCTGATAATCCCTTGGACCCCCAAATGTTATTTGTCTCACTCTCAAATCATGGTTTGCTGTCTGTGCTGGGTTCGAAGAGGAGGTCCTCCTAACCTGTCTGTAAGCATGGTTTTTCCCTGACTCCAGGACTCTGTTGTTCTCTCCTTTCACAGACATGGACTTTCCATCAGCAACCTTCAGAGAGCCCCTTTCCCAACAGCTTTGTTTCTTTACTAAGTTGTCTAAAACATAGCATCTATACTTTGCTGAAACTGTTTTGCTGCGCAAACCATAGCATCTATACTTTGCTGAAACTGTTTTGCTGCGCAAACTAGCGTTTAGAGAATGTATTTTGGGCTGAGCACATTGATCATTTGGCAGAATGTGTGGCTGGCCCGCATGAAGCCCTAAGCCTGATCTACAATCCTACATGCAAGCATGCAGCAGAGTATAGCTTACACAACATGATCCCTCCCCCCCCCCAATAAAACCCTGCGTTTTAATGTCTGACATTTTAATGCTACTGATGCTTCAAAATGGTACATACAATCTAAAACAAAACCCATACCAAGTTAGCTCACTTATTTGCATAATTATACAAGGAAGTATCTGACTCCGCTGAGAACTGCCACATAGTTTCCTACCAGCCACCACTAATTATGTAATGTATCTAAGATGCTTACGTCATTGTATGTGTTCTCATTTTACATATAATATAAATTAAAACTTATGCTTCCTGATTATTAGAAAATATAGTATTTGGGAAAGTGTGTTAGATATATATAATACATATAGTAATTTGATAAATTGACAGGAGGCAAGAAGACCTTAAGATCAAGGTCATTTTTACCTACATGGTGAATTCAAGGTCCCTCTAGACTACGAGAGACCCCGTTTCCAAAAATAAAGCAAGCTGCTGCCTTTTTGCTGCAAATCACCAATTTCCTACTGATTTGTAACTGTCACTGAGATTTAGTGGGTATATAATTATAAACTAGGTTTTCTTGGTAAGCAGTATATGATTAAGGCACATACTTAGGTTGAAAAGAAATTACCAATCTTAACAACACAACCAAGACAATTATTTAACCATTGGTTGAACTGATAAATAAGGCAACCATCTCAAATACGCGTGTGACCTTGTTTGACCTCTAAACAACTCCAGGTGTCGGACCGACAGTCTTCTTAGCCCCATTGTTACAGGCTGAGAAGTGAGATTTGGAGATGTTCAGCTGGCTAAGGTGGAGGACTCCCACCACCAGTTCTCTGGAGGAGCTAAAGTACAGTAATGCCAGGCAGCACCTTAGGCAAAGATTGGGGATGGGGAGAGAAGAACTTGCAAGCTTTCATACTCTGCCCACTGCACTGTTCAGCAGGCTTTGAGAACCCTGCACAGATGTCTCTGACACAGACACCCACATCATTTCGGAAAGAATGTCTTCAAGCAAAGCTCTGGCATGAGGTGGAATGTCCAGAATAAGGTGTTTTGCACCAAGACTTTACTATCATGTTTTAAGGAAAGTTTTACAATTTTAAAACTTAAATTAATTTCCCTGTCTCATCCGTTGATTTGTTTGTGTATTTTACCGTTATGTGTATGTGTGTCCATGCACATGTATGTGGGTGCCAGTGGAGGCCAGAAGGAGGTGCTGTATCCTCTGGAGCTAGAACTGCAGGAGGTTGGTGGCTGGCCACCTGACATGTGGGTTGGGGATGGGACTCTGGTTCTGTGGAAGAGAAAGTGCTCTTAACCACTGAGTCACTTAGCCTTCTGGTCCCTAGTTGAATTTCTTTATGAGAGAGCATGTGTGTTTGGGAACACGTATTTGTGTAGAGGTCAGAGGACAACCTTGTGTCATCCTTAAAATACCACCTCCAACTAAGACAGGGTTTTTCACCTGGCCTAGAGCTCACCACCAATTAGCTTAGACAGAACGGCAGGCAAGCTTGCAAGCACACACACCACCAGGCCTGGCATTGTTAGTTGGGTTCTGAGCATCAAACTCAGGGCCTCATGCTTGTACTGCTGTTCTTAGTTTTCCCCAGATCAATTCCTCATTCCTTTTCATCACAAATAAATAAATATCCAGAAGGAGGAGGAGGGGGGAGAGGAGGAGGAGGAGGAGGAGGAGGGGAGGAGGAAGAGGAGGAAAAGGAAGAGGAGGAGGAGGAAGAGGAGGAAAAGGAGGAAGAGGGAGAGAAGAAGGAAGAGGAGGAAGAAGGGGAGGAGGAAGAGGGGTAGGAGGAAGAGGAGGAAGAGGAAGAAGAGGAGGAGAAGGAGAACCCAAGATACCATCACTGCAAAAATCACCTTTGCTGGGACTCAAGATGAGACCCTCAAGTTAGTCCCTGAATCATGGGACTAATGGGACTTTTTGCTTACTCCTGGGGTCTTGAAGGCTTGGTAACAAGGCAAATGCTAACAGGGAAGAGCAGTTTTCAAAGCATCTGTAAATGTAAATGCTTGTACCACAATGTCCAAGAAGGCAGAGACATTCCCTTAATGAAGGCAAAAGGGAGAAATCTGGGAGTTCATAGATCCCAAGGAGGTATATCTGAGGGCCCCACTTCCACTAAATAGCAGATAAGACCAGAGGATTTGGACCCCACTGGAACACTGTTTGACAACCCAAAGGGTTAAAGCCTCTGCTTTCAGCCCCAGGCCTTCCTGGTCCCCACAGGAGGAGGAGACAACTTCCACCCCCACATTAGAGTCCCAGGCCTGCTGCCTTGGGCCCTCCCACTCCAGGAATGAAGCTGTCTGCTGCCCAACTTATACCCAGACTGGTTTCATCTGCTTCCAAATCCATTTTGTGTCAACTTCTGCCAAGAATAAAAATTTTAAACACACACACACACACACACACACACACACACACACACACACATCATGCATGCATGGGAGGGGAAAACTCAGGCTGGGACTTTAAACTGAGAAATGGTAAGCAGAAAGGGGAGGTGCAGGCAGGCCAGCTGCTGAAAGTCAGGGCCCAACACACCCTTCCTGAAGTCTCTGCCTGCTAAGGACTCACCCTGCTCATAGCTACCCAGAGGAATCACATGGTCTCCTGGAATTGCCTCACAAGTCACTCAGTGGAGAACACCAGTTAAATCCTGGGCCCTTCAAAGATGACATTCAAGCTGGGAACCAAGAGTCCGCTTCTGGAAAGGGCACGCTCACAATGCAGAGTAGCTAGCACAGACCGCTGGCAAATCTGACCTGAGTGTCCTGCCACTGCCCTGAGGTGAGACATTAATCACAGCATTCCCTGGAATAAGAAGCCTTGTAACATCCACCTCTGACCCACTCTCCCAGAGCCTAGTACATGTCAGCAGGGTAAAATGTGAGCAAACAAAACGTTCCACCTTGATCATTGCTGACTCCAGGTGAAGCACATTCAGAGAGTAAAATACCAACTCTAAAACAGAGTGGGCACTCAGAGAACTACAGGCCTCAGCAGACACACAGATGCCTCCAGAAAGCTCTCCTGGTTTCCATTTTGCTCTTGTTTTTATCTTGCTCTGTAGCCCAGGATGGTTTGGAAATGAAGACCATCCTGCCTCCATCTCTGGAGGGAACTGGGATTACAGGTATGCACAACCATGTCAAGAGATGTAAAAGGGAAATGTTCATCTGTACACATAGCAACCAGATGTGGGCAAGGCTTCTTTATTGCCTGATAACTCACTGTGGCCAGCAGCTTTCCACAAGAAGGCGCTGGGGGGCTAGCATCTGCGCAGGCACAGACAGAGCACAGGCAGCTCTGAGCGGGGAGACGTCATCTGCATGAGATGCTCCCTGTCCAAATGCATATCCTTCCCCATCCCCCAACTGCTTGGGCCATCTCCTTCCTCCGACAGCCAAACCCCTCTTGGCCTTGAAGCCAACCCAACGCTCTGCAGAAGTTCAGCAGCCATCTCCTCCTCAATGAGCCTCATCTCCAGGACTTTGAGGCACCCAATGAAATCTGCCTGTTCTCATTCATGTTTCTGACCATTGCTCCCCAGCTCCATGGATCATAGTTATTAAACCTGTAGAGGGAAAATATGCTTAAAATACCCCCACCAGTCAGTGGTTCCCAACCTTCATAGTGCTGAGACTCTTTGATGCAGTTCCTTAGGTTATGATGCCCCCCAACCACAAAATTATTTTAGTTGCTACTTTATAACTAATTTTGCTACTACTATGAATTATAATATAAATATCTGATGTGTAGTATATGTGATATTCAACCCACATATACTACACAGATTAAGTGTAGATTAAGAACGACTGCTATAAGTGCTTAGGGTCTGTGATACTCTTTTTCTGCCTTTATGTTTGTTTGAGGTTTTAGATTAGAAAACAATGATACTAAACATTTATCAGCAATAGGATAACTATGATAAGATACCCTCAAGCCTTTAGCCACTTCAAGGAACTCTTATCCACCCAAAGTCCTGTTCAATAAGAGAAACAGCTCTGCCAAACTGGTTTCAACAAGTTCTCAGGTCTGGGTAGAGGAGGTGTATAACCTTGGAACCTTCTGGATCTCTCAGGCCAAGAGGCAGACCAACCTTTCACTTGCTATTGTTGTAACTGGTAGGGTTTTATTATTCTTTACAGTAATACTCTCTCTTATATGTGTTCCATGTCCCTTTATCCATTCACATGTTAATAGGTCCCTAGGCTGATCCTCTCCTAACTATTGCGACCTGTGGCAGAATTTCTGTCTATTCTGTAGGCTGTCTCTTCATTTGTTGGTTGTTTCCTTTGCGATGGCATTTGTTCGATATTTTAGTTTGATGTAATTCCAACTGTCAATTAACAAAACTCTGAACAGTCCAATGTTTCAAAATATGAGCTCTTGGCAGATTATTTAAAAATCAGTAATTATGCCAGGTCCCAAGTATTAATAATATAATGATGGTGACAACTGTGGCCATCTAAGTAACTGTTTATAGCTTTGAATCTTCACCTCCCCCACCCCCTTCCCTGCATTGGTCCATATGTTAAAGGGGTAGTTGACAATCCATTGAGCTACTGGAAGGTGGTGGAACCTTGGAAGATGGGGCCTCATGGAAGGACATTAGATCTTTAGACACATTCCCTTAAAGCGGATATTGAGACCCACAGCTCTTCCCTCCTTCTTCCCTTGGCTACCATGAATGAGTGGAATTCCCCATGATGCACTGCCCAACATGATGCTCTCTGTCTCCTGACAGGCTCAGAGTGATGGAGACATTTGGTCATGACTTAAAAACCTAGCAGACAAAAACTAACAACAAAAAAGCAACAACCAAACACCCCCTCCCGTCTTTCTTCCCTTTAAAGTGATTATCTCAGCCATTTTGTCACGGAAAGCTAACACAGCTCGGAGTCTGAGTCAAGCGGTCTTCTGAAGAGACACGAGGATGCCACTGTCTGGTGCGAAATGAGCGCTTCTTTTTATTTGGAAGCTGAGATGTACGTATATTGAACGAAGGAGACATAGTGCTCAATAAATATCTGGCCAAGTGCAAGGCTGCTCTGACGGCCACTGTGGTGACTGCTTACCGAGCGTAAACCTGCGCTGTGCTGTGGGATGTGAGGGTCCCAGAAGTGGTCATGGCTCAGTGTTAGTAACCCTAAGTTACTACGGAGTGAGGCTGCAATGGGCGTCATGCCTTTTAGTGGGTGGCATTCTCCACAGGAGGAAGCCAGGCCCAAGACCCCCACCTCAAGCCCCACAGGGACACATGCTTCATCTTGGCTGAGATTCAGAGATCAAGGTCTCTCTGCCTTTCCCCGCCTGTCCCAGGGACATTACCACCGGCATTTGGTTAATTTCAAGTGTGGGAAAGATTAGTTCTGCCTGCCTAGGATTCCGATTCAATTGGCCACGCACGTCCTTTTCACTTCCTGACTTAAGCACGCAGGACTTAATTATTAAGGAGCCTCCCTGTTCCACTTGCCCTGGAGGCTCGATTTTTCTGGAGAAGAGTGGGGGTAGGGAAGCAAAACTGGGAGCTTAGCCCCAGTTCTACAGACAACATATTAGCTCTGCAGACAACATATTGGAGAAGACCCAGACCACACCAGAGCTGTCCTGTTACCAGCACCCCTCATGAAGCAAGACCCACCCTGTACTTCCTCGAACCTCTGACCATAGGGGGACCATAAAAAGGTCCAGGTACTGCCCCAATATGCCTTATGCTAAAGGCAATTTTTAAAAGGACCAGCATAGGATATTTATAACCAGATTTCCTGAGAAACTCCCAACCTAGCAATATCAGAAAAAAACCAAAAACAAAACAAAAAACAAATAACAAAAGGCACTGCCAGATCATATCTTTATTTTCTTTTTTGGCTCAGAAAAGGCAGTCCATTTGACACATACCACTTGGCATAACTAAAAGCTACCCCAAGTTCTTGTTCAGGATTTTCACTGTCTAGTCCCTTGGGAAACGAGATAAAGAGTGTGACTGAGTGGACAGAGTAACTGGGGACTGGAGGCTGCATTCTGTAAAGAACCTGGGTCCCACATTCATCCATATCAGCAGACCTCTATCTTCTGCTTCCCCAGGCTAACTGAGGAAGGACCAGGACCTCTGGAAGGCCAGTAGTCAGTGTGACAGCCTTACAAGCTACAGACACCAAAGACAAACCAGGAGGCTCTACTCGGAGGGTACAGGTACAGCAAGGGAAGCTTGATAGTTGAGTGTTGTCCACATATTGCATTGCATTCGTCCCTACAGTCTCCGGGACAGGAATATCACCAGTGTGCATTTCATGAGAGTCAGAATACTGTGGCAGCCCAAAGCCATTCACTGGCAGCCAAAGTATTCACTGCTCAGGTTATAGATTGGAGATTGAGTGGGAATAAGAAAGACAGTGGAGAGGTGGAAGGTGGATAGATTTGGATCATTGGCATGGAACTTCCTATCTAAAAACTGACTTCCGGGGCATCTGATCAGTTTTATTCCTCCTCTGTGCTGAACCTGACATGTCTGGCTGGCATCCTTCAATGTGAGACGGCGCTACCGCCTTTCAGCTCTCTTCTCTGTTCAGTCCGAGCATGAATGGAAGCTGGGGTCTAAAATTTCTTGCTCCCAGTGTTGGAACTCACTCTACTGAGTCTACCTCCTTAGACTTTAAACTTGTCAGCTTGCTTGAAATGATGGTGTGGTCTCTCATTCACACTCCCTTACTTTCCCTTAAATTCGGTCTGGCGCTAGAGCGGAGTTGAAAGAGCGCCTTCTATCTGCTCCCCAGGGTTAAATCCATTCCCATTGCCCGTTCCCCAAAGAGTCCAGACGTTTGCAGTGAGTGCTTAGTACCTCCAATACTGGGGACTCTGTTCCCGAATTTATCGGGAATCCCAGTCTTTATTGCTGAACCACATAAGTACCTTTTGGCAGGAAAATGTCTCATCGTTTCTTTGGATCTTTTTGCGCCTTGGTTGGGCTTCCTCTTTAATGACCACAAAACAAGCCCCAAGGTCCCATCACTCTAAGGGCTGAATACAGACACCACTGGAACCGGGCGGGGCTGGGAGCCATGACTTCTGAGGCTGAGGGTCCTGTGGTCTGCCACCGGATGCTGGCATGCAGGGACGCTACCTGCCTGAGGAACTTACACTTCCACACTATTAAGTAAAACAAACAGCTCCATGTGCTCCTCCTGCCTGTGTGTTTACAAACCGGCACAGGAAGATCCACCCAGCTGATACTTCCAGATGGGGAACCCAAAGACAAACAGCTAGCTCCTGACAGCAGCACCGCGGCCAGGCAAGGCTAGTAGAAGATGATAAGGGGCCACACTGTGGAGCCACAAGGTTCTGGTCAAGTGGGAGCCAGCAAAGGGCTTGAAGTCCTGCTTTGCCAGCCTCTACCTCCCTAGGTGGATACGCACATGAGATACAAGGAGAGAGAGCCCTGTTTGAAACAGAACACTGGCCTGTGACAGATTGACCACCTGGGTGATCTCAGCTATCTGACATGATCAGTATCACTGGGCACCTGACAAAAGGAGGGAGAGGAGAGCAGGTGCGAAGGAAGTCGTTTTAGGCAGTGGAGCGATGAGTCTGTATGATCCTGTAATAAAGACACAGGGCACCCTGTATTTATCAAATGTACCACGAAGCTTCTCCGTACCCCTCAGGCAGGCTGTGCAGTGCCAAAAGTAGATGCTCAATAAACTCTGTTGAAATGTGTGAAGGACAGAGAGGATATCGAGAGGGGCAAATGGCTCACCTGTGAACATTCCTGAAACCTGCCACCTGGAGAAGTGGCTGCTGTGCTGTGGTCTTGTGCACCACTCTCAGGCTTTGCTAAAACAGGCCCACTACGGCACCTCCCCTCTGGGTGTTCCCATAGACACATATGCCAGAATGCATTGCCTGTATGAGTCTATGCATAACTATAGTTGTCTTTTTGGTATCTGTGGGGACTGGCCCCAGGTTCTATCTAAGAATGGCCCAAATCTGTGGATGTTCAAGTTCTTCACATAAAATAGTGTGTATAGTATTTGCACCTAACTTAATTCTCCCATCTACATACAGGTCATCTCTAGATCACTTACAATAATACACTGTGTGGCAATTTGAATATGCTTGGTCCAGGGAGTAGCACTATGAGGAGGTGTGGCCTTGTTGGAGGAGGTGTGGCCTTGTTGGAGGAGGTGTGGCCTTGTTGGAGGAAGTGAATCACTGCGGGGAGTGGGCTTGGAGATCCTCCTCCTAAATGCCTAGAAGACAGCCTTCTTCTGGCTCCCTTTGGAACAAGATGTAGAACTCTCAGCTCCTTCTCCAGTGCCATGCCTGCCTGGATTCTGCCATGTTTCCCGCCTTGGTGATATTGGACTAAACTTCTGAACCTATAAGCTATCCCCAATTAAATGTCCTTTATATGAGTTGACTTGGTCATGGTGTCGCTTCTCAGCAATGGAAACCCTAACTATGACACACTATAAATGTTCTGCAAATAGCAAACATCTTGGGTTGTTTGGGGGAGAATAACAAGAAAAGGTGGTTCACCTTTAGCACTGAGGCAATTAAATAATATTTTCAATCTGATGTTGATTGAATTCACAGTTCCTGTGGCTACCAGAGATAACTATGTTTCATTGTTGGAAACTCTCTCTCTCTCTCTCTCTCTCTCTCTCTCTCTCTCTCTCTCTCTCTCTCTC
>NC_034601.1:39292580-39304675 GCF_900095145.1 Mus pahari
CCTCCTCCTCTCTCTCTCTCTCTCTCTCTCTCTCTCTCCTTCTCCCTCTCCCTCTCCCTCTCCCTCTCCCTCTCTCTCTCCAACCCCACCCTTGCCCCTAGACAAAGTTTCTTTATGTAGCCCTGGCTGTACTGGCTGTAGACCAGGCTGGCCTCCAACTCAGAGATCTGCCTGCCTCTGCCTCCCAAGTGCTGGGATTAAAGGTGTGTGCCGCCACCACCCAGCTCCTAGTGGGAAACTCCTATCACATGATGTTTTAAAGTTGATAGGAGCCTTGCATATGTCTATTCTAGACACAGAAGGGCATGCTCCTTTCACTCTTCCTCTTTAGCACGAGCAGCTGCCTATGAATAGCTCACAGCGCATTCGGGTGCTTAATGTGCGGGGGTGGGGGTGGGGGTGGGGGTGGGGGTGGGGGTGGGGCCTTGCCTTCCCTTTAACAGCCTTAAGAAACAGGGATCCCGATGTTCGGGTAACTTGGACAGGGTCACATCCCAGCCGTTGGCAAAGTCATGGTGAACCCAGTCTGGTTCCCCTTGGTTGGGATGATACACATCTTACACCTGGAATAACTTCAGGCATACTGACCCTCCTGAGAAATACATGCACCCAGCATGCCACCTTCTAACGAGCTTCCCTGCAGACCTGCTGGCTCAGGAGGCATCCCATAAATATCCTAGATGCCTATCCCTTTTGCAAAGAAGGGTGCTACCTAAAATTCTGTTGCAAGGGTCCTTTTCCTACCCAACTCCTATGGGGCCCTCAGCTTCCTTCCCCCCCCCCTGCCCCCCGGGGTGGCAGGGAGGGGAGAATGTAGGTCTGGAAGCACCCAGGAGAATTTCTGATGTTGATTGATCGAAGGGCCTTCTTGCAAAGGAAAACAAGCACACCCACAGAGGCAGATCCCTTGAGGCCAGCAGACCTCTGGCTCATTCCCTGGAATTTCTTATCTTTGAACTCAAGGTGAGTGAGCACAGATGGGACAGCTTGGGCTTGTCGGCTGCCAGCAGAAGGCTTTTCAATGTGTCTCCTGTGTCAGTTCACTGCATATGGAGAAGTACGGAGAAGAGGCAGCTTGTGATGACAAACACCCCCTTACTCCATCACATTGCTACATTGCAAGCCCGGGTACCCACATCTCTCCACTTCCAGAATATCATGGCTTCAGGCTTCCTGCATCTGTTTGAGGGAAAGAAGGAACCTAAGCAACCAAGGGCATTAGGGAGATAACTCAGTAAGTAAAACTGCTTGCCACACAGTGGGAAGACCTGAATGAGGATTTCAAACACCCAGGTAAAGCCAGGTATACATAGCAGAAGACAACACTAACACCCAAGGCTGACGTCCTCTGACCTCCCCACTCACACCACCACAATTGCCCACCTCCTCACAGATACCCATACACATATATGCACATATATCTCACACCCCCACACATTCTCTGCACCAGCACAATCCTAAGCGTGGAGGGAGGAGGGCGCTTAGCAATCGTGCAGGTAACTGCCTGCCCAATCCTTTCTTGCTGGCTGCCTCCTGAATATTTGCCTGCAAGGAAGCAGCTTCCAGCCAGTTTCCTGTCTGTCAAAGTGACTACTTCCTTCCCCGGGGTATTTCTCTCTACAAGCAGTCACTTCTCCTGACCAGTAAAAGTGTCTTCTAGGCCAAACAGTCCCCCCCCCTCCCCTTCACCGCACTGAGGGAACGGGAGGGCCTGCTTGATTAGACTTGCAAAGATCCTAGGTGCAAAAGGCTGCATCTGGCAGCCACAGTGGAGCAGAGATGGCCTGGGATTCAGACAGTGTCCCAGGGGGAAGGGAAAGTCTCAAGAAGCATGTTCTGAGATGAAACCCAACGTGGATGTGACCCTCACCACCACCTACAGGGCAACACAGGCTGTGCCTCAGAGCCTGGTGTTGGGTGCTTGTCTGAACCTCCAATGCTCTAGTTTTATACTATTGGATTTAAGGCAAGGCTAATAAGCAATCCCACCCACCTCTTATTTCCAGTTAGTTACAAAAGAAACAGTTCTCCCAAGTCAAGGGGCTTTTGCTTTGGAAAAGAGATTGTCTGCTCCCCCTCACCCCCTTTCTTTCTTGTTTGTTTTAAAAATGAGAGTTTTGGAGTTAGCAGACGGTAATGAAATCTTGGCTTTGCCACTTACCAGCTGGGAGACCAAAACAAGTCCCTGAATTTCTTTAGGCTTCGGCTCCCTTATCTGCAGAGTTCACTGATGGGATCTGTCCTCACAGGACTGCTGGATGGGTTGCATGGATAAAACAGTACTTGGCTTGAGGCTTGGCACACAGTAGGTGCTCTGTAAACAATGGTAACTCTCCATTTCTGGAAAAGGCAGTCACTGCTGGCTGCCTCTTGGCACTGAGACTGGCTGCCTCCCTGAGTGGTGGAGCTGTGTGGGGTTTGCTTCTCTGAGAAGTGAGTGTGTGCAGTATTTCCCTTGTAGAATGAAGGGTACCTGCTGCCCCTGTGCACTCACACATTTGTACCTAAACACAGGCTTCGTTTTTAAAAAAAAAAAAAAATCAGGGGAACAAAAATTAACGGTGCACAATAACCACCTTCAGACAGGCTTCCTTCTCAATTCTTTCCCTTCACATTCAAGACCTGAGTGGTGTGTCTGTGACAAGAGGATTGGCCGCCTATGTAAAGCCCACCTATAGAAAGCCACCTTGTTGTATCCCTTGGGGGGGGGAGAGCTAAGCTCCCTCAGCCCCCATCTTTTATTGTCCAAGACCACCCACTGGAAATAGCTGGCAACTTGCCACAGTCCAGCAGGGCTAGAGCCGGGCTGTTCTCCCAGCCTCTACCGCTGAACAGAAGGATGCCTAGAGAAGGAAAAAAAAAAATCACCTTACAGGGCTGTCACCTGGGGATAACTCCGCCTTCACAGATGGCAGACCACCAGAGAGGTCTAAAGGTCTGAAGGAAGAGTTGCAGGGACTTGCCGGTGGGGTGATACACAGGGATCTAACTCCAATCTGTAAAGGCAACAAAGAGTATACAACTTGCCCGCTACAAAATATCCTTTCAGAAGCACAGAGGTAAACAGCTGTGAACAGTCCGCGACTTGATGCAGTTGCATTTGCAAAAGGAGGCCCTGTGTGCTAACTGACAGGTTAACAGCTTTGCCCCTCCTTTGAGTACAGCTGTGGAAAAAAGTAAGCTACAATAACAAGATGACAGTCGCTTCAGAAAGAGAATCATGTGGGAGAGGTGATTTGTGAAATGATTAAGGCAGCCTCTCCTTTCATGGAAAACCAATAAACCCAGAACCCCACAATTTTCCTCAATTAACTATGACCTATACCTAATAAACCCGCTGGGATGGTAATGTTAGGTAAGAGCTGACTAGTTTGCCTTAGTCTAATCTGGAAAAATCTTTGTAGGGCTAGGGAAAGTGGAGGTGGTGGTGGGCTTTCTCCGGATGTCCATTTTTTAGCCTCTTCTGGGTGGGGTCCTCTAGAGACCAGCTGTCTACAGCCATCTCCAGTATGATGACCATCTCCCGGAAGCCCAGAAGGCTTGGGGGTGACTGGGAAGCTTAGTGACTTGGTTGCCCCTAAAACACATCTCCCTTCACCTGCCACTTTGAGACAGACTTTAGAGTCATCTACACCTATTGCCGAAATTTGTCTGTTTGTATGTCTGTTGCAAATGCAACAGACGAGCAAGATGTTAAATTCAAGCACATGTTTCTCTAATTGTCTGTCTGTCTCTGTTTATCTCTGACACGGTCTCTCTGTCTGTGTCTCTGTCTCTGTGTCTGTCTGTTTCTTCTCTTTCTTGAGACAGGGTCCCTCTATGTAGTCTTGGCTGGCCTCAAACTCACAGCAATCCTCCTGTCTCTGCCTCCCAAGTGTTGTAATTAAAGGAGTGTGCCACTACTCAGGGTGTTCCTCTAGTCCTCAGGAAAAATCTGATGGAGTTGAGAGAGAAACAAACTCTCCTTTTCCCTCTAAAAACTATTCAGTGATGAAATGATGATGGCTCCAGCCTGCCACACTTCCTCACCCTTGTCTTAGCTAACATCCTCCAAACTCACTTCTGAGAAGAATGATGTTCTTCTGGTCCCACCGCCTGGCTTCTTTGGGGTTATTTTTCTCCAGTCAGCTTACCCCCTCACTCTCCGGTTACTTTCTCAACATGTCCTCTGGCAACTGGAGTGAATTCATTGTGCATTACTGCTATGATTTCTTCTTTCTGCTCAATAATCTTGTCCCAAACATCAAAGGCCTTCTTTGAAGATAAGGCCAAATTCGTCATTAGGAACAGAGAAATGATTCCCTAGCTATATTTTAGAGGACAGTAAGAAGCAGAATCCCTCTGCTTTTTGTGAGATAAACAATGCCTGGTCCATCAGACCACAAGGCATTCACTGTGATACCACTGACAGAGTCATAAACAGGTGGTATTCCTCACTCAAACCTATGCAGGGTCTTTCCACAGCAAGCTTAGACTCCAAATCTCTTAATGATCGGTGTCCAACATATCTGACAGGGTTTTCCTTGGAAGAAGGGGTTAACATGTCCACCACAAGTTCAGCCTACAGGAATGTATGAGCAACTAGAACCAAGCAACCCTAATCTACATTCCATTCAAAGCTGGACTCTTCCAGCACTGAGGGAGGATGAGAAACACTGTCAGAGTGGTGACACAGACCGGGAACAAACAGCTGACTCAGCAGGCCCGAGAGAGAGAAGACCAGGGACACAAAAGCTTACCTAAGGCTTCAACTCCTTCACTGCTACCTGCAGGTGAACACTCACAAGACTTCACGGGTCATGGAGTTCACAAAGCCTGTTTCCAAGACTGAAGAAATAAAACTTCCATCTTGTGCACAATGAAAATAAGAGTTCTGAATATAATGCTATAAACCATAGCAATCCCTTATTAATCCTTTTTATGAATAAGAAAGGAGAAGAAAAACACTTTTTCTAAGCTCACAGACCACTTACCTATCTCCTTGCTGGAGCTGATAAGCAATAAAGAACAATAGTTATATTTTACAGAACCATTATTTTTGCCTCCAGCAGAACACTTTCATTAGCATTCACAAAATACTTCTTAAAGATACATAAGCAGGCCTGATAATTAATAAGGATGGGGCCCTGGATGACAGAGTAGTAGACAAGGAATAAACTTGTCAGAAATCAAGGGTCAGGTACTCTTTGGTCAACCGAGAGCAGGGGTTATTGGCACCACTAAGATGGAGCACATATAAAAGATGAGAAATGTGCATTTTAAAGCTGAGCAGCAAACTGGTCATGGGGCTGCTCTACATGATGGGTAATTGTGAGGTGGTTGCAGGGTGGGCACTGGGGACTCTCAGTATGGCCAAAGTGAAAAGGAAAGGGGAGGTGGATAACAAAAGAAAAATCAAAGAAGGAGGGACAAGCTCAAAGAAGGTGGCTCACTGTGAAGGAGGCAGAGGCAACTGAGGGCAGTGGCTGGCCAGAGCAGTGTGTATAGAGTTTCAGGGCTGATGCTCCACTCACATTGCCACCTGAGCCATCCTTAGCACTTCTTTCCTGTATCCTATCCTCACTCTAGCCAACCCTGAGGGACCAGAGAGGCAAAGTTCTTCCCTTGGACCACTTTTCTAAGTATAGGTTTCTAGTTTTAAAACAAACACGCTCTACCAACTTCCTTACTCCAAACAGGTGATTTGGACTCACAAATTATAAAAAATATTGCATGTTAGGGTCCCATAGGAGAGCATACTTAGGATGATTTGATTTATTCTCACCAAGAGCAATGTCATATGTGTGTGTGTGTGTATGTATGTATGTATTTATATGTGTGTATATATGTTCTCTGTCTTTGGTCAAATTATAAAGGTACTTCAGATATCTGATGACACCAGTCTACATTTTCATCACAGCTGCAAAAAGTACATACACACAAATGAAAAGTAAAAAGTTGATTATAGGATGGGATTATGGGTAATTATAAAAGCATTTTTTGAATAGTAGTAGATGTTTATATAGTCAATAAAAACGGAGGGGAATTACTCTTTGATGAAAAACATTTACTCTCCTGGGAGAAGGGAGCTCCCATCCTGGTGTCTGATGCACTGTAAATATTTGTTGCATGTAGAAGTGACAAGAAATTACATATGTTAAAGTAAATGTTTTTCTTTTTTTTCAAAATGGAAACATATCACTCTTTCCTCTCCCATTTCCATCCCCCTCCCCCAAAATAAGGGAGCTTAGAGAGTGGAGGGAAGAAAGCAAACTCCCAGTGTATGATAACATCTTCTGAAACCCGGTTAGCTCTTTCTTATTCAGAGACCAGAAAGTATGAGGCGGTAATTACCAAGTGCAACTGGATCTTCAGCTATTGTTGGAAAGACACAAAGATAAACCCCGAAGTGACTAAGCATATCAGTGGTGACTGAAGTTTGAACCCAGACCCCCCAAGGGCCCCTGGACCACTGCGGTCCTCAGCCTCACTTCTTGCCCTCTTTCCTTAAACCCCAGGAGCCTGTGGGGAAGTGAACAGAATTACTTCATGAATAAAATCTCCTATTCACCATCAGGCCATGGAAACCACAGAGAGGCCTGGAAGAGAGCAGGGATCTCATGCCACTGAAAAATTACTTCAAAGACAATAAAACCTTGGGCCCATTTGGAGGACGGAAAGGGACATAAATCGCAGTCTTTATCATGAATTGGACAACCAGTTGGCAGCTAAGCAGAGTCCTCTTAAGGTTGTCCCCTAGATTCTTCCTCCCCAGCTGTGGTCAAAGAACTTGCCCATCCTGGACTCTGTCAACTTTCACTTCTAGCTGCCCACGATTTGGCCTCTTCTCCTGAGTGGAAGTCCCTTGCAGTGTTGTGTTTCTGAGATTTCATAAAAGAGTGACAAAGGGCCAGTGTCTGAGACCTCAGTCCTTGGATTGCATAGGTACAGGCAGCCTCAACCTGAAGGAACAAATCCCGAATCTCCACAGGAGATGGCCATGTCAGCCAATAGGCACAGGGACTATAACTTATTTTATGTTTTGCTTCTTTGCATAAATTCACTCCAAAAAGTCATCTAGCTGGGAAGTCATAACTCTACTGCTGTTTCCACCCCAATTCTGTTCCGCTGACCCCAGAGTACTTCAAGATTGCCATGAGAACCTCCTGGGTCTCAATTATTAGACCATTAAGAAGGGCCAATTATAAGACCTCAGAGAGCTCCTGGGAAACCTGTTCCACACCTCACAGTGGCCAACCTCTTGCCTCAGAGTCACTTTAAGTAAAGCTCAGAAAACAGGACATCCAGATGTATGGACACTCAAGCCCTTCATGTTGATCCAACAAGACCTTTTTAATGGTTTTCACACTATACTTGAGAAGAGGAAGACAGGCTTATTGGCCAAGGCAAAAAGATGCAAAGAGAAGAAGAAAGGAAAGAGAGAGGGAGGGGGAAGGAGGGAGGAGAAAGAGGGAGAGAGGAAAGAATGAAGGAAAGAGGAAGGAAAGAAAAGATCATGGGGCGAGGTTACTTGCTTAGATTTAGAAGCCAGTGGTAGAATCAATCAGAAGTGTTTACATATTCAAGAATCCCTGATGCTACATCCATTAAATGGTCTGTGCTTTCAAAATTCTGGACAACAAAGAGTTAGGTGACAAATGTGCTGGTCCAGGACATTTCAGGCACATGGCCTGAAGCAGAAGCACGCTTTTCACGTCAGATGGTAGGAGGTAACTCCAGTTCACACACTTACTGCAATGAAGCTTGCTGGGAAGGACTAAGGGAGCTCACAGCACCTCACCACACCCAGAAAGTGCCTGTTTGGGATCGCTGGTATGTGGTTTGGGTATTCTTAGACGAAACTGCCACATCCCTAGAGGACAACTCTTGTTTCAAGGGACTGGGCATGGGTCACCCCATCTCCAAAAGTCAACAGAGCCACCTCCAGGTCTCCTTTAGGCCCTCCAGGTCGGCCTGTCTCTCACCCCTCAGTTCTTTTCCACCAGGAAAACTGACAAACCCTTCATAATCCCCGCAGAAGGTTCTTCCTGCCCTTTCCTTTCTTCCACAGCCTTCTCTCCAACTTGACCCACAAAGTCACTTCTCAACCTTCTCATAGTTAACAGAAACAAAATCCCCAGTGGGACACCACACACACACATACACACACACACACACACACACACCTCTTGCTGATTGATACTTTACTCTCACAGACACCTCTGGATGCCAATTAATTCAGTGCCTCCCATCCACTGGTCCAGCCAAGGAGATTCTTTAAGAGTTGTTTAGCTTTTGGTCTCCCTTAGTGCCTTACTTAGGATTTTCCTTTGAAAACCCCGGTGATAACTTCTCCCCCTAAAGAAGCAAATCAGTGTCGAGTGTGGGCTTGTCCCCACCGCCTAGCTGTGCAGCCAGGGAACCCTGTCAGCCCTTCGGGGTGAGTTTGGGAAGATGTCCATATCTTCCTACCACCGGAGCAGCTTCCGGGAACCGCGGGAGCTAACCGAGCCAGACCAGGCTAGAGAGGGAGGCGCGGCGGCCCTCAGCCGGGCGGTGGAACACAAGCAGTGGCTGCCCCGGGAACTTCGTGCGGCGTCAGGCCCTGACTCTGGTTGGAGCCAGTCAAGCCCTGGGATTCCGGGCAAGAGCCCAGCTCAGAGATCGGAGCGCAAGCCTGAGCCCAGCTCAGCGCTCCAAGCTCGTCTGAGCCCCAGCCCAGCGCTCGAGCTCCAGCCCAGGGATCCAAACACCCTGAGCCCCAAAGTGAGCCTCCAGCTCGAGCCCCAGTCAAGCACTGAGTCCCAACCCTGGTCCTAACCCAGCTCCCGGAGCCCCAGCCCAGCGCTTGGAGCCCGCGCCCCGCAGCACGTCTCCCGGGAGCCCTCGGCATCCCAGGACGGGCGGCCGCCTCCCACACGCCTCCTATCCCCAAACCAACAAATAAACACAACTTTTTATGAAAAGAAAACAAACTTCAGCGACATGACTCACCTCTCCTGCAGCCAGAGCCTGGGAAGAGGGGGCCGGGATTCCGGGTCCCGCGTGGTGAAGCGGAGAGGGCCACACAGCCCCCGCGCACACCGACACACACGCACAGCGCGGTGACACACGGGGACACACACCACGGGAGAGTGGCCGCAGCCAGAGCAACAAAGGAGCCCGGGACCCAGAAGTTGCGGCCGGAGGAGGAAGGGCTTGTGTGGCCGCGGCGGGTACGAGGTGCGAGAGTGTGTGAGTGCGGCCGGCCGGAGCTGACACCAGCGAGACCGAGTTCAGGGTCCCCACTGCAGGAAGCCGGAGCCGTGATGGCAGCGGCGGCAGCAGGCGGGCAAGGCAGGGGACGCCGCGCCCAGCGCACCCAATCCCTCCATATGGAAGACGCTTTTTTGGATGACTGAACTTGCAAACAATTCCTTCTTTTGCTTCTCCTGCCTAGGAGCCTCCCATTACCGCTCGAGGAGGGGAGGGGAGCCGAGGAGGCGGGGAAGAGGGGGAGGAGCAAAAGGGAGCAAAGCAAAAAAAGTCTTGAAAAGGAAACTGGGGGAGGGGGGAGGGACCACACAGTCCCCCCCAATTTTAGAACAAGTTTTCCCTAACGCCTACTTTCTTTGCACCGCGTTCAATTCCCTCAGTCCTTCCAAATTATTTTCTATGACCACACCAAAAGTGCCTTTCTCCCACGCGCGGGGTGCCTGTCGACCCTGCTTAGCTTCACCTTGGACCCTTCCTTTTGCCAGCACTATCCCTCCTTCCCGTGCTGGCACCCACTTCTCAATTTCTCTATCACTCTGAACAAACCACTTCTCAATTTCTCTATCATTCTGAATAAACAAACAAACCTATCAGATAAAGCAGTAAAAACAAAGTTACAATTAATAAAAGCAGGGCAATCCCCCAACCACCACCAAAATAATAAATAAATAAATAAATAAAGTATGTATGTATGAAAGGCAGGGCAGGGGCAATTAGGAAAATGATAAGAAACCTCATCATGGCAAAGCCATAAAACAGCCTTCCCATACTCTTGGTTGGCTGGGAAGGGTTTCCAGGTCTTTGACTTGACCTCCATTCATCATCCTAGGAAAGGGGTGGGGGGTGATGTCATGGAGAGTTAGTTCCTTCCCTCCGCGTTGGTTGGAGAGAAAACATCCACAACAGTAATTTTCAAACCTATTGTAGCAGAACTTCTTTGGACAAATTGTTACAATGCAGATGGATGGGCTCCACTTCCAATTTCTGATTCAGTAAGTCTGTGCTAAGAAAGAATTTCTTTAATTTTCAGGTGATCTGAAACTGTTAGTTCAGGTCCACATTTAAAAAAAACAAAACAAAACAAAAACAAAAATGCACTTTCATACACAATCCAATGCTAAGTTAAGTTGGCAACTCTGAATTTTCTAAGAACACAGCAGACTCTGTGAGAGCGCCTCACCCCTCATGTTTTAGGACTTAAGCCATTTGTCAAAGCCTTGTTCCAAGGTGGAGAGGAGGTGGCCCTTGGAGTGGGCCAGCTAGGGAAGAGCACCCTGAATAGAGGTGCTGTCTTCCCTGATGGCAGAACAGTGGCCTTGGGACTCAGAAAGCCACCGTGAGACAGAAAAGAAATCACTTAATTTTTTTTTTCTTTTTTTTTTAGGTCATGGTTTTATTTTCTGTTGCTTTTGGTTGTCCTCAGCACATGATTCCAATTGAAGCAGTAGGAGGAAGGGAAAGACTCCATATTTTACAGCATTCTTTCCTCCCCGTGTTTGTTAGTTAGAGCAGGAGTCAGTTTCTGCACTGATTTATCTGGCGTTTCTGGCTCTATCTACGTGCCTAGATTGCTGGGCATATCCCTGTGGCCAAATGGATCAAGGGGTGCCATATTTTAATAAGACAGTGAAAGGGCTCTGAAATCCCTCTTTGAACCTCCCACCTACCCCAACACACTTCCCTCCCCTTTAATTTCCATCAGTTTGGAGAACAGTCTGTAAGATCTGTTTCTCTCCCTCTGTTCAGTGATGATGTTAGCCTCTGCCATCTCACTGTCCCTCTGTGGCACAACAGAGGACAGTGGGACCTGAGAACCACCCTGGGAAGAGAAGTAATTCCCAGAGGAAAGGAAAGCATCTGCTGGTAGCTGACAGTTCCCTACTGTGTCAACGCCACCTTTCCCTAGAGCCCCAAGCAGGTAATGGTCTGCTTTTCTTTTCCCTTTTTCCAAAGTTTTATTTTTTATTCTTTAAATTATTAAGGATTTTAATTAATTTTATTTTCTTATGCGTGTGGGTGTTTTGGCTGCATGTGTATCTGTATACTACACAAGAGCCTGGTGCCTGTGGAGGCTAGAAGAGGGCTTTGGATCTCCCGGAACTGGTGTTACAGAGAGTTGTAAATTGCCATGTGGGGGCTAGGAATTGAATCTGAATCCTCAGGAAGAGCAGCCAGTGCTCTTAACCACTGAGGTATTTCTCCAACCCTAGCTTTCTGCTTTTCAGAAATACTTTCCAAATACCACTCTCACTGGCCATGGAGAGATCCAGCACTAACAAGGCGATACAGAGCTGCAGAGCTTAGCATCTCAACTTTCTTCCCTTAGAACTCTCCATTCCTCCAACTCTGGACTTGAGGTCCACACAGTCTTTGCATTCTGAGTCAAAGCATTCATCCTTGCTCACAAGTTTTTAGCCAGGAGGGGGACCCAGGGCCTTGCATCTCCCTCAGGCTGGCCAATCACCATGCCCACTTACTTGTCTGTGCTATGATTTAGGCTGAACACAGATCTGCAGCTTCAGGCTCACTGTTGGCACTCAGTTGTGTTTATTGTTTTTGTGGATCTTTGTATTAGTATGACTGTGTTTATTTTTATAGCTACTGTATCTCCTCACTCCCCTTGCTTGCAGTATATTTCTTGTCCTCTAACTGTTCTCTCTCTCTCTCTCTCTCTCTCTCTCTCTCTCTCTCTCTCTCTCAGCTTTTTTGACAAGGTTTTTCTGTGTAGTGCTGATTGTCTGGAATTCTCTCTGTACACCAGGCTAGCCTTGAACTCACAGATGCCTCTGCCTCTGCCTCTGCCTCTGCCTCTGCCTCTGCCTCTGCCTCTGCCTCTGCCTCTGCCTCTGCCTCTGCCTCTG
>NC_034601.1:39307095-39317041 GCF_900095145.1 Mus pahari
CTGCCTCCTCTGCCTCCTCTGCCTCCTCTGCCTCCTCTGCCTCCTCTGCCTCCTCTGCCTCCTCTGCCTCCTCTGCCTCCTCTGCCTCCTCTGCCCCTGCCCCTGCCCCTGCCCCTGCCCCTGCCTCCTGAGTGCTGGGATTAAAGACACACACCACCACCATCACCAGTTTCTTAACTCACATTGTTCCACCTTAGCACACGAGCCATCTTGAAACAGTTAGAAGCACTGTGAGCTGAATATGGAATTCTCCTATACGATGTGTTAAAGGTAATTTACTTCTGGCTTTGGAGAGAGACTTTATGAGCACCGAGAAGGGAGAGTTTAGTTTTATTTTAAAATAAATTATTAATTTAGTCTACTGGGAAGTGCAAGGGCAGACAGGGACTGCAGGTCTACGCTGGGTCACTGCCATTAGGTTGGAGTGCAGTGAGTAACCCTGCTCCCCTTTTGGTGACCTTCAGGCACCCCTAAGTGTCATACAACCTTAGGACTACTTAGTTACAGAGAGTTCCTGTGGGAGGTTGTGCAGAGAGAACTATTATGGGATAGACAGAAAGCGACAGGGAGTTGACTATTTACTCCCTTTGTTTTTATATGAATCTGTGTTCTTGATTACAAACTATGTGCGCTGAAGAACATCCAGACTGCAGAAAACCCCAGCACCACAGGAAATCTACCACACAAGGACAACACTGTTATAACACAGTAGAGTGGTTTTGGTTTTAGTCATTTTCTTTCTTTCTTGTTTTGTTCCTCATCAATATGTATTTCACACTGAGTATATGATTTTCATCGAGTAAAAAAAATCAGAGACATTCATTCAAAATTTGTATTTTTTTCTTATGCACTTGATAATTCAGGCAGAAGCTAGCTCCTTCATTGATTCATCTATGGCTGAATATCTTCCCAAATCGAGTCTGTTGCTTTTTAAGTTTAACAATCTAACATGATTAATTTTCTCATGATCTGAATTATTTTCAAAGTTTGATTTCAAAAGTACTGTTGCATCAAAAAAGGTTATTTTTTCAGTCATCCTATTTTTATATATTGCAGTAGCTTCATTTACATTGTCATCCTGCATTGCAGTTGGCTAAACATCTTACCATAAACCTGTATGATTCTGCTTATTTTCTAAACATGCATTTCTAGATGAAGGAATTTTGGATCATTTGATAGGATATACCTTCTAAATGCTCTTATTAGTATTAAAACATTGAACGCCACAAGGTCGGTATCCATTTCCAACACTCTGGTTATATGAAATAAAACGAACAAACAAACAAACAAACAAACCAATGACATCATTTCAAACAAAGCTCCAAGCAGAGACTTGACTGAATTACCCAGTTTGGAGGATCGCACTCACCAGATGAGGAAACAGCTGTTAAGCATACACAGCAAAGACAACACTCAACTGTGAGAGTTGAACAATGCTTGCTTACCATGTGAAACCTGGTTATACTTATTATCATGTTTAACCTTTCAGCATCCTTTTCAGAAATATGCTAATAACCCCTGAACACTTTCCTTGCCCAGTCTCTGTGATGGAGTTTGTGTTTGTTTAGAATCTGCATAACAACTTTCTGTGTAGAACTGATCTCCATTTTACAGAAAAGGATGATCAGGTAATTGGCCTATGATCTCTAACAACAAAGCAGTGGTTCTCATCCCAAACTGTGCATCTCACTGTTATTCTCTCTCGGCTCTTTAGGATGACTGCCCCTTCTTGGAATGAGAATAGTACATTTGGGACTGGAGAGGTGGTTAAGAGCACTGGCTTCTCTTCCAGAGGACCCAGGTTTGGTTGCCAGGACCCACAAGACAGCTAGCTCACAACCTACTCACATCACAGCTCACAACCATCTGTAACTCCAGTTCCAAGGGATTGGATATACCCCTACCCTGATCTCCATGGGCACTGTGCTCACAGGTGGTGCATAGACATACATGCAGGCAAAACACTCACATAAAATAAAGAAAAATAAATTTAATAAATATATTCTAAAAGAATGATATACTTCAGCTAGGTGTGGTAGCTTATGCCTATAATTCTAGCACCCTGGAGGCTGAGGCAGGGGGATTAAGAGTTCTAGAACCAAACTAGCCTATGTGGTGAGAGCACTTCCAAAAGGAAAAGCATATCTCACGATGCCTGAAACTTGCCAAGCCATTAAGGAGTCTTTAACGGGTTACCCAAGGAAGTGCATCACAGTACATTCAGAGAACAAAAGTAATTTACTGAGTATAAATAGCAAGAGTCTGAGAGTTGGGGTTGGAGAGATGGCTCAGTGGTTAAGAGCACTGGCTGTTCTTTCTGAGGACCTGGGTTCAATTCCCAGCACCCACACGACAGCTTACACCTGTCTGTAACTCCAGTTCCAGGGGGTCTGACACAGCAACACATACATGCAGTCAAAACACCAATGCACGTGAAAGAAACAAAACTATTAAAAAATAAGAAACACAAACAAGCAAACAACAACAACCAAAGGAGTCTAGGAGTCACCACAAGAGACTCGGTTGGTCCTGAGGTGTGAGCTAAGACTGAAAGCTAGGTGCTAAAGGTCAGTCCTAACAGTAAGTAGGAAGCTGGTAGTGTGTACACTTGCGTTCTCAACGGTAACATTTGAAGACATGCTTTGCCTTGGTATGAGGTGTTTGAGATAAACTTACTCCTGAATTCATCTCTAGTTAAAATTTTTTTTAAAAAATGCATAACTTGGGGGCTGGAGATGTGGCTACTCCCCTCCAGAGGACTGGCATTCAATTACCCACATGGCAGCTCCCAGCTGTCACTCAAGTTCCGGTGGATCCGACCCTCTCACACGGACATGTAGACAAAGCACCAACATACATAAAAATTTAGAAATGGGTAACGTAGTCCATCATTTGGAATGTAAAAACCCAGCTTTCAGTTCCCCATCAGGCCCTTCATCAGTTATATGATTCAGCTTCCTGTCTATCCTGGGAAGAATGGCCCTGCTGGACAAGCTATGTGCTGGTTGTCTGACAAAATAAAGAATGATGAATGAATGTGTAAGGTTGACCTATGCAACAATTAGCAACCAGTGCACGACAGCATGTAATTAGAAGGTAAATTGCATGGTTCAGGAGAAATTACAGGTGAGCCTGGCACGGTGCCGCTCAATTCTCATACAAGTTGAACCGACTAGGGCTGACTTCTCTAGCCCTGGGCTGTCGACTCAGGGATCCATCCTATGGCCATGTGTTCTGTTGACTTTAAGGGACTAACCATCAGATTCCCCTAAGGCTGCCTATGAACAAGGGTACCCTAGGGAAGGGTGGCATACAGTAAAATGGGAATGGCACAGACTCAAAACAAATTTAGATTTGAATTTTATCTTCAACAATCCTTGTGAGCAAAGACAGATTGTCTCTTTGAATGCCCGTATCTTTTGTGAAGCTTAGAAATAATACATATGGAGTATCTCTCCATATGTATACATATGTATTCATATACTCATAATACATATTAGTATCTGCCAGGCTGTAACTCTAAATGAGTCAACCAGTATAGCTGTTTATGGCTAGTGCTTATTCTTACTGTTGAGTTCTTACGTTATGCCCACTGTAACACTATATTTAATCAAAACCTTTGGTAGCCACTTTACAGAGACCTGTTATATTATTGGAAATTTGAGTCTGGGCTAGACAAATGGAAAAAAGGGTGGTGCGTGAAAGTCTTTTCTGTGATCCATCCTTGCATGCTTGATTTTGCACACATCTTAAGCCCCACACAAACAAAATCTGTCTGTTAACCCCAGTCCCACTTTTCCAAGATATTGGATTCTCTGAAGCAAGCGCAGCTCCCACTGAGTCCGCACGAAACCCCCACCTTCCCCAATGGCCTCCATCTGTTCTCCCCCGCCCCCACCCTCACGTGTGAGGCTGAGAAACTTTGGATTCTGGAGCTGCCCAGACTCCAGCTGTTTGATATTGTGTGGCAGCAACAGTAAAGAGGGCAGAGGCGAGAGATTGCAGATGAAAGCAAAACTCAAAAGAGAACCGGACTTCGGAGCATTGATACCAAGCTCAGTGGGTAATAACCTCCGTTAAATTTGTTCAGTCAGCCATTCACCGGGGAAGAAGTTTCTCACACACCCCTTAAGGGTTTGTAGCAAGGGGACGCTTCCGTGGAGAGAAGCAATATTCTCGGGACTGAGCAATGCGAAATCTAACGCCAAAGCCAATGTTGCAGACTTGGGAACAGGTAGCTTGTTTGCTTTTTTTGCTTCAAGCATATAATTTTTTCTCCTTCAAAAGATTACTGGGGAGCCATCGGAACATCGGGCCATAGCAACAGAAAACCAACCATGCACCATAGACCTGTACCCTCTTCTACTTTTCCACCCCGTCCCCACAGGCAAAATTTAACGAATATTGAACCCTGCCATCCGCTCTCCTGGGCATAAGGCAAGCTGGGCAGCCTCTTTGGACAGTGGTTAAAAGGTCTCTGTAATTCCTATCAGAGCCACGAGGAAGGGAGGGAAGCACATCTCTCCCTTGGAATGAAAAAAATCATTCCTTCTTTTTTACTTTATGCTGGTTGGGTTTTCCAGCGAGGAAATGAAGCCACTTCAGGCTTGGTGGCCCCATTTTAAGAAGCATGTTACTCTCTTCTCAGGAAAAGGAGGGACAAAGAGAATGAGCCACAAAATCCAGCAATGTCAATTGCTCTTTTTTTTTTAAGTATTAAAAAATATCAATTTCTCCTTCTCAAGCTCATTAAATGCATCAAACCTAGTTCCTACGATTTATCTGAGAGAGATAACAATGGACTCAGGCATGTTCTTTTCTCCCAGATTTTCTGAGACAGGGCGAGCACCCATCAGATTCAGCTCCATCAACTCTCTAAGCTGATTCCAGGAGTGATCCACCCATTGTATCTTGTCCTCTCCTGTCTCCTTGTGCTTCCTCTAAGCACCAACCACACTGTCTTTCCTTCTAAGGTGGCCTACTTCCTACCTAGACTTAAACTCCTCTTCTCTACCATCTAATTTACCTTCAAGACGTTTTTGCAGCATTGCCTCCTCTATGAAGCCTTCATTCCCAACTGCCCCCAACCCAGGTCTCCTATTGTCCAGGGAGCTCTCCTTGCCTTTGTCTTGAATCTGTTATATAATTGTAATAGTCAGTGTGGGAGGGGGAGGGGTTCTACCTGTCTATTTTCTAGACTAGAATATCTTTAAGCCCCAAATCTATCCCTACTTTTTCATATTTGTGCCTCTAATGTTCAACACAACATCTGAACAATATATAGTAAGTCAGATGGTTGAAGGAATGAAGACTGAATAAAGCCACGTTTCCTGTCATAGCTGTTGAAGCCTAGTGCACCTGTGTGGGCTGGAATGTTGAAAGAATTCCAATAACTTGGGCTTCAGGTGGAATCATAACTTGAAAAGCAAAATATAATCTCTTACCTAAAGCAAGTTAAGACTCGTTTGTCTTAGATGCAAAGTTGTATGACCATCATATTTTGTTTCAGATATGAATGGTATGTTTGAAATGACTTTTAGCTGTACTTCCTTAAGAAGAAGTTTTTGAAATAATTATAAGTAACATAAATTGTAGAAATAAAGACACAGGTATCTCAAATGCATTTTGCCCAACAACAGCAAAATTTCTACTTAAAAATTTCTACTATGGTACAGTATCTTAATAAATAGATATGATCTCACCATCAACTGTATTCAGATTTTGCCAGGCTTACATATTTTACTTAATGAGTAGTTGTATGCTTTCAAAAAGTATTTGAGTCTACAGCTTCAATGAATTCCATATCAAAATCCCAACTGAAAGAGAGAAAACTGTTCTAAAAGCCATATAAACTCAGGGACCATGCCTAGCCCAAATTATCTTGAGAAAAAGCCAAAGTCTCAAGCCACACTCTCTGATTTCAAAGCATTCTACAAAGCAATGGTAATTAAGGCACTTTTCGAGTGACATTGATAGGTTATCTCCGCTGGTGAAAGGAGCTTCAAGCCAGATTAGATTAGATTAAGGCAAATTTATTGGGAAGTTGCTCTCAGGTTCACTGGCCCCAAGGATTGGGAGTCACCATGGGGATAAGTCGGGGGCTGGGAGAAAGGGCATGCACAGAGAGAGAGGAGCAGGAGGAGGAGGAGGAAGGGAGAGAGAGAGAGAGAGAGAGAGAGAGAGAGAGAGAGAGAGAGAGAGAGAGAGAGCAAATTATCTGGATTATTGGGTTATATAGGGAGGTAACTCACAGGGAAGTGAAGCCCTGGGCTGGGAAGTTCAAGGTTGTGGGCAGGGTATGCCAGGTAGGCATACCCTGAAGGATTCTGGGAGAGCTTAGAGGCTAGGTCTGTTTAGATATTTAAATTGTGCACCTCAGTCCCTTGTCCCAGGTCCCAAACCAAACATCCCAGCCTTTTGTTGATTATAAATAAATAAAGGATGCAGTAATTGTCTATGACTACTTCCTGCTGACATTGGGGCTCCATTTTTGGGGTGTGGGCAAAAAGCTGGAATGTTGGCCAAGTCAGGGATGAGCTGGCTGTTTCACTTCTGTCAAGGATCTGTGGGACCATCTGTGGCTAGGAAAGTGCAGACCCAGCGGAAGCATCTGTGAGCAGCTTCTCTGGAAGGGTCCGAGATGCAGATTTTGAAGGAACATCTGGATGTAAGGAGCAGAAGATAAAGTTAAGGAATTTGGGGAGAAAAAAATTTTTTTCTTGGGTGTACATTTGAAACTCTTGGGAGTAAGAGGAGAGGTGGGGGGATCCCAGGACCAGGGAAAGGGAAATAGATCCCACCCTCAGAAATAGGCAGGTGGGGAGAGAAACAGGCTGCGTGTTAATTGACAGTGCTCATCTTGAGTCCATTCGACCTGTGAGAGGCAGATTAGTGTAGATTCCTCGAAGCTTGCAAGAAAAACATCCATCATAACTTGCATTTACCAACCTCAAACCATCTTCCTAAACCATTAAACATTTTCTCAGACCCTTACCTTTTTGGAAGCTTTCATATCCTCAGACCTTACAGGTATGATGATGAATAGACAGATCAGCGTGTAGAAAGCCACAAAGCAAGTTTTTGTACGTATGGCCCAATGATTCTTGATAAGAGTGTCAACTCGAAAGAGAGGAGAAAAAATAATTTCACTCAGCAATTGCCATTCAACGAAAAGCAATGAGAAAACTAGGCATCTACAATATTAGAAAAGTTAACGTGAAATAGAGACGAAACCATAGGAGAAAGCCTTCAGGGTATCATGTTTGGCAATTTCCTGGTTATGACACAGACAACCAAATAAGCAACTGACAAGCCGGACTACATCAAACTTCAATGATGCTGTTTTGAAGATGCTCATGGCCAGGAGCAGCTGCATCCCCAGCCCTGGGAATCGGTGGTGCAGAGGCAGGAGGATTCCTAGAGCTGTCAGTTTAGTCAGAAAAACAGTGAGTACTAGGTTCAGGATTAGCCTCTATCTCAAAGAAATAGATATGTATATATGAATATATATAAGGGTGTGTGTATGTGTGTGTGTGCGCACACACGCGTGCGCACACATAGAACCCTCCTCTGGCATCTGGCATCCACACACACATATATGTATTCTCTCTCTCTCTCTCTCTCTCTCTCTCTCTCTCTCTCTCTCTCTCACACACACACACACACACACACACACACTTTTAAAAAATAGTCTTACCCGCCCCCCCCACCGCCCCTGCAGTTGACTAGCTTTTCTTCACAATCGACACCAGCTAGTCACTAACCACTATTCTACCACATCCAAATCCTGACACCTACTCCCTTGTACAACTGCTCCAGTGCAGAGCTTCATCACTCTTGCTTGGGATATCACAAAAGCTTCCGGATTCATCTTCTCACCTCCCTTCTGCCTCCAGTACTTCTTTGCATTCTCCATTCCTGTCAGAGACACCTTTGAAGAGGTCAGTTTCAATCCCCAGCAAGGCAGAGACTGGAAGGAGGAAGGGGAGAAGGTGATGAAAGGGGAAGAAGGAAGAAGATTAAACAATTAAAAGGAAGTGACACATTTAATTGTACCATACCTTCACTCACTGGCCTCAGCATCTGCTTTCAAACCAAAGCTTTTAACAAAAGCCTTCACACTGGTCCCAAATATTCCATCAAATGTGGTCCCTAGTCATTCTGCATCCATTCCTGTTGCCTGTCAATTTCTGCAAAATGTCCTAGGATCTTTCATGTACCCAGCGCTTCGGGTGTATGGTGCTCTATGTGATATGTCTCTACTCATAATACTGGGCACATAAAATTTAGCTTAATTCTTAGTCCCACTGATCCTCCTTGCCCACTGCACTCATACAGGACATGATAGGTGCCTTTGACTTGAGGCCACCTCTCACTTGGCATTTACTCTTATCAAATCTTTTATTTCACTGTCCCCTAATTATTTCAGGCCATGACATTTCACAATTGGAAGTTATCTCATTCATTCACTGTAATTCATATCTGCATTATCTGAACTTGACTCAAAACCCATGACAGTCAGGTCTAGTTAGCACCCTTGGAGTCCTAAAACCTTGGATACATTTTTGGAACAAGATAGGTTATGTCCAGATGTTTGCTGAAGGAAGGAAAGAAAGGAACTGACCAGCTGTGCATTTGTAATAATTCTTTCCACTCCAGCTGTGGACTAACACACCCTTCCCCACCAGCTGCTTGAAGTCTTAAGTGTCCACATGGATTGTCAGGAGAGCTGGTCTAACTGACCATGGAGGCCCGGGTTGTTTAGATGATGGAAAAAAATGGGTTGATCAAATTCGTGTGGTGGCTTTATATAGACGCAGCTGGCCCCTCAGCTTGGGATCCTGATACTTTACTCCTTTGGGAATAACCAGTTCATAACATTATTGTAAGGCACTGTGAAAATAAACAGAGGTGGCCAGAGATGTACAATAAGAAAAAAAATTTTTCAAGTTTCGTGGACATGGAAAAACAACTTCAAGTTTCATAATGCGCATTTGTCAGAAGTCTATACACAGGACAGATGATTGTGAGTTCAAGACCAGCCTGGGCTACACAGTGAAAATCTGTCTCAAGAAAAAGAAATCCATAAAACTGTACTCCATGAAGAGGGAGTCCCATTGTATGTGAAATTGTTCAAAATCAACCGGGATAATGGAGAAACTCAAGATGGAATTAAAAATGTAAAATTAAATATAACCGTGTCTCAAATGAGTAACAGAACCATAATGCAGGCATTGGGAAGAGAAGAACTAATGCGAACTACCTGAGGATACTGGGACACAATTTAAGAAGCGCACACCAATGGTATGCTGCAGTTTGCAAATCACTTCTCACATAGGTGTTTATGTACATGGTGGGACTAGACCAAGAAATTAAATTTGGATATTGCCATAGAGTCTGGCATATCAGTGGGGATTCATGATGTTAAAATATGCATGCAAAGCACCTAGCAGAATATGTGCTAAACGATGGGTATTGGGTAACTGCTAAAAGATTTTCATGTTACATATTTCTAAAGACTGTAGTGTGTGTTTGTGTGTGTGCACGTGTGTATTCTTACAGTGTGTGTATATGTGAACCCAGGGTACACCTAGTGTTTCTACAAATCTCTTGAGAGGAAATGAATGAGATGCTATTCTAGTACCAGTGGGAACACCCTGAATTCAGGTTCTACACATCTTTATTATAGATTTTTAAGTGTTTGCTGCACAACAGTCTAGGAAGTACTCAGAAAAGAGTGGAGAAAGCAGCTGAAACGACAAGAAGCCAACCTACAACTGAAGATGGAACAAAAAGAAGTCAAATATATTGGATTATATATAATATTTTTTGAGACACAATTTCTCTGTGTAGCCCTGGCTGTACTGAAACTAACTGTGTAGACTAGGTTGCAGAGAGAGAGAGAGAGAGAGAGAGAGAGAGAGAGAGAGAGAGAGAGAGAGAGAGA
>NC_034601.1:39317971-39328207 GCF_900095145.1 Mus pahari
GCTACACAGAGAAACCCTGTCTTGAAAACCAACAACAACAAAAAAACCAAACCAACAACCAACCAAAAACAACAGCAACAAAAAAGTTACACTCCTATCCATAAAATGTCTTTTTTTTTTCTAATTACCTTTTATGTACTAAAATTCGAGGAAATCACTTGACCAAGTGATCAATTTTATAACATTTCTAGTTTAAAAAGAAATACAGGTGTGAGGTCCCTTCAGTGTGACATACTAGGAACATTATTTGCACAGTCATCATGTTTTCCAGTAGAAAGCATCATGCAGACTACATGAGCAAGACACTGTTGGTGACTAGATCTAATACATCACCATGGGTCAAATCTTAAAGTAGGAAAGAACTAAAAAGTTGGTGAAACCCAGAGAAAGTTCACACTTTGCTTAATAGCAGTGCAATGCTGATGACTTGTGGGTGTTCATAGTTCATATGTGTGTGTGTGTGTAGAGCATGAGAATGCACATGCGTGTGGAGGCCAGAGGCTGACAAACGGTGTCTTCCTTCATTGCCCTTTCCTTTATCTTTGGAGTGTGGATCTCTCAGTGGGCACAGAGCTCACCAACTGGCTCAACCAGCTGGCCGGAGAGCTCAAGGGTCCACCTGCCTCTGGCCCTGCACTCCATCATGCTAAAGTCACAGTTGTGTTTGACCACACATTCCTTACATGTGGGTGTGTCAGGTGTCTGAACTCAATTTCTCACACTTGCACAACAGGCATGTTGCCACCTGAGCCCTAAGGGGACCTGGGTGAAGAATATGTCAGAACTCCATGTATTATGTGTGCAAAATTTCTCTAAGTTTAAAACTGAGAAATCAAAGTTGATAAAACAAGTAGAACCGTGCAGATAAAAGAAGAGATGGAGATGTTTGAAATTGTCCTGAGGTAGGGGTGGGGGTTCGGCTGGAGAGATGGTTCAGGGGTTAAGAGCACTGGCTGCTCTTCCAGAGTTCCTGAGTTCAATTCCCAGCAACTACACAGTGGCTTACAACCATCTGTAATGGGATCAGATGCCCTCTTCTGGTGTGTCTGAAGGCATGACAGTGTATTCACACACTTAAATTAAATAAAATCTTAAAAGAAATTGTCTGAGGGAAAATAAAACATATCATGGCAATGTCCATTAGCATTAATAGAGTTGAATTCCCAAGAATAATATTATATTATTTCTAAGTTTTTCAAGAGCTACTTTAAGTTCCAAGTGTTGAACTGCCATCTCTAACAAGATAGACATGCTATCATGAACTGTGCAATCTAGCTGGATTCTGATGTGGTGTGCTGGTCTCACCCTGAGCTCACCTACCTCTTGACATTTGGCATGAACAAATTATTTGCGCTTTTTCCCTTTCTGCTACCTCCATGCCATCCAGACTGAGGAAGCCCCAGAAACTGCGGGGCCACGTGAGCCACGGCTATGGCCACATTGGTAACCACTGCAAGCACCCAGGAGGCTGCGGGAATGCTGGAGGCAGGCATCACTTCAGGATCAACTTTGACAAATATCATCCAGGTTACTTTGGGAAAGTTGGTAGGAGGCATTGTCACTTAAAGAGGAACCAGAGCTTCTGCCCAACTGTCAGCCTGGATAAATTGTGGACGGTGGTCAACGAGCAGACGCGGGTCAATGCAGCAAAAAACAAGGCGGGGGCTGCTCCTATCATCGATGTTGTGCGATCGGGCTACGACAAAGTTTTGGGTAAGAGAAAGCTCCCTAAGCAACTTTATCGTGAAAGCTCCCCTGTTATTGTGAAGGCCAAAACCTTCAGCAGAAGAGCTGAAGAGAAGATTAAGGCTGTTGGAGGTGCCTGTGTTCTGGTGGCTTAAAAGCCACGCTGGAGGTTAATTAAATGCTAACATTTTAAAAAACCAAAACCAAACCAAACCAAAACAAAACATTTGCTAGGGCAGACAGTTCTGGAGCTGCTCTTGATCACCCCATTGAGTATGCAGGTGATCACTGGTAGCCATATTCCCACTGACACCCCCTCCCCCCAGACCCTCAGTTCCCATCTTGGGATGAGTCAGAAGCTGTCTGGCATGAGGGTTCTAATTGTGTGGCTTTAAACAAGTCAGTAAGATTACAGTTTGAGCCTGGTGGCAGTGGTACACAACTTTCATACCAGCACTCAGGAGGCAGAGGCATCTCCATGACTTTGAGGCCAGCCTGGTCTACAGAGCCAGTTTCAGAGTTTCAGGACAGCCAAGGTTACACAAAGAAATCCTGTCTCGAAAACACAAAACAAAGCAAGCAAACAAACAAAATACAATTTGTTTTCTGGTTTTCTGATGTGAAGTGCTCTTTAAAACTGAAACACATTACAAATGCTAATTTTAATTTCCCTGTCCTAGCAAAAATAAACATATGGCATTTTTAATGTTAAGGGAAAACAAAACAAAACAAAAATGCACAAAGCATGAATTTCCAGAAACAATTTCAGTAAAGCAAACCCTCACTTTGTTTAAAAAACAACAACAACAACAACAAAAAACAACCATATTTTTTCCAGCATTTAACTATGCTGTCAGATGTTAGACGTATGTTTCTTTTCTATAGTGTCCTTAGCAATGTGAGGCCAGTCTGGCTGCCATAAAAACAGAAGCCGTTGATCATTAGTCTGTGTAAAACACAACACTTGGTTATCTCACTTGGACTTGCTTTTTAACTTGTTTCAAGAGGTGGCGCTTAGAACTGAAGAGAGTATTGTATGTCTCAATGAGTGCAGCAAAACACCACGCCAGACCCGGGTATGGGCACCCACTTATGTGTGCAACTGCTTTTTTTTTTTTTTTTTTTTTTAACCTAATTAATCCTCTCCTTGCTGGGGCTGCACGCAGCCGGTGAGCCACACATTCTGCTAGGAACTGGAAGGCTGGCTCCTACGGAACCCGCAGGCTTTCGTGGACAGCTATTTGTTCAGGGCCCTTGAAGCAATAATATCTAATGGGGCAGAAGCAAAGAGAAAATGACCAGAGCTTCGGTGAGTTCTTTCCATCACATCCCTAGCCTTGTCACACTTCCCTGCTTAGAAACCTTGCAGGGCCCCGCTCCTGGAAAGACTCCAAACCCTTTTGAGCCAACTCGGGTTTCTTTTTTTCCACAGACTCTGTCTGCTCGCCACTCCACCCCCACCCCCAGATCTCTAGCCTGCCGGTGTTTCTGAACGTGTGGTCTGCAGGCTACCTGTGGGCAACGCAGATGGGCAGAACTATACAAAATGCAGATGACCTTGCTCCAGCCTAGCCCAGAGTTTTGTTTCTCCTCAACTCCTTTATTGAGTACAGTTCTTATTTGTGTGATTTTTTTTTTTCTTGTGCCTCCTCTGATCTTTCTTGATCAATGAAATTGAGCATCTTGGAAGTATCAGGAGCAGTTTGCAGAGGGATCGTTGACATGAATATGTTTTTTTTTTTTTTTTTTTTTTTTGTCCCCAAGAGGCTCACTTGGTGGCTCTATCTCTATCTCTGGAAAGGCAGACTTTGAGAGCGGCAGCACAGGGGGACGATGGAGATGTTACAGTTCACATGGAGACTGTCTATGGCACCTTTAGAACTGGAATCTGTTAGGTCCAAGAGGGCAGTCCTGTCTCTCCCACGGCGGGACTGATAGGTTATTTCTCTGCCGCCGGCAAAATGAGCCAATTCAAGCGAGATTACGTTATATGAGAAGCAGGCTTTGGGGGAAACTGCTCACTCTCATTGGCCTCAAGGATTGAGGCCAGGGAAGTCACCACGAGGAAAGGGTCTGGGAAGGGGAAGAGAAAGAGAGAAGCAGGCAGAGAAAGAAGAGGGGTAGAGGGCAAAATGTCTGGATTATATAGGGGAGGGCAGGGAATGCCAGGTAGGGATTGAGGGATGCTGGAAGAATCTGGAGAACCTTTAATGGGTAAAATACGCATTTCAGCCTCTTGGTCTGGTCTGAAACCAAACAAGGCGCAATGTGCTTCTCCACTGGGTTCCCATGGACCAACTGTTTGTAAGGATTAAAAAAAAACTTAGGAACTGTTGCGTCTGAACATTCCTACAGTGACTTAGATCATCTTAGAGGAAACTGAGGCCAGGACTGGAACCACGTCTGAGGCCAGGACTGGAACCACGTCTCTGTCCAGTGGGTTCTAGCAAGCGACAGGTTCCTGCTAGGCCCTCCACACGTGTGTATCCAATGAACACTTATAAACATAAAAAATTAAAAAAAAAATTAACCTCCTCTGCCAGTGTTAGCATCTAGAGTCTCTCCTCTGATACAGAACACACCTCACATTCTAGGTCCTTCTCCTGGGCTCCCTATCATTGTCCACTTCAGGTTTTGTTTTTGTTTTTGTTTTTTGGTTTTTTTTTTTTTTTTTTTTTTTTGGTGTTTTTGTTTCAATGTGTTTAGTTGTGTTTTTTTCTTAGTTTTGCAAATTAGCTCGCTGTGTTTTTCCTTCCTGGCACATCATTTAGTACTTTCAGTGCTTCTTCTCCTCCTTCTCCTTCTTTGTTTTTTCTTCTTCCTCTCCTCCTTCCTCCTCCTCCTCCCCCCCTTTCTCTTCTCACCTTATTTCTTCCTCTGCTCAGCCTCCTCCCTGCCACCTCCCTTGCCTGCCTGGGCCCGCAGGGAGGATTACCCCAGCAGGGACAGATGATCTAAGGCATGCAGACACCAGTGATAACCAGGCAGCTCTCAGGCTCTGTCAGGAATCCTCAGAGACACTGAGGGAAGCATGATGAACCCCTCTCCTGGCTCCCGGCCTCACAATGGAACCACACCTAGAAAACTAAGAGAGAGAGAAAAAGAGAGAGATGAAACTAGAAGTGTCCACCTTCTTCTGGCACTGAACACAAAAGACATCCCCAGAGCCCCGGTTCCCTAGCTCTTTACCTAGAAGACCTTGGATACAAAGTTCGAGTGGCCACCAAAGTGCGTGTAAGCTTGAGGTTGGTGGGAGAATGCTGTAAGGCATCTTGGGAGAATTTCATAACCTCCTGGCTTACGAAGAGAAAGATTAGCTAAAAGCAAAGAAACCCTTTTAGAGCCCTGCAAGACAATATCCAGAGTGTATGAGAATGCACACACATGTTGGCTAAAACATGCATACATACATACATACACACATGTGTAGCTTCTACTTCCCCTCCAAGTGCACCCAACTGACAAAGATATGCTGAGCTCATGAAGTCTGTATGCATACAGGACAAGAAACGTTAGTGTTTTTTTTCATAGTTCATCAGGCTTATTGACTACCACAGGGTTGTACTACTTTGACCTGGTTAGTCAAATAAGTAAAGATTGCTGTAGCTGATGTTGAGGAGACAATGAGATCCAGGCAATTCTCAATGTTATTTATTCACATTTACTGATGCGGTTCTGTGGGACTTCACCTTAGACCCATCGGCCAGCATGCAGACCTCCAAGGATTATTGCTCGGCTTTTTGAGCTGCCATCGTTGTCCCACCCGAGGTGACTCTACCCCGTCTTCTCTCTATTAGCTGTTTCTCTTTCCTTTGCTTTCTCCAGGTAGCTAGGGGCCCCTGTCGGGCTCATGGCTGGCTGCTGGGCCCTTAGAGATAAGAGAGGTTGGATTTCTAAACAGTCTTACTTCAAAAGCTCGGCAGGTCCTGAGAGCCTGGATCTCAGCCCTTTCCCATTAGCATGTTAGCATAAATTAGTTTATCAGATTTAGTGGGCTTGATACCAAGGACTTCAAAGTCTCCCCCACAAACAAGCACAGTAACAAGAACATCTATTCATTCATCAAATGATTTTTTTTTTTTTTTTTACCAGGGGCCAAGCACAAAACAGGGTGGCCAGTGGTCAGAGAGGTGGCCATAGCAGGCGATCTCTCCAAAGCCAGAAAAGCCATATGTATGCCAGCTTCGGCGTTTGGTTATGGAGACACGAGGTGAGACGGTAGGTCCCTTCTCTCAAGGAGCACAAATGGCCCTTCAGTGATGTTTTGAGAGATGCTCCTTCATGCTTTGGTGCCCAGAGTTTGGAGTTCTGAGGACTTACTATGGTGGAGGAATAAAGGTGCTTGCCCGTGAACCTACTATGAAATTGTGGAACACCAGAAAGTGAGACAGAGAACCACAAAACTCCCAAGAAGCAAAAAGGGAATGATTAGAAATAAAAAAAAACTTCTATTTTTAAAATGAAAAAATTTAAAGGTGGTGCACACCTTTAATCCTAGCAATTGGGAGGTGAAGGCCGGCAGATCTCTGGGTTTGAGGCCAGCCTGATCTACAGAGTTTTAGCTTAGCTAGTGCTACACAGAGAAACCCTGTCTCAAAAAAAACCATAATAGTAGTAGTAGTAGTAGTAGTAGTAGTAGTAATGACGATGATGGTGATGTAAAAAGTTAAAAATTGGGAATCAAAGGCTGAAGAGATGCCTCAATAGTTCAGAGTTACCTGCCACTCTTGCAGACAACCTGGGTTTAGTTGCCAGCACCCATGTCGTGGCTTACAATTCCCTGTGACTTAGTTCTAGGAGATCTGATGCCCTTTTTTGGCCTCTGGGGTCACGAGGCACATGTGGTACACATACACACACAGGCAAACACTCCTGCTCATTAAATTAAAAAAAAAAATGTTTTTAAAAGGAAATCTGAGAATTAGGCAAGCACGAGATAGAATCACAGCAGGAATCACTGCACACATGTGGAACCATGGAGTGCGATCTTCTGATTATGAGGAGAGTGAGTTCCATTCTATCCTGTGGTCAATCGAACAGTCAAGGACAATGGCTTCAGGAAGTGTCCTGCACTGTGGGAGAAGGATGTTTGCCACAAAGAGAAGAACATAGGGAAGGTGCCACCCTCGAAGAGCCGGAAAGCTGTCCTTCCCCAAGTGACATGGGCTCTTTTACCATGGTGTCTCCTCCCTGTTCTGTCCGTAGCAGGCCTTCAGCGACCCGCCTACACAGGTGCCCATCGCTGACAAAGCAATAGAGAGTCCCACGACTCCATGCGCTGGCCCACTTACAAGGGTGTACTAGTGTGGCCTTGGGCGACTCTCTAGCAATGGCTTTCACCCTGACCCCATGTGCATGTGAAGGAGGGGGAAGCCTCATGTGCTGTCACGTGTCTCTGCCCACAGGTGCATACAGCCCGGGTGCTGAAAGGAGCATTGTCCCGCACCAGCCTCAGACCCATTCTCCGGCATACACTACCTCCGGAGCGTTCCCAGTGCCGCTCTGCTTAGAGAGTTCGGACTCTTTCGGGGTCCTAGATCTTGTGTGACCACGGTTTGCTGTCAGGACAAGAGTGACATAGTGGGGGGATGACGGGATGAGATGGTGCCTGGCACCTCCTTTACTATTCACTTTGTGGGTTGACACTACCGACAGGCCAAAGGACAAATGCACCCTGGTGCTAATTTTGCTACTAGAAAAGACATTCATCACTAGTAGCCACAGCGGTTGCAAGGGGCCTGAAGCATTTGTCCTTTGGCCTGTCGGTAGTGCCAACCCACAAACTCTGAGAGTCAGCACTTTACCAACTGAGCTCCCATGACTCCCAAAAGGAAAATTTAAATAGCCAAATCATAGTTAGAAAAACCAAGAAAGGCAAGACCTAAAGGAATAAAATCAGAAGTAAAAACGGAGATACTGCAGCTGGGTGTGGTGGTGCATGCCTCTAGTCCAACCATTCAGGAGGCAGAAACAGGAGGATCTTCGAGTTCAAGGACAGTTGGTCTACAAAGCAAGTTCCAGGACAGCCAGGGAAAAACAGAGAAACCCTGGAAGGAAGGAAGGAAGGAAGGAAGGAAGGAAGGAAGGAAGGAAGGAAGGAAGGAAGGAAGGAAGGAAGAAAAAGAAAATGGAGATATCACAACTGATACCTACAGAATACAAAGATTTACTAGGTACAATTATCAAAAACTGTGTGCTAGGAAATTAGAAACAAACTTATTGCAAAGGTGAGGCTCAAACCCTTGTACATACACGAAGCAAGTGCTATGGTACTGAATTATATCCTTAGCCCTTGAGGTTTTTGTTGTTGTTGTTTTGTTGTTGTTGTTGAAATAAGGTATCACGGTATAGCTCAGACTGAACTCAGTGTCTCACATCTCCTCCCTTCTGAATGCTGGGGTTGGAGACATAGGCCACCATTTCTAAATCTAAGAAATGGAACAATGTTTATATATGGGCAAATACTATTTACCAAAAAATGAACCACGAAGACCCAGAAACTAATATAAACCAATAACAAGCAATGAAACCAAATAAGTAATAAAAAGCTTCCTAACAACGAGAAAGCCCAGACTAGGCCTCACTGCTATATTTTACTGACTTTTTAAATAAGAATTGCTTCTAATTCTTCTCAAACTATTTCATAGAATTGAAGCAAGAACGATACTTCCAAATCTATTATATGTGGCCATGTTACCAAAACCAAGAAAGAAGGATGGCAAGATATCAGATGAGGTCATCTAAAGGTTGCATCACCAAGCAGATGGACCAGCTTGCCCTCCAGGGACTTTCTCATGTGGGAATGAGCCTTCCTCAGTATCCCATACACCCTCTAGTCACAGCTTCCTGTGGGGATAGATTTCAGGGTGTAGCACCAGAGTACCTGAATAACACTGTTCGCAACAGTGACAGATGGTTGGTTTTCTTGACACTTTCAAGTTTTTATTTTTGTCACGTCTGCTTTATCTAAAAGAGGAAAAATATGATATAAGCATGTGATCAGAAAAATGGGACAACCACCAGAAGGAAATGTTTAAAAAATATTTTCTTTGGTCCAAGGAGGCTAGGTTTCGGGAAGGGCAAACTGTATGGTGGTTTTGTTATCTTTTCCTTGGTGATCTCTTCGAAAAACCCACACATTTATTATTGGGAATTATTATTATTATTATCATTATTATTATTTAGAAAAGAGAAGGACAAGAAGGGGAATCAGGAAAAAATAGTGGTGAGGAAATGATAAGTTTAACCCTTTCACCAATCACCAGACTACTTCTATAGCAGTTCTCAGCCTCCCAACGCTGCGAACCTTTAGGGCGGTTCCTCATGCTGTGGTGAGTCCCAATCATAAAATTATTTTGGTTACTATTTCATTTTGCTACTGTTATGAATCCTAATGGAAATATCTGATGTGCAGGATATCTAATTTGAGACCTTCCAACAGGGTTGTGACCCACAGGTTGAGAACTACTCTTTTAAGGAGTGGAAAATATATTTGTTTAACCAGGAATAAAACTCAAAGGTTATGTGCGGTTAAGAATTCTGTCAAAGGCCATGTCACTAAAACACACTGTAGATCTGAGTCTGATCTTGCGCTATGCTTCTTCCACAAGTAAGTGGTAAAGAAGATGGCTGACCAGTGAGGTCCTCTTAGACCTTCAAAAGCTAGTCTAAACAATACTGTGGCCCAAATGAGTGGGTAAGGGGCTAAACGGGCCAGTGTTAGTCATTGTTTAACCATGTTATACATGTTCAGCCTTTTAAATCTTTTCTGAGGAGTTATTTCCTTGTACACTCTTAATCATCCTTGAGTATTTCCTTATCACAAAGAAACATGGAGGAAGAAGCAGCCTGTGGCCGAGAACTGGACCTGCTTGAGAAAGGGCTGGAAGCTGGATGCAGCAGTCAATGCGCTATTCTCTCCAGAGGAGGACAGAGACCCTGTCCAGGCACCAAGCCAGAGGGCAAACCAGAGACACCCTCTGTTTATGCAAGGGCTTGAAAAGGGTTCTTTGCTGACAAGTGTTATCTTACTTGATAAACATATCAATCTTCTCTCTGAGCGCATGAATACAGTTCCTGGAATTATGACTTAAACGCTAATAATATTTCTGTTCCTGGTTCCTTGGTGCCTCTCGTGGACTGGTGGAGACAGTAGAGGAGAAAGACAGAGAGTGTTTCTGGACTGGGTTTCAGGGACCAGGATGGGTATTTAAAAGGTATTTACCATGGTTCAGCCAGATGGCAGAGACAGTCCTAACAATGGCAAATCAGGCTGGCTGCTCCCTGTATAAAAGGGAACCGTTTTTACCAAAATTTCTGCACCTGGGTCCTTACTACAAAAAAGGGGAGGAATGTAAGCTTTCAAGGTCTACTCCTGATTCAAGCCATACCAGGCCCTCCACGAAAATAAAACGATTAGAGGGAGTGCTGTTTCCAACTGATAAATAGCTCAGATACGGGCAGCTCATGGGTGAGCTGGGTTAGGCAGGTTCAGAAGACAAACCCTTTGTTTATAACACTAACACACACACTCACACACACACACACACA
>NC_034601.1:39328967-39340859 GCF_900095145.1 Mus pahari
AGAGAGAGAGAGAGAGAGAGAGAGAGAGAGAGAGAGAGAGAGAGAGAGAGAGAGAGAGAGAAGCAAATATATTACGCATTTTCCAGAATGCCTGGGAAGTTTTAACACATTAGGTATTGCTATCATGAAAACATTCGTGGTACCTACTTGTTTTGGGGGAATGAGCTTTCATGAAATAGAAATATCTGAATTGATGCACAGTAAATGCATAGACCTTTTCATTTACATCCTCTTTCTTATCTTTTATATGTTTTCCCTCAACGACTTAAGTAAGCACAATTTTTTAAGAGTACAGGGTTTGTTCTGTTTTGCTAGTGTCTCTATCTATCTATCTATCTATCTATCTATCTATCTATCTATCTATCTATCTATCTTTTTTTCTTTTTTTGAGACAGGGTTTCTCTGTGTGGCCCTGTCTGCCCTGGAACTCTGTAGACCAGGCTAGCCTCAAACTCTGAAGCCTTCCTGCCTCTGCCTCCCAAGTGCTGGGATTAAAGGCATATACCACCACTGCCCAGCTTAATTTAGCCTTTTAATCCATCAAGAACATACTTTAGTATATGACACAAAGTAAGAGGATAATTTCAAGTTTTCCCAAATAATTTTCTCCAAGTTATAAACTGACTTGAGAAGTACTTTTGTATTCTTTCTTACGTATATTTGACACAAAGTATCTTGGAGCAATTTCTTTCTATCCTAACATATCTTATTTCTTCTAATTTTCACACCAGTTGCTTTCCATGTCATGAATTTATTTAATACTTTACATTTTAACAATGGTGCTTAAATGACCACTGCTTCTAGAATGGATTTCTTATTGAGTTGGTAAACAAGTAGTATAGTTCAACTTTGTGGAGAGTAATTTGGTTTGAAAACCAAGCTTCATCCTTTGAAGTTTTTTTCTGAAATAATTTCAGAAAAATCATCTATGTTTGTTTCATATCACACCACACACACACACACACACACACACACACACACACCCCATGTATTTGTGTATAAAACTATGCTACCATCATTTGTAAAAGCAAAAAGTTAGCAACCGTTTTGGAAAGCTATGGCTTACAAAGTGACTTGCACTTAGAAAATAGAGATGCTGGGTTGTTTTTGTCAACCTGACACAAACTTAGACATATTTGGGAAGAGGAAATTTCAGTTTGTAAATTTTCTCTATCAAATTAGCCTGTCGCCATGTCTGTGTGTGGCTCTCTGGGTTGTTGGAGAGGTGGACCCGGGCTGGATTATGATAAAGGTACTTGAGCAAGCCAGGTGGAGTCGGTTCCAGATCTCAGATTCAGTTTCTGCTTCCAGGATTCTGCCTTGACCTCTTGCTCTGATTTCCCTTGTGGACTATAAAGTGTGAGATAGAATCAAGCCTTTCCTCCCCAGGTTGTTTTGGTTCATGTTTTATCACGACAATAGACAGCAAACTAGAACAATGGAATACTCTACAGCTAAAACTATTTCAGAAAAAAAAAACAAAAAAAAACCCAACAACATAGGAAATGTGTTCTCTAGAACATAAAATACAACATTGCAGCCAATAGGACTTTGCATACTCCAGTTTCTCCCTCTGCATAGAACTGCCTCTGTTCTTTGTGAGCCTGGCTCCTGTTCATTTTTCATTTCTTATCTTAAATGCATCATTTTAGAGAAGCTTTTCTTTTTCCAAGCCCATGGAGATCTTCCACCTGACTGTCCTCCATACTGAATTATCCCTCAATTATCCTTTGGGTGAGTTCTGCCTCTCCACCTGGAAGGCCCTCTTGGTACCTTTTATGCTGCTATAGATGTCAAAGCTGGAAAACGTGTATGTTAGCACTCTTAAGACTGGGAAACTACTGATGGGTGAGTTTCTAGGTTTGTCTCTATGCTACAAACACAGCCTTAAAGAACAGGAGGGAAAATACCCACTCCTGCAAGCCTGTTTAGAGGCAGTCTGGATTCATTTGCAAGGGCAGAACCCTAATGACTAACATCTTAGATGATGTCTTTTCCTCCTAATACTGTTGCTCTGGGGGTGAAGTTTCAACATGAATGTTGGAGAGGAGGAGGAGGGAAAATCGTAGTGGAACAGGTTAGCTTCTAGAAGATGAGAGCTATGTTTTTTTCCTTTCCAAAGTTCCCATTCCTACACTCTACATGTAAGGACTATGCAGTGAATATTACTAGCTACATTAATATCGTCCCACAGACCTTTCTGTGTTCCTAAGGATCTAAAATCAAGTTACTAGGATGAACCATGCAGAGGAATCAGTAAGAGGTGGAGAAATACATACAATGAGGAAACAGTGATGCACTTCCAGGGTTCTCAGCTAGCTTCCCTCTTCCACCTGGCTCCTTTAAGTCCACTTCAGAAAGTGGATGAGGATGCAAAGCAGAATCAGGCTGGGAACTAGAGCCAAGCATTGTTCTAGGTAGAAGGGACCCTGATAATTGCACCCAGGTGCCTGGGGGCTGGGCCCGGGAGCTTCAAGGTGTAATCAAGCCTGTTTTGCATATGGTTATAAGTAGCCTGTGTTCTTTACTTCTTAGAGTACTCTGGACCTCCAATCTGACTGGAATCGCCAGTCTTCCCTTCAAAGCAAAGAGCTCTTGACCCCCTACTGTTCCCCACAGTCCATTTCCCTTGGCTTTTGTTCCTCCAGGGCTGTGGGGAGATGTTTTTCAATTCTTTTTGCCTTCCCTGAATCAATCAGATGACTCTCTGGCCATGAAACCTAGGGTCAAGGAGTCCTGAAGTGGCGCTCCAAATGGGCAGAGGTGGAGCCCAGCCCACTTCCATGGCTGGCTGGGGTGGCTTTGTGGCAGTCAATCCCTGAAAACCTCCAAGTGCTAGCGAGGCTTCTGTCTAGCACAATGCCTGCTGTATAGAACACGGTCACACCAAGGCTCTTACACAGCAACACTTGACATTCACAACTTGCTGCTTTGACAAGTTTGGGCCAGCCTTCAGGATCCATGAAAAAAAATTTTTTTTTCCTTAGGGATCAAGTTTGAATTTCCTGTCTGAAGGGCTGGCTGTGCGTGCCTGCGGCCATGTGTGTTTGTGTACCATTGACTGAGTTAACTCAGTCTCTCAGCACCTTAATTGCTAAGCAGCTCTCACCCATAGGTAAGTCCTTGGATCAGGACAGAAGAGAACATCTTGTGTACATTTTCCTTTCCATTCTGCCTGGAATTTGATGGCAGAGAGAGAGAGAGAGAGAGAGAGAGAGAGAGAGAGAGAGAGAGAGAGACAGAGGTGTATGCAGAGCTGGAGATCTATGAGGGANAGAGAGAGAGAGAGAGAGAGAGAGAGAGAGAGAGAGAGAGAGACTGCTGCAGAGGTGTATGCAGAGCTGGAGATCTATGAGGGATAGATGTATTTGTTTTTTAAACCGTTCAGGTAGGATTTTAAGAGCAAGATAAATTCCAGGTCCATAGAGCTAGAAGCAGAATTTAAAACGATAAGACAATACAGGAGATACATAAAGAAAGTGAGCCCTTCTCCCCAGAACCCAGCTTGGCTGCCCTGATAGTAGCAGAGCCAGGAAACTTCAAAGGGCCACTGATAAGGAAAATTACCCATCCTTGAAGTCATTTGTACCCACCTATCACCACCCACAGATGGACTAGGTTTGTTTAGCAAATCCAGGCAGTTGGGGTTAGAGGATTAATAAAGGGGATCAGGGGACAGTCCGGCTTCACAGACTTCAGCCACAGAGATGGCAGAGCCGACCTGTGACATGTGTCCTGAAACTGGCCACAGGGTCACCTTCTTTAACCCAAAGGAAGGAAGCTCCAGTTACAGCCTTTGCAGGGGTCAGTGGCAGGCTGTTCAGGCAGGCCTCCAAGGACCCTGCCCCCTTTCCCTGTCCCTGCGCTCTCTCCCCCACCCTTCAGCAGGGCTGGCTCCTCTGTGGAGAGTGAATTGGAAATGTTACACTTCAAGAAGGAAAACAAGAGTAACGGAAAAGGCATCTGTGTGTGACCAAAGCTTTAACTGAAAACAGGCTTCTCCGTCTGGGAAACCAAGAAGTTGCTTCATCTGGGCAAGGGGTGGAGTTTGGGAAAGAGGGATAAAAGTGTGTGAGCTGAGCTGGGCACACCTGGCTTTTGAGGAGGGAGAAGACTCAAGACTCTAATCAAGTCTGGGGTTGGGGTGTTGCAGCAAGAGAGACAGGATTTCTTTAGAGGACAACTAGGGTTTTATCTGGTGACCCAGGAGTTTACAATTAAGGACCAAATTCAAGTCATTCCTAGCCCTCTGGGCCCACACACTCCCCTCACCCCTCTCTGAGCATCTGTTTGCAGCCCTTCCACTAATCTCTGCCACACTTCTACTTATTTTATAAATAATTACTCTCCCTTCCATGCAAAAACATTGAGAGAACTGTAGTTCTGAACATCACAGAGACCTGGATTAATATATCTCTGAGACCAGTATATTGTTTGGAAATGTATGACTACGTTGCATAAATTTACGCTGAGCCCATTCTGGATCAATAACGGTGCCCAGCACTGGAAATAAGTAAGACACAGTCACTTTTGCTTTAGCTTGTAAACGGATTCACAGCAGAAGGCCATCTGACCTAATCAGGGGTGGGGTGAGAACTCACTGGGGTGATGTGTGATGAGTGGACTCTGGGATGGTGCGTGGGAGCTATGGGCCAGGTAAGGAAAGAGATCTAAAGACAGAAGGCTCCGTGCTTCAGTCCCCACTGCTGTGACTTGTAGGTTTCAGAGCCTCAGTATGGTGATTTGGGACGCCTCTAGGGATATCGGCTCGACGATGTGGTTAGGAAGATCAGAGAAACCAACAAAGTATGGAGTGGTACCCACTGCCACACCTCCTGTTTTCTCCATCCTGGGAGCTCTTGCCTTGACCCTCTTCTGCACTCGCCTGACCCACTATCAATCTCTCAGTGCTGTAGCTATCTGCCTGAGCCTCCTGAGCCTCCTCCATCCCTAAAGTCCACTGTGACTCGGGCTCTCAGCTCCTCACCTCTTGCCACACAGCCTAGGTGTGTAGTAGGCCATATCATCTAGACTTCTGTGATGTTGACTCAGTGAGGAAATCACTTAATGATGCTTTTCTCAAGATGGGGCCTATCAGTAAGCCCACATGACTATACTTGGTGGCTCTTACTCTTGATATATAGCTTATTAAGCAAGCAAAGCAAGAATTTTAAACTATCTGAATCATAGTTTATGCGTAATCAGTCCTTTACAGGCGAGACAGGTCAAAGTGGCCCTAGGCTCTAAGGTCTGAGGGTGGTTCTGCTCCATCCTTCAGAAGACCTGAAACACCCCTCTGTTCTTTCCATGGCCCCCACTTTCTGCTAAATGCTTAGTTCTCCACATGCAGGCTGCTGACCATTCATTTCCATCCCTCCCCACCCGCACCCCGAATTTCTGTCCGGTGTTCTGCCACTTGCCAGACCTGTTGGACAGCTCTTAAGGCCACCTTAGAGGGAGAAGGGCTAGACAAAGCCCTATATTGAGAAATAAACAGCTCTTGTGGGCAGCTAGAATCAAGGTGGATTCAGATCCATGCAAACCCCCAACTTTTTCTTTTCTTGGGCCCTGCCAAGCAGCAGTCTCAAAAAAAAAAAAAAAAAAAAAAAAAAAGAGCTGATCTTCAATGAGTTCTTCCTGAAGGACTGGAAAAGCCAGGCTAGATCCACGGCAAAGAAAGGAATTCACAAACAGTGTGTGTTTAAATGCCTCAAGGGTCCCTGCTCTGCCCGCGGAATGATTATTCCCAATAAGGACATAACAGTTCCTGTTTACAGCTGCCACAGACATCCCTCACACCACAACCCATTGCAACACACATGCCCAGGCCCAACAGTCTCTTCTGTTTAAAGTCTCCTTTTTTGTAGCTTCATAGCTGGGTTGGGTCTACAGCCTTGCTGGTCCTCTAGCTTTGGCTGCATTCTAGAATCGGCAAGTCTCCCCATCTCTCAGACAAGATTCTCTGCTACTGGACTGAAGTAGGGCTTCCTTCTTCTGTGACTGGGCACGTGGGCCCTATTGTAGGCTTCCGTGTCTGAGCAGAGAACACGGCAGCATTTACTGGGCTGTCGACTTACCAAAGGTAGGAATTCTTCAGAGAGCAAAGTTGATAATAACTCCAGGAGGTTATCTAAAATGAGAGATGATGCAGTTGGTTCTGTCACGGTTCTAAGCCTTCAGAAGACATTTATTAAGGATCAAGCAGAATAAATCAGTGCTATTTCCACGACTGCTGTCTTGGGGTTTTTAAAGAACCGGATTCTTGACAGTGTAAGGAAAAATCTAAATTCATTCTTTTTCTTGTGAAAAGATCATTAATTTTAGTCCAGGAAGTGCAGGTACAATATACAGATTAATGGGGATTTAAGAAAAATATAAAGCCTAAAATCTACCCATAAGCACTGGCTGAGAAGCCTTGCATGAGGTGTGAGATGTGAATAGCAGGAGGAAGCTGAGCTTTAGACAGAGTGTACAGGGGAGGGTCTTGGCATCTGGCAGAAAGAAGGTGGTCCAGGCTGGAGAAGGTTAGGGGAGAGTGTGTACACCAGCAGGGATCGCCTCATGCAGATGAAGTCCCCTGGGGAAAGCCAGGTGTGCTAGGCTGTGTCTAAGCAGATGGCAGACCTCCATCTTCTTCATCCTGTGAAAATGTCTTTCCTATGTAGCCCTATGTTTCTGTCCCTTGTTTCTGTCTCTGTTTTTCCTCTCCATCTCTCTCTCTCTCTGTGTCTCTGCTTTTCTGTCTCTCCCTGTCTCTCTGTCTCTCTGTCTCTGTCTCTCTCAGTTTCCCTATTGGGGAGGGATGGAGGTGAGGGAACAGGACATGTTCTCACTATTAATCCTGAGTGGGCTGGCACTCTCTAGGTAGACCAGGTTGACTTTGAACCCATAAAGATCTACCTCCTTTACCTCCTGAGGGTTGGCATGAAAAGGCTGTGCCATTTTATCTGGCTGCTGCTAAGCCAAAGCAGACACATTTAAATCTCCCCTTTCAGGAGGACAGCTTTTCAGAGAGGCATTTTCATATCCACAGAGTCCCAAAATTTTTCTATATAGCCGGCCTGAAAACATCTAACTATATTTGGGGTGTGTTTTAAATATATTTTTATTAACTCTTTGAGATTTTATACATGCATACAATATATTTTGATCATATTTACTCCACACTCCTACCAACAATTCCTCCAGAATCACTCCCACCCAACTTTGTCTTGTCTTTTCCCCCTCCTAACTCTCCAAGTCTATTGGTATGGAGCCATTCATTGGAGTGTGATTGATCTACCAGGAGCCATACACTTAAGGAAGACTGAATAATTGTTAATAGCTTCTCAGGTAGGGGTCAAGGCTTGTAAGCTCCTCCCACCTCTACACTGGAGGATTGACTGGCTTGCTCTTACGCAAGCATCCATGGCCACTGTGTGTTTATGATTTCATTGAGCCTTCATGTCCAGAAGATATTGTTTTGTTCAGGTCCTCCTCAACCTCTGACTCTTGCAATCTTTCTTCTTTTTACTTTTCCTTGATGGTCTTGGGAGATGGGATGATATATAGATCATTATTTGTGGATGCATCCTGCATAGACACTTACTTTTGGCAATGATCAGTCGTGAGTTCCTGTATTGGCTGCATACACTGCACAAAGACGCTTCTCTCTGATGCAGACTGATTGCTGCACTAATTTATGGGTATAGAGTCACGAATTTACAAGATACTTTGATACTATGCCCATTTAGCCAAATTCTAGTACTAGATTAACTTCCGGGTCCTCTAAGTGCTTCAACCATAGGCTATTGGTTAGATTTACAATATCAGGCAGGTATTTCCTCCCGTAAAGCAGACTTTTAAATTCAATTAGAAAGTGGCTGGTCACCTCCGTAACATTCATTCGACTGTTGCACCATGGACACACTTTGCCATACCACTTATGGTTATAGTTCACAGGGTTCATAGCTAGGTAAGACTGGTACTGACTCTTTTCTCCTAGAAATTTGCATAGCATTTTCCAGCACTATGAAATCTAGCCTTCAGGAAGGAAGCTCCCTAGTACCTACCAACATGATTTTCCCATGTCCTTGTGTGCAGGATGAGTGATGTCTTCAATAATAGGGTCTACTATCAAATACTGATGGATAACCAGGAGAAATGGCATCTTGTATTATTTTTAAAGTTTTTGAGACACCCAACTAAGAACTCTAAAGGAGATATACCACAACTGGCCTTGGGCTTTTTATTTGGCATCCTATAGATTCTGGGAGGAGCATCATTCCTGTATAACTCCATTTAAAGTCTTTTATATGAATATGCATGTAGGTAGCTTATAAAAACATAAAGTATATACTTAGAAAGCTTATAAAATGGTAGCTTTCCATATGGCTTTTCCTAGCATCCCTGCCCTCCACCCCCTCCTCTGCCTCAGGGTAGGATATTTTGATCTCCCTCAATTATAGCTTTCTTATTCTCCTTTCCTTTTCTTCTTACCTCCTCTTAACCTACTTTATCAAAAGAACCAAACTCCTTTCCCAAAGCCTGAAGCTATTTCAAAGCCCTTTGATTACATGGAAGGAGCAGACAGCTATCACAGTATTCTACAAGCTAGAAGCTTGGGCTCTGGAGTCTCCCAGCCTGGTGTTGCTGCCTTTATAGATAATTAGTTTGGGGACCTTGGGCAGGAAGATGGAGATTTAAATAGTTATCCAACATAGAGAGAATGGAGTGAGGCAATATGAATAGAATGTTGAGCACAGTTACTTGACAAGGACCAACCTTGGCTTGGAGACCGGTTCTGAGGAAGGGGTGTCTGGGAGCAGCGAAAGAAAGGACATGAAGTCAAATTTTGGATCAAAGATGAGGGATGATGCTCTGCCCCACGCAGCTTTCCAGCCTGGTTTCTCTCTGTTCTGCTTCCTTTCCTTTTAATCTGCCTTCTCTGGAGATCTTCAGACAGCTCACTCTCCATGGCCTGCTCAGGACAGTTATCTAAGCAGTTCTCTCTTGCTATTCTAAAAAATTCTCTGGATAGTTAATTTCTTACAGATCATAAGCCCAGTTTTTTATTTTATATATCAATCCTGTCATTTACTCCAGGTTTCCCTTTGATTATGCTCTGAATCAGCTTCCCATGACCCCAACTTCTAATTCTCAGGAGACAGCAACAGATATCTGCCTGTCTCTGTTAAGCACAGACAATAAGCTAGCTAGGTGGGACCCCCTGCCCTGAAGTTACTATTTCTACCACCTGAGCACCTAAATTATCTTTGTCCCAGGTTGACCTTGACCTTGGGAATCTGCCCCCATTTGTATCTACCTGTCTTTGTATCTTTCTGAAAGCTGGCTCATGGTGTAGCTGCCTCTGGACTCATGTTTTTAGAGTTCTTTCCCACAGCCTTAAGGAAGGGCAGTCCTGAAGGTCCCAGTGTTTATCATTTTGCTAAGACAAATGATATACTGTCAGATGTGTGCTGTCTCTGATTATCATGGAGTCATTGATTTAACAGGGAGAACACTTCTTAAAGGAGGAATATAAAATATATACATTTTTATACAAATAAGCCTTACACCTACAACAGCCATTGACACTCATAGAGGCCCATGCCGGCTGTCCCTGTCCCAGGGGCAGGAACCATGTCATTCTGTCCCTACCAAGGCCATGCCAGACCCAGGGGTTACCCTTCTAATGATCAATAGACTATTACAAATTTTGTTAGTATCATTACCCCATCTAATCAGAACTTATGTAAGTCCTTTATATATCTGGGACTTGGCCAAAAGCTAAAAAGTAAGCCAATAGGAAAAAGAATTCTAAGAGGCTAAAATTAGTGTGTGTGTGTGTGTGTGTGTGTGTGTGTGTGTGTGTGTGTGTGTCTAAAGCAAAAATACATCATTCACAGATGGGATCCTCTTCTTGAGTTTAATTAGTGTTGCAAATGGGACTATATCAATTCCGTGGCAGAGGAAAAGCAGCTCATTTGGCAGGGAGCTCGCCAACACCGTTCCAGGGAAAGACCATGCGTGATGGTTGGTAACCGACCTTTAAAAGGAAGATGAATGAATTCCAACCCATTTTACCAAAGGCATTTGGAATAGGGCAGTTTATGAATGTGTACCGGGTGATACATATTCTATGAGGTATATTGGGCATCACGCTCCATTTATCCCACACAGTAGTCCTCTGCAGTGTATTTTCAACCCCTGGTAATTACAAATGTTAGGAGAAACTTGGGAGTTTAAGCAAGTCATAAAACTAGGAAGAGGATTTGTCTCAAGAGTCTGCTGGGTTCAAAACCTTCGTGACCTACACATTTTCTTTTTCCACTCTTTTCTTCCTGCCTTTTGCTTTTTTCTTTCCAGGTGCTGGGATTAAAGGTGTAAGCCACCAGGGTGGGTTCTTCAGCTTGTTATTTGAGACAGGTTCTCTCACTGTATGGGACTCAGCAAGTGAGCTAGGCTGGCTACCTATTGCACCCCAGGGATCTGCCTCCAGGACTGGGATCATGGGCTATACCATCACATCTGCCTCTGTAATTGTGGGCTCTGAGGATCAAAGTCATATCCTCATACTTACAAGCTAAACATGTGCTGTGCCTGGCTATGCTATCTCCTCCTTAGCTGCTTACTTTGAATACCTTTAGGCTTAGAAGAAACTGTGAGGCTGGGAGTTGGCTTGGTGGGTATCAGCACTTGTTGCCCAAGTATGAGGACCCACATTTAGATCTCCAGAACCACATAGAAGACTATATGTGCCTGCAGAGGTTTGTAATTCCAGTGCTTTGGGGGGTTAGAGACAGGGGCATCATTGTGGCTTCCTGGTGGTCAACCTTGCTCCAGGTTCAGTGAGAGACTCTGTCTTAAAGGATTAAGGTGCAAAGAGGGACACTTGAAGTCATTCTCTGACCCTCTTCCACACACACATAAAACATAAACACACACACATACATGCACATACACACACAGATATAACACATAGAATATATACATACATCTACACACACATGCATGCATACAACCATGTACATATACAGAGACACACAGACACACACAGACCACACACACACACATACACACACACACACACACACGCACACACACACACACACACAGAGACCACACACACACACACACACACACACACACACACACACCCCACAAAGCTGCTGACAGAATCTGCAGACATCCTTCTCCGACTTTCCCTCATTCTGTCATCTCACATAAAATAATGTCCCATGATCAGGGCAGAAAAATAAACATCAGTACACACAATTAACTAGACTATCGATCTTATGTGGGCTTTTACCAGCTTTGCACACATTCATTGCTCATGGAATTTTTGTTTTGAATTTCTCTTATAGCATAATTTATAGTCCACAGTTTGTAAGTGAAATTAAATGCACAATTTAAGAAAACAAGATAGACTTTTATTCCTTTGAGAGAGACTTCATTACAGAAAGAAAATCATTGAAAGAAGTGATGTTTTGTCACTGAAAGAAGGAATACTTGGTTTGTAAGGGTCCATGATTCACTGAAGAGTGACACCCCATACTCAAATAGTATCTAAACGCAAAGAGTGTTTTATTCTGCAGAAGTGCAGCATGCTGGGTTCTCCCATTACCAAGACAGAGAGACAATCAAGTGAGCTTGCAGGCTTGTTTTAAAGCACATTGGAATTCCCGGATAGATGAGCTTTTTCTTACTCTATCTCTAGGCATTCTGTAACCATTATCAGTGAAGGTTGGAGCCTGTGGTTGTTTTCTATTAGTAACTGACTTGCTTGGGCTTGCCTGGACTTGTCCAGTTCTTAGGTCTAGTCTTCTTCTTCTTCTTCTTCTTCTTCTTCTTCTTCTTCTTCTTCTTCTTCTTCTTCTTCTTCTTCTTCTTCTTCTTCTTCTTCTTCTTCTT
>NC_034601.1:39342364-39358964 GCF_900095145.1 Mus pahari
TCTCTCTCTCTCTCTCTCTCTCTCTCTCCCCTCCTGGCTCAAAATACGCCTTTCGAGAAGAGTTCTCAGGGTTCATACTCCATTCTCTACACCTCTTTGCTGCTAATTGATAGGTATTTCTTTGCAGCTGGTGAAACGAGCCAATTCAAGCCAGATTAGAGGATTGAGGCCAGGGGAGTCATCATGGGGAGATGGGGGCAGGGAGAGAAAGAAAGGGCCAATGTGTACAGAAAGAGGAGAAGAGAAAGAGAGAGGGGAGAGGGAGAGGAGAGAGGGAAGGGGGAGGGGAGAGGTGAGAGGAGGAAGGGGAAGGGGAAGGAAGGGGAAGGGGAAGGGGAAGGGAGCCTGAAATGTCTGGATTATATAGGGAGGAGTCTCTAGGGGAAGGGCAGTCCGGCCCCTGAGGTACAAAGTTCAGGGTTGGAGGCAGGGAATGCCAGGTCGGGATCCAGGGATGCTGGGAGAACCAGGAGGCCAGGTTTGCTTTGAAATGTAAAATATGCACCTCAGTTCCCTAGTCCTGGGATCGGAAACAAAACACTAATGTATGAACTTTCTGGCTTTTTTCTTGCTTGAAAGGTTACTCTCTTGTTCTCTTACATGGATGTCCTACCAAAGTTAGCAGGTTAGTTCCAAACTGACCGGAGTATCCTCACTGGATTGCGTTCATCCTTTCTAACTTCTCCTTATTTTCAAGCGTCCCCTCCATCATTGCCTTTCCCCATGGTCCTTATGGCTAGGTAGGACCGAAAGCTTTCTGTTCCTTCTCTCCTCCATAATTCCTTCTGTTGTTTCCGTCCGTACCACTGCAGGCAGAAACGAAGCTGTGCCAGAATGTGCTCTCTGAGGATGGGGACAAAAAGAAAATCCGTCACTGTGCTCTGAGATGGTGGCTGAGCCACGCCTGACAGATGGCAGGCCCTCAGTGAATGTATGCTGACTGTCATTCCTGGAAACTTCATTCCAGCACTGGGTTCTGTTCCTTTTAGGCTGAGCTCCAAGGTGGCACACCAGAGGAGACAATGGAAGGCAGGCCTGGGAATTCTGGCCTTCATAAGAGTCTGCTTTCCAGCATCTGCTCAGGCCACTGCGACCTGCCCATACCCATCCTCTTCTCTCCTCTGATCCACTCATCATCCTTGTGTTTGCGACTGGGGAACCTGTTATCTGGGATTAGGAAGTGTGGATGCAAATTCCTGTCACACGCAACCTGAAGTTACACTTCATTCCGAGACTGTGCACTGAACTCTGCTTGCTAGAACTACAGGCTTTCTTTCATCCTTATGGTTCACCCACGCTGGACTCATTGCTTGAATATGGACATGTGTGCATAAACGTCCTGCATGCGAGTGCATGCGTACATCAGCATTGGATTGAAACCTCACCCATCTCCTGATTTGACTTGATTATAAATCAGAATTCTCACTTGGAGGCAGGGCTTTAGTAGGCAGTACAGGACAACCCACATTTCCTGCCTTTTGGCCCTCCCTGAGATCAACCAAAATCATTACAAGTCTGTTCCAGAGAAGCCCGTGTTCACATTCCAGTCATGCAGATTTTCTTTGCTAGGTTCTCCCAAACATCTCGAGTTTTCTCCAACCCTGTTGGATTGATTTTTTTTGATGTACTTGAGAAGATATGGAAGTTCCAGCTAGGCATCTGCATATGGAATACATATGAAATCCAATGCTAGGGCATGGGTTGCAACATACACTCGGGATCCTGCAGATATGAAACGACCTCATTGTTCTATATTAAGTGTCACAGATTCTAACTAGATTAATCCCAGCCTCACATGCCTGAGACCACTATTTACAACTTACAGAAGAGACAGGGATTCTTAGGCCACTGGCTCTGGACTCTTCAAGCCCCGTGACACTAAGATTTGGGAAAACTGTTATTTTTGTGTGTGTGTGTGTTAAAGGCAACAAATGCTTGGGAAAACCCAACTGCCTGGTTTCCCTCCTTCCTTGAAAGCAAGGTTTTAAAGTTTCCAAATACTACTTGTAAAGTTTCCTAGACATTGAATGAGACTTTCATAACAGTATTTTGATGATTTAAGGGCAAGCAAATGAAAGGCATATGAATTAAGCATCACTTAAAACATCCACGCGTTTTAAGATGATGGAGAGAACGTGCTTGAAAAGGCTATGTTGGGTTTCAGCCCCCAGCGTTGGAGAAACAACTGAGGCATTGGGTGAATTTTATACAAGACCAAGCTCTTCTGACTTCGGCAGAGTACTATGAGCCAGTTTTCTGCATTTCTCAAGACGATTGATCCACCTCGTTTTGGGAAGCAACAGCCCCTGCTCCATGATGGAGAAAGCCTGGCAGTGTGGACCATGCCACTCAGTTGAGGAAAAGGAATGAGGTATTGGCCATCACCCACAGTGAGCACTCGAGAGCGATGTGATTCACACTTGCTTTGGAAGCCTCACCACAGCATATCCCTTGAGTTCGTGCGCATACGGTATCCCTGCCTCCCCTCTCCCAAATGTGCTGGGTGCTACGCAAGGGTTACCGCTGGGACCTTGGCTTTCATCCAAGCCCATGCTCAACCATTCTTTGAGCATTACAGTTGAGGTCTAAATAGACCTTGGCCATCCCAAGGTCTCTCAGTCAATCAGCGAACATTAAATGCCAGTTGGAACAAGAGAATACATGACGATAAGGCTGGTAAAGGAAGATGGGCATCAAAAATGTTCAGCAGCTCAGAAAACGGAGCTTCAAGCAACTGATAACGTGGAGAGGCTTGGTCACATGGAAGATTACCCAAGGGCTCCAGCATCAGATAAAGAGCTTTAGTTTAGTAATTAATTCATTGGAAAATGAATTTTTTTTTTAAAGATTTATTCATTATTGTATCTAAGTACACTGTAGCTGTCTTCAGACACACCAGAAGAGGGTGTCAGATCTCATTATGGATGGTTGTGAGCCACCCTGTGATTGCTGGGAATTGAATTCAGGACCTCAGTGCTCTTACCCGCTGAGCCATCTCGTCAGCCTCGAGTGATTTTTTTTTTATAAAATAATTTTAATATTTATTTTGTGTGTGGAGGTATGGGTACTAGTGGCATGGGCACTACAGTTCTTGGGGAAGTCATAGGACAACCTGTGGACATCTGTTTTCTCCTTTTACCAGGTGGGCTCTGGGGTTTGAACTCAGGTCATCAAGCTTGGCAAAAAGCTGACCCCCAAGAGCAACTTCTAATGGGCCTTGATTGAGCTAATCCATTACGATGTGAAAAATGCATTTGTAGGGCTGGGGCTGTAGTTGAGTGGTTGAGCACTTGCCTAGTAAGCTTGAGGTCTTGGGTTCAGTCCTCAGTATTGCTGGGGGTGGGGCACATTTGTGAGGTGTTTGTTGAACACCTACTATGTGCAACACTAGCACTGACAATTCAGAAAAGAATCGGATGTATGAACTCTTTACCTCCCTAACCCGCTCCTGCCCCTGGCCGGTTTATCAGCAGGAACAATGGAGATTACATCATTTATCCTCACTTGCAACTGTCAGTGCTAAAGGGGGGAAGGACAGACTGCTGGAAGAAGGCTTTAGTGGAGAACTTGAGCCAATTAGACTCCATTAGGCTCTTTGCTACAATGTGTTGCACCTATCAGCTTGATTAAATGCAGAGTCTGGGATTCTCCCCACTCCTGGTGAATTAAAATTCACACTTAAAACTCAGTGCCAGGTGATTCTTAAGCATTTTTTTTTTTTTTTCATTTCTAGAAACAGTTCCAAGACAAAAGTGCACCGCAAGAACGTATGGGGTTCCTGAATCGTTCTTTATAAGTGCGGCACCCCCCCCCCCCGTTTCTTGCATGACAGTTACAACCTCACAGGAAGCACAAAGAAACCTCTGTCGTGTGCATAGATGCTGAAGGGTACCCAAGTTAGACACCGGACCGTTCCTCTCTGCCCTGCCTATTCACATCTTCTTGTCAGCTATATATCTACAGGGTCAGGTTTCTTTCATGTTCCAAATAAGAGATCTATTCTGTTTGGCATCAATATTTCCCCATCTCCCCCTCCACTCCCGGGCCCGCCTAATGCTTTCCAGATGAGGTGTGAGCAGCTGCTAATTGTACCCGGATCAGTCTTGATTTGTGTTTCAGTCAGCAAGGCACCTCGCTAATGGGTCTGAAACTTGGCATCAGGCCTGGGAGCTGTGTCAAAGGAAACCGACCCGAAAGGAACTCAGAGGAGAGGCAGAGAGAGACAGGGAGGCCATAGAAAAAAAAATGGGGGGATGAAAGGAGCGGGCAGGGAATCAGGGGACGAAGTGAGAGAGCTAGAGAGCCCTGGGTGGGGTGGGGTAGGGTGGAGTGGGGAGGAGTTGGGGGTTCAGGAAGGGGGCGGGAGCAGAGAAGACCAACCTGGAAAACAGAGGTATATGAGGGGGGACAGTGGCAACTGGGGCAAAAGGGAAGAAGCTGCAGCGAGGAGGAAGGGACCAAGAGCATATTCTGAATGTCACTGTAAGGTTGATAGGCAACAAGGCCAGTGTTTTCTATAGGGAAGAGGGGGGTGGCTAGGAGCCCCTGTCCCTTCTGCAGACAGAAATCTGATACCTCTCCCTCTCCAGCCTAGGATTTTTGGCAGGAAGCAGAGAACTCTGACAGCAGCCAGGGAGTGAAGGCTCAGGCTCCAAGTCTGACAGGGTTGAGGGGCTCAGACACACCTTGGCTTTATGAGCTGAGGCCTGAGGCGGGCCTCTCCTGGCCTGAGCTCCTGCAGCTGGCTTTCCTGGAACTGGGCTGGAAAAAGGGCCCTGCTAGGGGAAGCTGCGAACTGAAGCCCAAGGGTTTTTTGAATTGGACACATTCACTGTACGTATGATATAAAAGAAAGAGGGGAAAATTCACCTCTACTAAGAGAGGAGGAATCCACTTGCTGATACCAGTTCCAAATTGTCCAAGATGAGAAAACCCACGCCTGTGGATTCTTATGCAGAGAAAGACAGGGCAGAAGGAACCAGCAGATGACGTTTGCCATGGGTAGGCTCAGCCATGCTTTGGACATCAGCAAAGGAGTGGCAGTTCCACTCCTGCCCCCAGCAAGACACAAGTAAACAAGCCTGTGTTTTGGAAGAAAAAAAATTAATACTTCAAAAGCAGCATTCATGTTCAAACAGAAATTTGTACACAACTATTCATAGCAGCCCTCCTCACAATAGCCAGAAGATGGAAGCAACCCAAATGTCCATCAAGCGATGAATAAACAAATCGTGCTACATCCATATGGTGAAATATTATTCACCCACAGGAAGGGAGTGAAATAATGACACACACGACAACAGAAACCAGCCTTCGAAATAGTGTGCCATGTGAAATAGGCCAGGACCCAGATGTCACATTCTGTCTGATTTCGGTTTATCAGAAATACCCAGAAATAGCTAATCTATAGTGACAGAAGAGTTCGGTTGTTGCCAGGAGCCTGGGGAGAGAGATGGGGAAGAGACTGCTTAATGAGTATGAGGCTTCCTTTAGAGATGATGGGAAAGTTCTCAGAGCAAGGGATAGACGTTGGTAGCATCATGTGATGAGCATATGTAATGCCACTGAGTCATACATTTTCCAATGGTAAGTTTCATGAGCTACGTATTTTTCTACAATAAGGAGAATCATTGGAATAAATGCTCTGAGTATCTGGAAAAACTGGTCTGCAGTTAGGAACTGCTTTCGTGTGTACACATATGGCAGGTGATGCTAAAATAGTTTTGACTCACATTCTGAGGGTTGATGATGTTAAAGTGACCCTGAAAGGGAAAGAGGGTAGGTAAGAAATTCTGAAGAATAAAGGAAAGAGGGAGGGAAAGAGATGTGGGAAAGCCATCTGTACGGTAGGACATTAAAAACTGGGAACAGCCTGTTAAATGTGGCCAAGAAGAAGTGAGGAGAATAAATTTATGATGCTTTCTGCCCAGGAGAGACAGGAGCCTCAGACACAGTAAAGAAAGACTAAGACAGAGGAGAAACTCTAAAGATACTTAAAACAAAATGAAAAGTACTCTGTAAATTCCCCACCTCAGCTCACCTTCCCTTTTATTTCCTGTTAGACAAGGGACTGTTTGTTTGTTTGTTTGTTTGTTTTTGAGACAGGATCTCATGTAGCCCAGGATGGCCTCAAACTTACTATGTAGCCACAGATATCTGTGAGTGCCTGATCTTCCTGCCTCTAGCCCTATATGCTTGGGATTACAGACATGTGTCACAATGCCTACTGAGATGAGTGAGTTTCTGTTTTGTTTTGTTTCTTTTGCTTATGTTTATCAGCTTCAGAGGGGTGGAGCAGAACACGTACACTCATGCTTGTTGAGGTCAGGGGACAAGTTGCAAGGGTCAGATGGTTGTTTTCCTCCTGCCTTGCATCTTCCAAGGATTGAATTCATGTTCTTAGACTTGGCAGTAGACCCCTTAACCTCCTGAGTTATCTCATAGGCCCAAGACTTCTTTTTTAAAAGTGATACTTTAAAAAAAATGAGTAGGCATGTGTGTGTGTGTGTGTGTGTGTGTGTGTGTGTGTGTATCCTGAGAAGCCTGAAGAGGGTGTCAGATTCCTGTGGAGCCAGAGTTACAGGTAGTTGTGAGCCACCAGATATGAGTACTGAGAACTGAACATGGATCTCTTGAAAAACGAAGGAATGCTTGTAACCACTGAGCCACCCCTCGTCCACCTCAGGGATAAGTTTTAAAGTTAATGATGCACCAACGATCTGAGAGCTAAGATCTACTGTTGGAGTTAGTGTGGAGCCAGGCACTTCTATTCTATGAGGCAATCCTTCTTTGGAAATCCATAGTTTGCACATGGCAGGTCTTACTCTCTAGGATCCCTATCTTGGGGATTTTTGCAGATGCTAGATGGACCCCAGCCAGAAGAATGATGAGGAGGGTCAGGGCATTGAGCTAGCATCTGGGCAGGACCATTTCTAAAATCTCTTCCAACTCTGGGCTTTTGTATATGAACTGTTCTAAGCCATGTGCAGGTACTTCAAAGAAGAAAATTGGTCAGTAGGTCAGGGGGTTAGTAGATGAATATTCACTATGCACATGTGCTTTAAGTCTTTATTTATTTGTTTGTTTGTTTATCTATCTGGATTTTTAAGACAGGGTTTCTCTGTGTAGCCTTGGGTGTCCTGGAACTTGTTCTGTAGACCAAGTGGGTTTTGAACTCATAGATCCACCATCATCTGAGTACTGGGATTAAAGGCATACACTACCCCACTTACATGCATTCTTTCAAAAAGACATTTGCTGGAAGGGCACATGAGGCCCCATCTTGTAGGGTAGTTATATATTGACTAAAACTATCTGACATGTCCAACTACTTGGAATGTAAGGATTTTTTAAAAATACACTTACAATTTAAGTTACATAATAAAATCTAAGGATAAAACTCACCCATAATCCTACAGCTTTGATGGATATATCTCTAAATATTTACACATACTTTCATATACTTTGAACACACACACACACATACACTCACACACACACACACACACACACACACACACGTGCGCTCATATGAGCATGTGATTTCATGATTTCCTAAGGAACTAATCTCTGACAGCATTACAGTTTTGGTTCATGCAGGTTTAAGAACTTTATGATAAAACACAAACAGCAACAAAAAGATCTGCACTTTCTAAGGCTTCAAGAAAGGACACCTGTGAAAGGGATCAGTCCCTGACGGCTGGCTTCCTTCTGGGTGCATATCTGCTAATGCATTTATGTCTTGTGAGAAGGTTTCAGAAGAATGAACCTTTAACTTTTCTTCAGCTGTGTGGGGACCAGTGTAGAGGGAGGGGGGGTCTCACTTCCTACATAAGGAAGAAACTTGTGAAGGCCTGCCTGTACTTTGTCACAGATGGAAGAAAATGGGCATAGCAGGTGTCTTCCTTTAGGCTTCTTGTTGAGATGTTGGAATGAAGAATTTGGGGGAAAGGAAGCACACAACAGCTGTTTCTGAATGTTCAGGCAACAGTCACGCATTGGTACATATGATACACTTCAAGAAAGGGGCTGAAATAGCTCCCACCTACACTCTACAGTTGTGGTACCCACTATTTATGTGAGGAAAGTTTTTCTCAACTGGTTTGAGATTTACAACCTTGTTCAACTTCTCTCCTAGAACGGCATAGCTTGTGGTTGAAACAGGACAACTGGTTTACCTGGATTGGAGAGTGGGGACACACAGTCTTTTCACGGGGCAGAAAGTAATTACCACCTGACGAGACGCATTGATACAGTTAGAGGGTGTCTTCGAGGTCCTCAGTAACCTGGTGAACACATGATCCTATGGTGGCCTCTCCCTCTGCTCAGAATAAATGACCCCCAAAGGAACTATAAGGAGAACATGACTACTCCTAAAGCATGGAGAAGATTTTTATTGTAGATAAAAGAGAGAAAGCCGGCGGAGGGAAGAGTTCAGGCTGAACATGGCTGATAGACTAAACTGGACTGAGAGAGGAGTGAAGGGGAGGGAGAGCAAGAGAGGTGCCGCTGACCATGAAGGGCAGCCAGGCCAAGAGACCTGGGTACTCAAAATGGCTGAGTTACTAGGGATCAGTCCCTGGGTAGGAGAGGTTTAGGGGAAGGCGAGGGGTGAGACATGCTGGGAGAAGCCACAGGTACTAAGCCTTGAGGCACCTCCCACACAACCCAGTCCTTCCTCTGGCCTTACTGTTCTCTTTACCTTAGACGTTTTTTCTCCTTGACAGTTGCACAATATCCTCGGATTCTATCTTAGCTCGGCTCAAAGGTTTCACCACTAATCCTGAGATGTTCTCTTGTGACTGTAGTCTCTTCGTTTGAGCAAAAGAAAATCCTACAGTCAGAGGCGTTAGGAATCTGTCCTTATAACCGTAGTTGCAGGTAGAAAATGGCCTCAAATACTTGAATCCCAACTTGAGGTTGCCAGAGACATGTAACTGTAGACTTTTCCTAGGCATCAATTTATCTTTATTTGGGCTACTGATAAACTCTTCTGAGTCTTTTGATTCACATGAGCCCCTTCTTTTCTCTACCCAAAATCAGAAGTAGATGGTACGCCCTTAAAACAAGCAAGGCTAGTTGCCTCTCACCGATAAGAGCAACCAGGGCCTGAAATGTTAAACAACTGTGTAGGGAGGGGGCCGGTAAAAGAACACAGACAGACCTCTGACATCTTCCCTGTTACCATAACAACCAAACAAACAATGCCTCGATTTCAGTCTCCTCTTCTACCTCTACCCCAAGATTCTAACTCATACTCCAAAAATTGTCTCAACACATTTTAAGAAGGAGAAAAATCAAAGAACAAAGCATTAGATTAGCCTGAGTGGGGCCTCTTGGAAGAAAGCCAAGCTACTCTGGGGGAGTTTGGGCTAGCCAACTTTCCTGCTTTCCTACAGATGTGAGGACTCTGCGTGGCGTATTGATGATTCTGAACACCCAGTCACTGCCATCTTGGGATCGTCCCTTTCTGCCTGGTAGAAGCTTTACGATCACATAGGATGGAAGCTCACGGTACTGGAGATGCCTCTCTGAAACACTCTCTCATTTGAAGGAGGGGGCTGGGCTTCATGACACCCAAAGGCTACGCTAAGTAGGGGGAAGGACAGTCCAGCTGCCTTCTTATATATGTCTAAACTGGTTCATTCTCTCACTCTCAAGCCCACTCAGTCAGGAATTGCATGTTTTTGTTTGCTTGCTTGCTTGTTTTTTGAAACAGGGTTTCTCTGTATAGCCCTGGATGTCCTGAAACTCACTCTGTAGACCAGGCTGGTCTTGAACTCAGAGATCCACCTGCCTCTGCCTCCCAAGTGCTGGGATCAAAGTTGAGCTCCACCATGCCTGGCTTGGGAATTTGCATAGTGACTGATAACTTCCCTTCTGCTGTTAAGTGTTGGGCCATCTTTGATTTTGCCTTGCTTTCTTTTTCAAGCTTATAGCAGAACCTTTACTTCTGAGCACAAACAATAGCAGTGACATTGTGTAGATGAATGGTATCATGGTATGCCCAAGTAGAGAAGTGTAAGCGTTCACGTACACTCCATTAAAGCATTGTAGCCCATGTGTTTCAGTCTCCTACTTGCCGTACTTTAGGCACGCTCATTAGCCATTGGATTCCTAGAGACAAATGGTAGAAAAACCAATCACAGGGAGGGCTCTGTCCAGCAAGCTAACCTGAAGTGGAAAGTTTGAATTTAGAGTCTTACTGCTCCCCACACTTGCTCAACATTAGCATTGAGTCTTTTTCCTCTTCTGAGCTCAGGCTGACGTAGAACTGCCAATTTAGCCGAGATTCCCTTCTGATTTGACTGCCTCTACTTCCCAAGTGCTGGGATTGCTGGGATGGGCCACCATCCTAGTTTTGCACTGATTTTTGATCCTCTTAGTTCCTAAACTTTACCATTTCAATATAATCTATGGTTAAAAGGTACATAAAGTTTTCTGTTCTATCAGATGTCCTTTCCAAGTAGGAAGCTGAACCTAGGAACCAGTAGTGAAAAGAGGAATACATTTGATTATTCAGAAACTAGTATCTTCGCAAGGTAAAGCCCCCACTATACAGAGTGAAGGATATAAGACGTGTGAGAAAATGCTTCTTTTTAGTGATTTGTTTTTATTTTGAGTTATGCGTATATGGCTGTGTCTGCATGTGGGGCCTCTGTGTATGTGCTTATGTGAGTACAGGCACCCGTGGTAACCAGAAAAGGGTGTGAGCTCCCCTAGAGCTGGAGTTGCAGGAGGTTGTGAGCTGAACCACTGATAGGGATGCTGGAAACTGAGCCTGGTTAGGTCTTGTGGAAGAGCAGCAAGTGCTCTCACCCACAGATTCATCTCTCCAACCCTTATCCACCTTAAACCATAGGCAAGCCATTCATCCCCTTAATAAATAAGGAACATGGAATATCAATGGAAAGACCTACCAATTCCACAGAAAGAATAAGGGACATTTAACAGAAAGGATACACTAATATCTGCAAGTGTGCGAGAGTTTTAAATCACTGTTTGCAATAGGCATTCTAGACAAGGCTTTTCTCTGGGTGTTGGGTGCACTCAGATCCTCTTGGTAGCGCCACAAATAATCTACCCACTAAGCCATCTCTCCAGCCCAAATTCCATATTCCTCATTCATATTGGATATGGGAAAAGGAGATAGAGGCTGAGAAAACTTGAGCACCAGTAAGTACCCAGGAGACTAGTGATGAAGAGGCAGGGATGGAGAGGGAGAGAAGGAGAGATGGAAGGAGGGAGAGAGGGAGGGAGGTGGAGAGGGAGAGGGAAGAGAGAGGAAGAGACAGAGACAGAGACAGAGACAGAGAGAGACAGAGAAGGAGAAGGAGACTCAGAAAAGAGGGAGTCAGGCAGAGGCGGCCCTGCAGTAGAATAAAAAGCCATTTCACACTGGAGCATCTATCTGGGTGTGCGAACTGTCCTTTGCTACGGCTCCTCAAGATAGAGTTTATTTTTCCATGGACTTCTTGGGGTTTCTGCTGTGTAGTAGACATTGACAAAAGTTTGAGAGATTTACTTAGGAAACACGGAGGTCTTTTGACCCCACCAGAGAAAATAAACAAGTGTAAAGTGGCACTTAGAGGAGGGTAAAATAACTGTGATTTTCATGGCTTGGCATATTTTATCAATAATGTGTACACAGGAGATTGAGTTAGTAGAAGCCGCCCACATAGGCACACACATTTGCATAAGTGTTGGGAAGTGTGAGAATCTTGTAGAGATAAATTCCATCTAAGCTTTATATTTGCTTCCTTGTGAATATTTGATCCCGGTGCACCTCTTTTTATTGAACAGTCTCATGTGTCATAGGCTAACCTTGAACTCTGCATGTAGTTGAGAATGACCACAATTGCCAATTCTCCTGCCTTCATCATTTGATTACAGGCATGCATCGCCACATACCTGGTTTACATCGTGCAGGGGATTGCATGCTAGGCAAGAAGCAATCTAGCAACTGAGCTACATCCCAAGCCTTGATTTTGGTTTTCGGAGACAGAGTTTCACTATAGCCTCCACTATAGAATATGAACAACGCGGATCCTTCTGAGGGCTGGAATTCCAGGTGGACACCAGTGTATCTGGTGTTCCCAATATACTTTAAATCAAAATCTTCACATGAAACACGAACTGGATAAAGGCAAGTATTGCCGAGCTTGATGACCTGAGTTTGATTCCTAGAACAGCCCCCTACCATGCAATACCACACATGCATACACCTACCCAAATAAATGCATGAAATATAAATCTTTTAAAAAGAGCATATGAGTTATATAATAATGGTTTCCTTTTGTTAGCTTTTTTAAAAAATGCACTTAGTTGTGACCCTTTTGAAGATAAACAGTTACAACTCTCATCTTTGTGTCCCAAGCCCAGCATATTCCTGGCACACCCTAAGTGATCACTGCCGAACTGAACTGAACTCAGGCTGTTATCAGTAAAGGGAGAGCAAAGACCCAAGAAGGAACAGCTTAAACAAGATGTAGGGGTGAGACAGCTCAGTGATAGTATTTGCCTAGCACTAGGCCCTAGCTTTAATCCCCCCCAACACTAGAGAGAAAGACAAAGAAACAAATGAATTACAGTAGCAGCAGCAGCCACCAGAGTTAATGAAGGCAATGTTTACTGGGATCCATCTAGGATCTGAGCTGATGCTGTATTTCTGCTCTCTAGAATAATGTAGCTTTCTGTTCTTAAAGTCTAAAGATGAGGGCCAAGAGAAGTTGTGGGAAAAGGCAGAGGCAGCGTGATTTAACAACCACGACGGCAGAGTCCCCATTGATTCTCACTGGCTGTGTGTGGTTCATGTAGGTTCCCCCTAAGGTGCAATGGCTTCTGGGAAACTGTTTAAATGGGTTCTCTACTGTCTCAGTGACATTGAAGAGCATAATGAAACACCGAACATCCAGCAAGAATCAAGCATACAAGGCCTTCAGAGGAGTGTTTCCCACGTTGAAAGTTTTCCGCTTTATACTTCTGCCCTTTGGGTCACAGAGAAGTGACAGGGCACAGCCCAGAAAGTTTGGTTCACCTGAGATCATCAGAAACCAGACATTGCTTTTCTCCTACTGCCCCTCCATGTCCACTAAAGAAACGGTGCTGGCGTAACCTAAGACTCACGCTAACATCGGGCTGTCTTTGCATGGTTGCTCTTCTGCAATACCAGTCTCTTGCTCCCAGGGCAGCAGACCTTTGTGGATCTATCATAGGATTCTCTCCATTGGTGGATTTCTTACAAACATCTGGCAGGGATGCTTGGCTCCTCACAGTCCTCCGAGTCCACCCAGACCACAGGCGTTCTCTTGGATGGACGAGTGATCCCTTCCCAACCCCCACCCCAGGGTCTGGAAGGAAATTTTCTCTGGTCTCCTGTGTTTCTCCGAGACAAGAAGAAGGTTGTTTATTGCACATAATTAATGGACAGAGAAACTAGGCTTAATTTATTTTACTCCCAGGAATGCAAGTCTGTTCTTCCAAAGGAAGAATGTGTACTTTTGCCTCACCCAAGCCAACTCACAATTTCCCATAAAGGGCAGATAGATTTGGCCCAAAGGAGGGGAAGGATCAAGTCTCCAAAAAGCAAGAGAAAGAGTGCAGTTGTTAAGACATGGTGATTCTGGCAGGGTCCTACCATCTCTAATGTTTCACCACACTTTTTAAAATCACCGTTGGAGAACAGTTAGTGAGGATTTGTGAATTAGAGTTTTGTGTCTTAGAAAGGATTTCTGCAGCCTTTCAAATTTTTCTAATGCTTCAGAAAAATCATCATCCTTTCCTTTCCCTTGAGGCCAGAGACATCTTTACTCGCACATCCAAAGCTAAACAGAACAGCACCTCTCAAACGCCTGCTTGCTTATGGAGAGCAGGGTGCCAAGACAGTAATAGATTACAACGGCTGTGGCTCCAAAGGCCTTGTCAAAGAGCATTTGGAAAACTCTTTGTAACTAGATTTTTATGATTTTTTTTTTTTTAAAGAGATGAGCCATAAAACCTACATCCTTCCCTGCAGTAATTCATTAATTCACCCCACTCCCATAGTAAATACGCGCCTGTTGAGTGTGATGGAAATAACATGGGCCTCAGATTCAGGGCTTGCTAGGAGTGTGACCCAAGCAAGTATCAAAGCTTTCCTTGGCTTTTGTTGTTTTGTCTGTAAGTCTGTCCCACAGGATCGCTGTTATCCTAACTGCGAAGCACAGCGCTCTGTAGACCACAGTGGGTAACTCCCTCTTCTGGAACCCGATTGGCCCGCCCAGCTGTGGCTGCCAGCTGAGCACTGCAGCTCCCATGCTTTCGCCTTCTGCCTTCTCAGCCTGAAATGCACCTTCTCTGGGAAATGTCCAGCCTCAGGTTTGGGTTAGGTGTGGGGTGTTCTCACAGGATCCTGGACTCACCCTCTGGTCACTGTCACCCATGTTCCAAATGTTCCAAATGCCTACTCTGTTTAAGAGAATGTGGGACTCAGTCGCCACTTTTAAATATATATATTTTAAACTAGCTTTATAGAAGTCTGATTTACACAACATAAAATCAACTTATTTTAAGAGGGCGAGCCAATGTGTTTCCTTTTGATTTGCAAAACTGCACACCTCTTGTCACAGTGTAGTTTGATTCTGCCCAGAGATTCCCATGTCTGCACAGTCACCCTGCTTCCCTGATGCCCCAGGCAGCCACTGATCTTTCTTTCTGTGGGTCTGTCATTGCATTTCACAGAAATCTAGACTTGCCTCCGAATTTCACACCTGTGGAAGCTCACCGGCTATGTTTGTTTCCATTGTACTTCTTTCACTGGCCATGAGTTTTCCTGAGACTCGCCCATAGTACTGTGCACACCAGCAGGTCATTCTGTTGTCTTACCAACAGTGTCCCATTGTAGGTACACACGCTGACTGTGGCCTGTACCTGTCAGTGAACATGGCAGCTGTTACAGTGCCCACAGAGATCACGAAGAACTGAGCAAGTGAACATTCCTTGAGTTATGCTCACATTGTGCTGGACCTGGAGAAATGGCTCAGTGGTCAAGAGCATTGACTTCTTTTCCTGAGGACCTGGGTTCTATTCCCAGTACCCACATGATGGTTCACAACCATTTATAACTCCCGTTCTAGGGGATCTGACTTCTTCTGGACTCTGAGGCCACCAGGCATGAGGTGATATACATGTAGGCAAAACACATAAAGTGGTTTTTTGTTTTTTGTTTTTTAAGGCACATTATGCTAATACTGGAGTTAGCCTGGCAATTCACACAGTACTAGAGAGGAATGAGAACATGCAGTAAAAAATCAATATCGGAGACCTGCAGACAGTTAGGGTCTGAAGAGGAAGCGTTTGCCACCGGGAAGGTGAGGACACTTTGATTAAATGCTCTACGCATAAAAGATGAGAAACCAGTAGTGCATGCTTAATACATGATTGAAGAGGTTAAACATTATAAATGGACCAGTGTCTTCAGAACTTTAAAAATGTATCCAAAGATGAGATAGGTAGATTAAGAAGCTACTGAGTCCTATCTGTCAGCAGTGCATAAGAATTTAGACTATAGAGGCTGGTGAGATGGCTCAGTGGGTAAGAGCACCCGACTGCTCTTCCGAAGGTCCAGAGTTCAAATCCCAGCACCCACATGGTGGCTCACAACCATCCGTAACAAGATCTGATGCCCTCTTCTGGAGTGTCTGAAGACAGCTACAGTGTACTTACATATAATAAATAAATCAATCTTTAAAAAAAAAAGAATTTAGACTATAAAAGGTTTCATATATTTTGGGAAAAATCATTAAATATTACATCAAGAAGCATGAGTAAGTTATTTACAAGGGAGAAAATAGAGATTACTCAACATGTAGAAAAACAGCCCAATACTGATGAAATAAAAAAAAAATAAAAACTTTACAGTAATAGAAAAACTATACTATTTTTAGCTTATCAAAGCAAAATAAAAATTATGTTGCAAAAAGAAACACATAGTTCTGAATATCTGGGTTCTCCTGGAAATGCAACTTTATTACGTGGTGGGAGGCATCTGATTGCCCACTCACATCGGTGATCCATGAGAGATCAAAGGGAAGGGTTTAGGGGAAAAGTTACCCCAGTGCTATTAATTACATATAAAACATTGAAGTCTATGTCCTCTTATTTGGGGCAGTAGGTAAGTAAGCTGTGGGATGAGAGTGTGGGATGAGAGCGAGAGATTGCACATTGAGTTGCAAATAATGTATGAAGAATGGAAGACACAAGAATTGATCATAGCATATAAAACATGTGATGACAAAGAAGATGAAGCAATGCATACATTTGAGAATTGTCTTATGATACATATAATAGATTGTTCTCCATTTTTTGAATGTGTGGTGTATGCATATGTATGTGTACCCATATGTGTGAGAATGTATGCCAGAGGTATCGTCCTGTGACTTTCTTTTCTCTTCTCTTCTTTTCTTTTCTTTTCTTTTCTTTTCTTTTCTTTTCTTTTCTTTTCTTTTCTTTTCTTTTCTCTTCTCTTCTCTTCTCTTCTCTTCTCTTTTCTTTTCTTTTCTTTTTTCCCTTCCCTTCCCTTCCTTTCCCTTCCCTTCCCTTCCCTTCCCTTCCCTTCCCTTCC
>NC_034601.1:39359034-39363512 GCF_900095145.1 Mus pahari
TTCCTTTCATTTCCTTTCCTTTTCTTTCTTTTTCTTATTCAAGTTATGGTTCTCAGTATAGCACTGGATGTTCTGGAAGTCTTTCTGTAAACCAGGTTGGCCTCGAACTCAGAGATCCACCTGCCTCTGCCTCCTGAGTGCTGGGAGTAAAGGTGTGCACCAATACCACCCAGCATCTCCATTGCTTTTTTACGATGTATGTATGTATGCAAGCATGTATGTATGATGTATGTATGTATGTATGTATGTATGATTGAGACAGATTTTTCCACTATCTGATGAATTGGCTAGACTGGCTGGCTAGCAAGGATCTGAGATCTTCTTTTCTACCTCCAAGTACTGTGATTATAAGTGTGTATCACTATGCCCGGTTTTTGCTTTTGATTTTCTAGCATGGGTGCTGGGAGTCTGAACTCAGGTCTTTATGCTAGTGAAGCAAGTGCTTTACCTACTGAGCTCTCTCCCTAGCCTGGCCTATATAATGGAGGTTAAAGATCTCTACCGACTCTTGCTCTTATATCATCGAATCTGACTGATGGTGTTGAGAAAAGAGTGTTTCTACTTCCACCTCTTTTTTCCAGTTCGCAGCACAGGAAATGAAGAGGACACTACCGTTTCCTGAGATGCTGCCCCCGGGATGCTCCATCAACACAGATGCTGGTACCCTGCACAGTAGCAGGGTAGGAAAGTTCTAGAAGCTAACCAAGCTACAATTTCACTTTACTGTCAGGAATTGTCTAAGGGGGAGGGGCTTAGCCTAAGGTCTTCAGGTCAGTTCATGCAAAGATAGCCTAGACTCAACCTTCTTCATACTTAGCACAAACACTGGTGCTTAGGAGAAATCCAGGGGTGTTTATTAAAAGGATGGATGGCTTTTATAATAGAAGATTAATATGTCGGAATGCATTGGAAAGCCTACATCCGTGGGAGGGCTTGTTTCTGGCACCCAGTTAAAAGTCAGGATCTGAGTATGAAAGATTTGGATGAATAGAGCTGGACCAAAACCCAAAAACAGCCAAAAGCAAGGAGAGGAAATGGAAAAAGCTGAGCCCTGCCTCGGCAGCTCTGTTGTTGACCTGATCTGCTCCAGCAGTCCTAACACTCGTGGGGGTGCTCAGTGTCCCACACACTAGCAGTGTGGCGCCCTAAAGGACAAAGAAGGTATCTTCTACGGTAAAAGCGTGTTTCACCTTCTGTCCAGGCAGTCCCAAGAGATATGATATTTGTGACTTTGGCTAAGCTATCAGAGGAAGGCCCAGAGAGACATCATGATACTGATGGAACATGCAGCCTGTAGCCCAAGACACGGGATGAAAGGACAGGCTGTGTCCAGTGAGCCCCCCAGCTCCCATCTCTTGTCTTTCCTCTGGCTTAGACACCCTTTTCCATTCACAACTCCAGACGTACATCCTCTGCCTCTTGAAACTGGAACACATCTGCCCTGGCTTTGCAGATGTGTGATTTATAAGATCTCCCTGTAACTCTTCTCCCCCTTCTCCTCCTCTTCACCTCTGGGCTTTGGGGTTTCAGACTTTTTTTATTTTTTTTTAAGCTGGCGTGTTTCTGGAGACTGGGTCACCTTGATTTATTATGCCCTGGACTCATTAACAAAAGACTCTGAGACAGGTCATTTATTTTCTGAGTGGCGATTTCCTGTCCTACCCCAGCTCCACTCTGCAGGAATCCTTGCAAAGCACAGACGGACATTAAGGGCACTGTCACCACCAGAGACAGGAACGGAGCAAGGAAGGTGCAGAGGGCAGAAAACAATCCTTGAAAGTTTTTCTCTTTATAATTTTCTCCAGAAACTTACTTTCTCTTAGTTTGATCTTCATTCTCCTGCCCAGGCAAATGGGCCAAAGCTTTCCAACTAAATTTCAAGGCTGTTTTTGTACAGCAACCAATATTGTCCTTTCTTCGCTATTTTATATTTTAACTATCTAATATGATATGCAAAAGCCAATACAATTAAGTTAATTAAAAACAAACACACAAACCAAGGTGGGTGTTAATGGGCACTTTGAGCGTGTATTAGATAAATTAAATGGCAAAATTTGCTGCCCTGGAATGCAAACAAACTTTACAGTCAATGCTTGGGCTTCAGAGAGAAGAGAAAGAGTAGAAAGCATCACGAATCTCAGAGAGGACCTTGGGAGGAAGACGAAAGATGCTGTGACTTCAGTTTAGGCTGAAGACTGAGTTATTAACTGTTTTCAGGTCGTGGGAAGGCAGTTCCACCCAGCAATGATGGTGACCAGCTGCTTTTTGACGGCCCTTAAGGACAGAACAAAAGGGAGCAAAATTAGATTGTGGCAAAAAAAAAACGAGAGAATAAGTAGTCATAAAAGTGAGTTGACAAGGCTAAACTCTATTGAGAGAGATGTGAAGGGGATACAAGGCTGTAAAGCTGTTAGCCCCATTTTATAGAGCAATGAATGGCAATTCAGAGAAGTGAAGAAACTTGCCTGACGTCACACATCTGGGACATGACTGAACCAGTTCTGGCTGACTCTACAGGAATGTATAGCTGACTCACAGGACAAAGAAATGAAAAGAAAATACTGGGGGTGGGGAGTCACGCTACACAGCGCTCCTGGTTAAGGTGAGCCATGTGTAGAATTCAGGGAGACCAGTCATGCGGAGCTTATAGTTTTGGGGTTGGGTATTATATGTTCCTTTGTGCTAGGAGGGCAAAGACCACTCTACCTCTCAGCCTGAAAGATGGGTTGAGTGGGCACCGTCCTCTCCAGGAACCCAGGAGACTGGCTATATTTGTGGTGGCCACTGATGTTGCCTGTCGTGGGCAGCACTTCAAAAGGAAGACTCCAGTCACAGCAAAGTGAAGGTGTGGGAGCTTGGGGATGGCTGAGCCTCAGAAAGAACAACCCAGCGACTCTTAGTGCACTGTCTCCTAAACAGTCATCCCTGTGAGAAGAGCAGTCAAGGTATTTCCAGGCGGTTCTTTAAAGAGCCACCAAAGTGGCCAGACTTCTGGTGAGGAGCCAGTTGTGACTGGATTGTTGTCTGTACCCAGTTGGGACATTTGGAGAAATGGGGGTGGCTAACACATACCTGTACTATACTGCACACTCCCTCTGCCAGGGCTTGTTCAAGCCAACTACCTTAGTTCAATCAGTCCTCACAACAACCCTATGCAGTCAACACCATTGCTGTCCTCAGAGGAGAGGCAAGGAAACTCATGAAGTCAGCTCTTCCCCCACGGCTAGGAGGAGGAGAAGTGGAACTGTGGAGCCCCAGGCAGTCTGAGCACAGCGGCTGCATTCTTAGCCACCAGGACTTAGCCTGACACGCTTAGAACTCTATAGCTCTGGGGTCACTGGCTCAAATGACATAGCTTCTTGCTGCTGGGTTTATAAGAATGTCTAGCCATTGTAAACAGTGTTCTAATTCAGGGATTTTATAATCATTCTTTCCTCATTTCCATCCTAAAGTGGGCTAGAGGGAAGAATAAGAAGCAGTCACTTCTTGACTCAGACTTTGGGTACTCACCCCAGACTGCTCAGTTAACGGCTTAGATGGTATCTAAGGGCCTGCAGCAAGAGCCCTGGGTTCCTCTATGGTAAATCCTACAAGTAGTGGTGAGAGGAGAGGTGGCCATACACCACTCTCAGACCTTAAGCCAAGTGTTTTTTGTTTTTTTTTTTTTGTTTCTACCACTTGCCTCATTCTCACAGGCCTAACAGTCCTTTGAGGCGGCTGTTATCTGCACAGTTGTACTAATGAGGGAGGTTGTGTAACTTGGCTGATGTCAGTCTGGCATTATACAAAGGGGCTGTGACCTGAGCATCCAGTGGTTAGCACAACACTTAGACCAGGCAGGCTTAGAAGGGAACTCAGGCTATGCTCAGTCTGCAGTTGTCCTAGCAGGCAAAGGAGGGGGCATTGGGGTTCAGCCTTCGGTGTGCAGCGCTATAACTGGACTAGACCAGCACCATCATTCCTAGGTTCTGCTCTGCCAGAAGCCTGGGGCCCTGACAGGATGCTACATTCAAACCTTGGCAATCCCTTCCTTCTTAATTTAGGCTTCCTCCCAGGAGGGGATCCTGGGGCAGGAACATGAGAAAGGGAAAGGAAAAATAATAAGAGATAAGTGAGAAAAAAAAGAGAATATTTATAGGGCTTGTAACATCTAATGGGAACCAGCTGCCTGTTTGGGGGTGGGAGATTTTTGTTTGTTTGTTTGTGGGAGATTTTTTTTAAAGGACTTTTCATGTATATGTCTGGAATGAAAAGATAGGGAGAGAAAAAAAAATGTGTGTCCTGGAGCCCTGCTGGAGGCTAGGGGAGGACTGTGCTCCCTGCACACCGGGCATGAGATTTCTGCTCTCCCGCCAGCCTTGCTCCACCCCCACCTCCTGCCTTCATTTCTTTTTTTTTTTTTTTTTTTTTTTTTTTTTTTTTTTTTTTTTTTTTTTTTTTTTTTTTTTTTTTTTTTTTTTTTTTTTTTTTTTTTTTTT
>NC_034601.1:39365822-39382202 GCF_900095145.1 Mus pahari
GAGAGAGAGAGAGAGAGAGAGAGAGAGAGAGAGAGAGAGAGAGAACCAGCTGGCTTACCCATCTTTCTGCTCAGTAAAGTGATGTCAGCTGAGCTAAGTTAAGGATGTGAGTGTCCTCCCATTTGTCCCCTTAGGCTTTGGTTTCCAGGAACACCTCATTGTTGAGACAATTTTTTGTTTAAATAAACCATCATTTACTTTAGAGCTCGGTCTTTCTAGTAAAAATCTGTAACCCTGTCTCCTACCAAGCTAAAGGAAAATGCCCAATAAGCAATGCCACTTTTGTTGAAAGAGGATATAGCAGAAGAAAAGTAATTTTCTTCAGCCTTCATAGGTTCTTTTAAAAATATTTGTTAGAGTAAAAAGGAATTTTATATGTATAAGTATTTCTTTACCTTAACTACTCTCTGGAAGCGTCACTGTCCATTAAGACTGGTGTGGGTGTGAAACATTGAGGATTTGAATGTGGACTTGGATTATTAGTTGTTTTTCTCCTGATAGCCCAGGGAATATCCACTAATGCATGTGGCATGGAGTTTCTACTACCCTGCTTTAAGCTCTGGGCAAACTGTGCTACCAACCTCTGTCCTGGCTCCCTGGGATTGCAGGTGAAACACACACACACACACACACACACACACACACACACACACACTTTTTAGCTCAATGGATGGGCATTTCTAAGCCTCCCATGGCTAACATGCCCTTACCTTCACTCCCAGCTCAGTACCTCTAATTCTGCCCTCATCTTGGTTGCTCAGTTACCTGTAGTCCTAGTCAACACCTCTAAATCTTCCCTCGTCTCAGTTGCGTTTCTAATCTCCCACCTGCTACCCCAGGCCCAGTTGAGGAAGTGGCCAATGGCCACTCCACCTGAGATCTCACATGGCTGGTGGCTCTCTCTCCCTCTGAAGCATGGTGATTCTCTTTCCTTCTCTTGCATCTACTAGCCTGCCTGCAGGAACCTGAAAGTCCTGCCTCTTCCACCCAGTCATTGACAGCTAGCATCTTTAGTGATGGCTCAAGAACCAACTGGAGAACAGGACCTTCAATGTTCACATGCAGATTCCCGATCAAAGCATCAGAACCACTCCTTACAGGAGTAGCAAATGGAGAAAGGGTCACAGACAGATTCTATCTATCCGAGCAAAAATTGTCAAAATTCTGGAGTTAGAAAATTTGAAGGTCCAAAATACTTACATGGAACATGAAGGACTGTACCTTATATTTACGTGGTTTGTTGTTGTTGTTGTTTATTCGTTGTGGTTTTATTTTGCTTTGTTTTGTTTTTCTGGTACTGCACATAGGCCCTGAAGAAGCTTGGATGCGAGACAACCCACCACAGCACAGGGAACTCCAGGACTACGCTGATCTGCATGTAGGATGATTTAAGAAACCCTGATCTCACTGCCCCTCCTAGATGTGGAAAGCCATGAACAGCGGTAGATGTGGGGGCTAGGGATAAGTACAGTTTGGGTACAGCGACTGAACCAGTTAAGTGTTGAGTTAATCTGGGCAGCTTCTCTGCATTGGGTCTGAACAGTCATGAGAGGCTTGGCAGCTGAGCCTTTGTTTTGGAAGGATGAACTAATTATTGCCTTCGAACTCGTTTTAAAACAATAACATAAAAACTAATTAAAAATATTAACATAGAACTTATAGTTTCAGCCTGACATGGGAGGAGCTTAGAGGTCACCCATTCAAAGAAGCCAAGGAACGTTAAGGAGTGACAGGGAGGGTGAGAAAAAAGGAAAGGAAGGTCAAGACACAAAAGTACCTATGTGGGTCAGTCTAGAGAGCCATTGCTCAGCACAAGGAATGCAAGTACAGTGTTAGAGTCTACACTGAAAACTTGCCGGATGTAGACATGATGGTTAGTGTTAACTATCAGCATGACTGAATTCAGAATCACCTACATATTTAACCTCTGGGCATGATGGAAGGGGGATTATCTTGACTGTGCTAATCAAGGTAGTAAGTCCCATCTACTGTGGGTGACACCATTTCCTGAACAGGATCCTAGACTACAAAGGAGGTGAAAAGGAGCTGAGAAATAAGCATGCATTCGTTCATGACTTCCTGATTGTGGATGTGTGTAAAGCAGCTGATTCAAGCACTTCCTGCCTTGACTTTCTGACCATGATGGACTGTTCTTGATGTGTGGCTTTCTGACCATGATGGACTGTTCTTGACCTGCGATGGACTGTTCTTGACCTGCGATGGACCGTTCTTGACCTGTGATGGACCGTTCTTGACCTGTGATGGACTGTTCTTGACCTGTGAACCAAAATGATCTCTTCCTTCCTTAGGTTGCTTTGCCAAGTGCTTTTTATCATGGCGATAGGAAGAGAAACCAAGTCAATATATCCTGGCTATTGTAGCACTCATTCAGTACCTAGGTACAGAGTAGATAATGATGGATAGTGGTAGGTAAGCTAATTTACTTGATTATAATAATCATTTCACTGTGTACATGCATATTGAACTGTTATGTTATACACTTTAAATATATATTTAATCAGATTGGAAAATCAGCAACTCTGCTCCATTCTGGCAGAGAATAGAGATGGTTGGGGTGACCACTGCCCTCCACATGCAAGAGACAGATAAGTGAATATGGGGAATCTCAACCTAGCAGAACAAAGACTATGTACGTGGGACCCAGTGCCACAGTAGCAAAGCCTGAGCTATATGTCTGAGTTACTGGAGACTTAGCATGGACTAGCTGACCCTGCAAACTTCAGTGGAATCCCAGTCAGGAGGGGCAGGAAGGAAGTGCTTATACTTTGTGTGTGTGTGTGTGTGTGTGTGTGTGTGTGTGTGTGAGAGAGAGAGAGAGAGAGAGAGAGAGAGAGAATTTCACCTTTAGAAGGAATATCAAATTCTTCATAGCCAAGTTTGGGATGAGAAAAAATGATTTTGAAATAAGTTAGAACATTCCATTCTTAACAAATGCTCCCCCCCCCCTCAGAAAACACTTGCTGTTCAATGTTTAATCTCAAGAAATGTTCTCAGGACTCTATCAACCTGGAAGAAAAGATAAACCAAACTCCAGACTCTTTGCCTTCTCTCTCCTACCTGCAGAATGCCAAGGAGCTCTGCTGAAGTCAGCAGGCCCACTTGGGAAGGTGGTCTCAGCATAAACATCCGGAAGGAATTCCTTCCACATTACCAAAGGCCTCTGACTGCATTTGCTTTTACCCAGTACATCTTGTCTCTCAACCAAAAATTTACAAGGCATGCTGAAAAGCAAGGGGCATGCACAGCTCAATGAGACAGAGAAAGTACCAGAAAAAGCTGAAGATATGGCAAGAATGTCAGTGTCTGTAGACCAGGAGTTTAAAGGAGCTAAAGTTTCTACCCTGAGGGTTCCAGTGGAAGCACACACACACACACACACACACACACACACACACACACACACACACAAAGACCAAGCAATGGGCAGTGTAAGCAGAAGGGAGAGGATTGTGAGAGAGAATAAAAATGAAATGAGAGGCATGGGATCAGGACAGAGAAGGAAGTCAACCTGGGGATTCTCTGCAGACCTTTAGGAAACTGAACAGCATGAAGAAGCCCCACAAACCCAGCCAAACAAAAGGGGAGCAACTGCAGAAGATATAAATATCTATAACGAATAGGAAGACCATAAAGGGAAGAGAGAGAGAAGAAGAACTAGTCTAAGTAGTAATGGCTACAGAGGAAGGAAGTTCAGAGAATGTCAAAGAGAATAAATTTCAAAATTAAAGCAACCCTGATAAGTTAGATACAAAATAAGTTAGATACGTTCAGCTAGGCCTTGGGGCACAGGTCGGTAAGCTCAAATGGACTTGGGAGGCTGAGGCAGGACTGCAAGGCCTGATGGGACTACAGAGTTGGTTCAAGGCTAGCCTGGGAAAAACAGGAGTAGAGTGGTCCTTGGTTTAATAAAGAGCACCTAGAGAGAACCCATGGATGTTGTGTTAATGATTAAGTGAGTGAATATAATGGGACAGGAGTTTAACTCTTCAGACCCACCTGGTGAAAGGAGAGAGAAAATCCAACTCAAGCAAGTTGTCTCTGACCTCCACATTCACACCTTGGCATGTGCATATGTACACACACACCTCTCTCCATATATATATATATATATATATATATATATATATATATATATATATATACAAACAAACAAACAAATGTATTAAAATTATCCAGAGGGTTCCTGGGGCTTGTTGGCCAGCCAGTCTAGCCATTTGGTAAACTCAAGTTCAGTGAGGGACTCTTATCAAAGAATAAAGCGGAATGTAATTGGGGAAGGGATCTGACATTCACCTCTTGCCTCCACAAACTCTCTCTCTCTCCCCTTCTCTTTCTCTCTCTCCCTCTCTCAAGTCATAGAGGACATAAGAATCAAGACTATAGAACATACAGAGAAGAATAAGCAGTTTATTGGGTTGCTGCCTGGGGCCAGGTAGACGTCCAAGGGCTGGACAGATCTGGTCCTGCTTCTTGCAGGTGCTGGTTGAGAGGGTAGGGGGTGGGGAAAGGTGGGAGTGAGGGTGGGGCATGTAGGAGAGCCAGTCCTGTCCTGCCCCTCACCTGGGCAAAGCAGGAGAGCTGGCCTTGGTGGTGTGGGTACAGGAGAGCTGGTAGGCTGACCAACTCATCTAGCACCCAGGCCCAGATCCAGGGCTTACCTACATGTATCCCTATCTATGAACTGCCGGAGCATGCGGTGTGACACAGGGCAACAACAGGACAACTGAGAGGAGTCCTGGTGAGGATCGAGCATCGAAAGTGTGGCAAAAGCCAGAGGCCTTGAACCAGACCTGTTTAGACAAAAGGGTATGCTGAGTGACACACTAACACACTGAAGCCTCCACTATGAAATTGTTGTTTGTTTTTGTTTTGTATTCTTTATGGGGGGGTTGCAAGGGCAGAGGGTAGATGTGGAGAAACAGGGACATGAGTGGAACTGGGGTACATGGTGTGAAATTCACAAAGAATCAATTTTTTTAAAAAAAGTTTAAAAAGTGTATTTGGGGGCTGGAGAGATGCTTCAGCACTTAAGAGCACTGGTCGTACTTGAGGATCAGGGTTAGACTCCCAGCCCCCACATGGAAGTGCACCACTGTTTGTAACTCCAGTTGCAGAAGATCTGATCTGACTTCCTTCTCTGGTCCTTGAAGGCATTGTTTGCACCCGATGTACATACACATGTGCAGGTATGTCTTTTAAAATATTTTTGAAGATAGATACTATATAAAGTTATATTTTTAAAAGGAATTCAAGAGAATTAAAATGAACAAACAAACAAACAAACAAACAAACAAAAACCAGCCTGATGCTAATCTATGTTATTGGTCACGGGAAGGGCACTAGGAAAAGTAATGTTGGGAACCAGAAAGACCATGCAGATAGATGCAGCTGCTGATAGAACACGTTGGGTGGGAGAGCCATACTTTACAAAATTATACCGTTTTGCTCTGTCAATAGATCTAAGGAGCAAAGGCATGTGAGCATACTCATAGATATTAAAAAGTAATCCCCAATTATTCAACAAATACTACAATCGACAAACTCACTGGAAACCAAGGGCCTCTCGGCAGTCGCTGCATTTCTTTCTACTGCTTTGGTTCTGATCAACACATTTAATGAAAGAAAGAAAGAAAGAAAGAAAGAAAGAAAGAAAGAAAGAAAGAAAGAAAGAAAGAAAGAAAGAGTTTAGAGGTTGTGTTAGTCAGTGAAGGCTAAGTTAAAAAAAAAAAAAGCCTGCCCTAAACAGAGTGACTTCATCAATAGCTATCTATGTAAGTGCAGGCTGCATAAAAAAATAATCCCAGACAAAGTGCTAAGTCCTCTTACTGGTTCTTAGATATTGCCTTCTCATGATGTATGAATCTCTTCTTATAAGAGCAGTAATCCTTTGGATCAGGGCTCTGCCCCTTTGGCCTCATTTAACCTTAATTACTTTCTTAGAGACACAGTTACACTAGGGATTAGGGATTCGACATGAGTTTTGATGGAGTACAAACATTCAGTCAATAAGAGATGTACAAAATGGAAAGAAAGTTATAGTTTAAAAAACTCTTATTAGAATATTTAAATTTATATGAGAACTAATGACAGATTGAAAGGTAAAAAAGAAACACAATGAAAATCATTAAAGGTGAAGAAGTGTGAAGCCACAGCATCACAACATTTCAGTAGCATCAGAATAAGAAACATATCCAGGAGTAAATTTAAATTCAAATTTAAAAAATCATTATTATTGAGTCACATGATGACTAACCTGGTCTCATTTTTCAAGGTTCTGTCCTTCTAGGTTTCCTTAGTCCTTTCCTTCCCCCAAATCTCTCAATACTGAACAGAAGTTTAGATACCTAATTTAAAAACCAAAAACTACTCACGGTTGTTATTTCATGATATAAAAGACTGAATCATTTCTATAATTCTAAAAATCAGGTATAAACTACTTTTTCAATTATCCAACTTCATCCTTAAATAAGTATACACATTCATTAGATTTAAAACAATAAACACTTTCTTGTTTAGCCCCAGAGATAGCTGACAAATAGAAAGAGGTGTGGGCAATCTGTAGGTTGCAGAGTGAGGAGTTTTGTATATCATGGATTTGGAAACTGATTTTCTTGGCATATGAGCTTCAGGTCCAAATTATTCTGTGGAAGTTAAAAACTTTGGATTTTTTTCATTGCAATCTATGGGTTTTCTAGAAACAGTCTCCCTGTTTCAGATGGCTACATCTTTGTTAAAATGAGAGGCTGGGTTCCACTCATTAAGTAATACCAAGAGCTTATATTATAAGCATAGTTTATTTCACCTAGCTGGCCTTCCTTTCACCACACGCCTAATTTGTGGAACTATACATAATTTTCCTACACGTATATACACATAATATGTAGAACTACGTGTAGTGTAGGACTACGCATACAATTTTCTTTTCAACCCAAAATGTCAAACTTAAAGAGCTTCCAATTTTAGAGAACAAAACAAAATAGGCAGCTTATTTAAGAAAAAAAAAAAAAAAAAAAAAAAGCGTAGCTGGTCCTTGGTGTTTCAGGCCTGTTTCCTTGCTACATGGGACACTAAGAGAGGAGGATCACAAGTTCAAGGCCAGCTTCCACTACTTTATAAAGTCAAGGTTGTCCTGGGTAACCTTAGTGAGAACCTTTCTCAGAACAAGCGAGTTCTGTGCATACAGAACTCCACTATAGAAGTGGGGGAGAGGGAGTGGGAGTGGGGGTGGGGAGTTTGTTTCTGTCTATAGCATCCTGGTTTTAAAAACCTCTATCCACAGAACAAGAACAGAACAAAGTTTACCTTGAGACTTGACTGAGTTTTGTAGGCTGCCATCTCTACAATCCTCCTTAGAAACTAACTCAAGTTTGATGTTTTGGGAGACCTAATTACCTCTATTGCCACCTACTGGTACACTTATCCATGTCGTTTTGAATTCAGCTAATAGTTTTCCTGCCTCTAAGGAAACAAAGCGTCAATAAGAAGAGAAATGAGCAGCCAAAGAGGCTTCGCCTATGTGGCTGCGTCTGCTTAGTTTCCACATGGGGCGACTAGTGAGGAGGGTAAACTCTGAGGGACCAGGCCCTGTCCCTTAGTGAGTCCCTAGCATAGAAGTAAAACGTGCAGCTTGATGTGTAGATTCCACAGGGGTTCTCTGAACAGTCTCCTGGTTAAGAGGTTATCTCCTGGAGTTCATTTAATATGGGTTATCCCCTGCCTCCAGTGCAGCAGAAAACTAGTTTTTAAAAACACTGAACAATTTTGAGTGTTGATTTTTTTTTAAGTCAAACGTTTAATTTATTTATTTTTGTTGCAGTGTTGCTAAGTTCTGTTTTTCTAGGAATTTTCTCATTGATAATGAATTTTCAAATTAACAAAGGTGCAGTAATGTCTTTATAATCTTTTTTAAAATAAGAATTTACTTATACATTTTTAATAGTTATTTATTTTTATTTCATGTGCATTGGCATTTTGCCTGCATGTATATGTATGACTGTGTGAGGGTGTCAGTCCTGGAGTTACAGACAGTTGTGTGCTGCCTTGGGGGTTCTGAGAACCAAACACAGGTCCTTTGGGAAAGTAGCTAGTGGTCTCCAGCCCCAGGTTCCTTTTTGTATGCTAAATTCTGAAATGTAATAGCTCTTTCTTTAATCGAAGCTCTTTGATTTGTGTAGTTGCTTCTTTTATTTTTCTTTTGTAGAACATGATTTTAATATTTCAACTGTTGATATTCAACAAACAGAATAGTTATTTTAAGATATATTTCATTGTTATGTCTCCCTTTTCATTTCTGATTTATTAATTTGGATACTGTCTCTGTGCCCTCTAGTTAGTCTGGCTAAGGATTTATCTATCTTGTTGATTTTCTCAAAGAACCAGCTCCTGGTTTGGTTGATTCTTTGAATAGTTCTTTTTGTTTCTCTTTGGTTTGACTATTTCCTGCTGGCTACTCCTCTTGGGTGTGTTTGCTTCTTTTTGTTCTAGAGCTTTCCAGTGTGCGGTCAAGCTGCTAGTGTAAGTTCTCTCCAGTTTCTTTTTGGAGGCACTCAGAGCTACGAGTTTTCCTTCTACCACTGCTTTCATTGTGTCCCATAAATTTTGGTATGATGTGTCTTCATTTTCATTAAATTCTAAAAAGCCTTTAATTTCTTTTTTTTATTTCTTCCTTGACCAAGTCATCACTGAGTAGAGCGTTGTTCAGCTTCCATGTGTATGTGTGCTTTCCATTGTTTTTGTTGGTATTTAAGACCAGTTTTAGTCCGTGGTGATCTGATAGGGTGCATGGGATTATTTCAATCTTCTTGTATCTGTTGAGGCATATTTAGTGACCAATTATATGTCAGTTTTGGAGAAGTTACTGTGAGGTGCTGAGAAGAGGGTGTATTCTTTGGCTTTTGCATGAAATGTTCTATAAATATCTGTTAGATCCATATGCTTCATAACTTCTGTTAGTTTCACTGTGTCTCTGTTCAGTTTCTGTTTCCATGATCTGTCCATTGCTGAGAGTGGGGTGCTGAAGTCTCCCACAATTATTGTGTGGGGTGTGATGTGTACTTTGGGTTTTAGTAAAGTTTGTTTTATGAATGTTGATGCCTTTGTATTTGGAGCATATATGTTCAGAATTGAGAGTTCTTCTTGGTAGATTTTTCCTTTGATGAGTATGAAGTGTCCTTCCTTATCTTATTTTTATATCTTTTGCTTGAAAGTTGATTTTATTTGATATTGGAATGGGTATTCCAGCTTGTTTCTTGGGATCATTTGCTTGGAAAATTGATTTCTAAGCTTTTACTCTGAGGTAGTATCTGCCTTTGTCACTGAGGTGCGTTTCCTGTATGCAGCAAAATGCTGGGTCCTGTTTACATATCCAGTCTGTTAGTCGATGTCTTTTGGGGGGGAATTGAGTCCATTGATGTTAAGAGAAATTTAGGAAAAGTGATTGTTACTTCCTGTTATTTTGTTGTTAGAGGTGAAATTATGTTTATGTGGCTATCTTCTTTGGAGTTTGTTGAAAAATTACTTTCTTCCTTTTTCTAGGGTGTAGTTTTCCCTCCTTGCGTTGGTGTTTTCCATCTATTATCTTTTGTAGGGTTGGATTTATGGAAAGATATTGTGTAAATTTGGTTTTGTCTTATAATATCTTGGTTTCTTCTTCTATGGTAATTGAGAATTTTGCTGGGTATTGTAGCCTGGCCTGGCATTTGTGTTCTCTTAGGGTCTGTATGACATCTGCCCAGGATCTTCTAGCTTTTACAGTCTCTGGTGAGAAGTCTGGTGTAATTCTGATAGATCTGCCTTTATTTGTTACTTGACCTTTTTCCCTTACTACTTTTAACATTCTTTCTTTGTTTAGTGCATTTGGTGTTTTGATTATTATGTGATGGGAGGAATTTCTTTCCTTGTCCAGTCTATTTGGAGTTCTGTAGGCTTCTTGAACGTTCATAGGCATCTCTTTCTTTAGGTTAGGGAAGCTTTCTTCTATAATTTTGTTGAAGATATTTACTGGCCCTTTAAGTTGGGAATCTTAGCCTTCTTCTACACCTATTATCCTTAGGTTTCATCTTTTCGTTGTGCCCTGGATTTCCTGGATGTTTTGGGTTAAGAGCTTTTTGCTTTTTGCATTTTCTTTGACTGTAGTGTCAATGTTTTCTGTGGCATCTTCTGCATCTAAGATTCTCTTTTCTATCTCTTGTATTCTGTTGGTGATGCTTGCATCTATGACTCCCTATCTCCCTATCTCTTGCCTAGGTTTTCTATCACCAGGGTTGTTTCTTGATTGTTTATTGTCTCCATTTCAATTTGTAGATCTTGGATGATTTTGTTCATTTCCTTCACCTGTCTGATTGTGTTCTCCTGTAATTCTTTAAGGGATTTTTGTGCTTCCTCTTTACTGGCTTCTAGCTGTTTAACTGTATTCTCCTGTATTTCTTTAAGGGAGTTATTTATGTCCTTCTTAAAGTCCTCTATCACCATCATGAAAAGTGATTTTAGATCCAAATCTTGCTTTACCATTATGATGGTATATCCAGGACTTGCTATGGTGGGAGATTTGGGTTCTGATTATGCCAAGTAACCTTGGTTTCTGTTGCTTCTGTTCTTATGCTTGTCTCCTGCCATCTGATTATCTTTAGTGCTACCTGCCCTCTCTATATCTGACTGGAGCCTGTCCTTCCTGTGATCCTGGTTGTGTTAGAACACTTCAAAGTTCAGCTGTCTCTGTGATCCTATGATTCTGAGATCCAGTGATCCTAAAATCCTGGATGTGTTAGAGCTCCTGGGAGTCAAGTTGCCTCTGGGATCTTGAGATCCTGGTGTGATTAAGCTCCTGTGATCCTGTGATCCTGTGATCCTGTGAACCTGGGTGTGTTAGAGTGCCTGAGAGTGGGGTTTTTCTGGGTGTTGTGGGTTGTGGGATTGGCTGCAGAGTTGGTGCCCAAAATCTGCACAGGGCACCGGCTCAGACCAGAAAGGAACCTGTGCCACTGTCGGGTGGAGTTCCTGGGTCTCACTGGTCCCAGTTACTCCAGTGCTGGGGCAGCTGTTGTGTCCTCCTCACCTCTGATCCTATGATCCAGAGTATTGATTTTTAGAAATATTAATCAAAGTGAAGTGTTTGGGTTTCCAAATGAACATAGTAGGCTCTCTCTCTCTCTCTCTCTCTCTCTCTCTCTCTCTCTCTCTCTCTCTCCTCAGTTATTTCACCTGTGGCCTCTCTGTTGTGTCCTCCCTCATGTAATTCACCTTCCCATCTTTCTATAGCTCCTACTCCTTTTCTTTTCTTTTTTTTTTTAACATGCTGATGCAACTCTTGCATGTAGTAGTGCTAATGTGAACATTGTTCTCTTCCTGGTAGCCTTTACAGTGGTGATTTTCAAACTGTGGGTCATGACCCCTTCAGGGTTGAATGACCCTTTCACAGGGGTCACCTAAGACCATTAGAAAAACACAAGCTATTTATATTATGATTCATAGACATAGCAAAATTACAGTTTTGAAAAAGATAATTTTATGGTTGAGGGTCACCACAACATGAAGAACTGTATTAATATGATTGCAGCATTAAGAAAGTTGAGAGCCATGGCTCTCAGGAATTCTTAATACAAGCCTACTTCATTCTGCTTGGTTCTTGGTGGTTTTGCAGGTGAAATACTTGTTGCTAAACATATCCACTATGAAAAAGTGTGGGTAATTTAAATAATTAGGAGTTTTAATGTATGTGTATTTCTGTCATGAGTATGTTTATACATATTTATATATACATGTGAAACGGAGGGAGGGGGACCTCTTCCAGAAATCTTAGCAGGTCTCAGAAAATAGCATATTTCTCCCTGTGCTCTCAGCAAAGGCTTGTCAGATAATTTAATAAAGCATGAAAAGTATATGATGGTATATTTAAGCTTTTGCCCATAGTTACCTATGTATTTTGATACTTGACACCCACTTAGCCACACATCCTACATAAATACACAGATCAAGGAGTCCCTTGGGGCCTTCTCAGATGCAAGCTTTGAGTGTAGTCTGTACATCAGCTTGGCTAGGCTGTAGGAAAAATAAGCAGGCGCTCCCAGCCAGAGGAAGTCATTTGCAGCTCCTCCCACACTTACTGGTGGAATCTCCTTATTTAAAACAAACAGAGCTGGAAGCTGCAACTCCAGTGGCTGGCTATTAGCAAGTTCAGTTGTCAAAACACAGACCTGGTCTTTAAACATATAAAATAGGAAAGCCCAAAGCCAACTCCTGACCATTAGTGTCTCCATAGTTGGAGCCTCCTCCGACACATCTTTAGGACCCTTGAGGGCCACAAGCTCTGAACACCTATGAGCTATGTTTAGAGTTTACTTGACCCCTCAGAAAGGCTCCCCTCTCCTTTCTCTCCCTTCCTACCTTCCAGCATGAGTGCTTCCTGCAAAGACAATTCAGCTACCATCTTCTACTAACTAAGTCAATGACTAGTCAAATAAGTTTTCTGACAGCCATAGAGAAACCAGGCCCGCTGCCCAGCTTCATAGATAAGAGAGTTCCCGTGGAAGCAGTGAAAATGGCCAAAAGAGGAAAGTGGGACATGACATAGGCTACTTTAGGGGGATTTTGTTCATTTCCTGTTTCTGTGTTCACAGCTTGACCCCATACAACACAGGATGCTTAAGTGCAGGCCTGGGCATGTCCAAGCTGAGGAGAGAAATGTTATTCAGTATCCTTTAGTTTATCATGGACGCCCATCTTCATTTTGCTGCAGAAAAAAAAAAAAAACAGAATTAGTTGTAAACACGGATTGGATTCTCATCATTAAGGGCACCAACTGCTCCTTCAGAAGACCCGGGTTCTGTTGGTTCCTGGCCTTCACCTGGAGACTCACAACCATCTGTAACTCCAGTCCCAGGGCAGCTGGTGTCCTCTTCAGGCCTCTCAAGGGCCCTGCACACACAGGGTTCACAGACAGGCAAGCAAAACATTTACATACACAAAATAATTTTTTAATTAAAAAATAGACTTTTGTCTCTCAACTTATTTGCTGTCGTTTACCTTTTTCTTGTAAGAAATGATACATTGAAGTCGTATCTACAGGGGCCGAAGAGATGGCTCAGAGGTTAAGAGCATGCATTGATCTTGCAGAAGACCCGAGTTTGGTTTCCAGCACACACACCAAGCAGCTCACAACTTGTAACTCTAGTTCTAGAGGACCTTATCCCTCTGGCCGCTGAGAGCTCTGGGTAACTTTCCCTTTTTCCTTTACACTTTGTTTTGAGCTTTTAAAAATATTATGTATCAATTTTTCTCATGATCTGAACCAAATTATATATGCTTATCTTTTTATAGTAACATATATACATATGCATGTTTATGTAACATATGTGTGTATTCATATGTGCATATATATATATATATATATATATATATATATATATATATATGATATTATGCTATTCAGTGTAGAGGTTCTTTCCCACTTGACTTACATCTCAGAAGACCTACTATCTTCCACTTACGTGATCTTGAGTAACTCACTGTGATGGCTGGAATGAAAATGGCCTTTGTAGTCTCATAGGGAGTGGCATTATTGAATGGGTGGACTTGTTGGAGGAAGTGTGTCACTGGGGGTGGGCTTTGAGGTTTCAGAAGCTCATGCCGGTCCCTGTGTCACTCTCTCTTCTTGCTCAACCTGCTGATCCAAATGTAGAACTCTTAGGCCCTCTCCAGCAGCATGTCTGCCTGCATGCTACCATGTGTGCCACTGTGATGACAACGGATTTAACTCCTGAAATGGAAGCCAGCCCCAATTAAATGCTTTCCTTTATGAGAGTTGCTGCGGTCATGGTGTTTCCTCATAGCAATAGAAAGCCCAATTAAGAAACTCGTCCTTCAAATCTTAGTTTCCTCCTTATCAAAAATGGAAATAATTAATATTTCCCTCCCTCAAGAACTGTGTGAATGTAAAGTGACAAAAAGTAGTGAATCCTCCCTGAAGAGCCTCGCAGATCAATACCCCAACACCTCTCACTCCTCACAGGGGAGCTATCTGAAGGATCCTGCTGGAACTGGTCTAGGGAAAGGGAGTAGCTCCATTTACTGGAGGCTGCTGTCAGAGTGGGCCACAGCACGATTTCTTGCTATTCTTCAATTATGCCTGAGAACTGCTTGACCCAAATTTGAGATTAATGCAGTCCTAAGGGCAATAAACGAGTGTAAATAATGGAATGGTGTGGTAAAACACAAACACATGTGCTTTGGATTTGGAAAGCCCAGAGTTTAAATTTTGCTAATTACTAACCGTGTGACCCGAGGCAAGTGACTTAGATTTCTGGAGTCTTGATTTCCTCATGTTTGATAATTCTAACATCCGTGGAACCCTTCTGACATGCCAAACCTAGGCTCAGGATTTTATATGTGTTGTTTATTTCAACATCATAGCAATTCCATGCCGTGTAATTGTATAATTACTGCCACTTTACAGGTGAAGAAGGAGTGACGTAAGCTACAGTCATACAGTCCTGTACAAGGAGAGGAGAGTTTCACCCAGCCAGTCCAGACCTGGAGTGCACTCCTTTCTTTACTCTGTTGTCAAATAGCCACTCCTAGCTTTTCAGCTCACAGGGCTTCTTTTCTTTTGTTCTGTTTTATCTTATTTTACACATGGGGTTTTGTTATGTAGCTCAGTTTGACCTTAGACCCACAGTTGTTCTTACTCAGCCTCCCAAGTGATGCAAATCCAAGCAGGTACTGCCATATCCAAGCACTAGGAGGGTACTATGGGATGGTTACAGAGGTATGCATATGCTGCAGGTTGGTCTAGTTCTGCTATGTATTCAAATGCTAAATTCTATGCCCCAAGATGTGGTTGCCTTAAGATGAGCAAATTCTCACATACACCAGCTTTCATGGACAAACCTTGCTTCTCACTTTAAAACTATTGGTTAAATAAAAATGGCTACAGTCAATTACTGGAGGGGTTGGAGGCAAGCTTTCAGTTACCTGACTGGGGGTTGCAGCTAGGGGGGAACAGGAAGTCTCTATTAGCCATGATGGACCAGCAGCACACACCAGAGTGAAATGCTTCACCAGGACATCAGATTCCTGGAGCAGAAATAAACTGGGGAGATTCAAACAGCAAGTATTTGGGGAGCATAGTTGGAGAAATAGCAAACCTGGTGTTAGAGAATTAGATTAGGGGTAATGCCCCAGTAGTTGTTCAGGGTTCAATAAATAAATCACAGTGATAGTAATTAACTCACACACATACCCATTGCCCCTAAAGGCTTATGTGGGAAGTGTGTTCTAGTTGTACTTCCATTTGTTGTCTCCTTGGCCCAGGGAGTGGCACTATTAGGAGGTGTGGCCTTGTTGGAGTAGGTATGTCACTGTGGGCATGGACTTTAAGAACCTCATCCTAGCTGCTTGGAAGTCAGTCTTCCACTAGCCGTCTCAGAAAAGATGTAGAACTCTTACCTCTGCCTGCATTGTGCCTGCCTAGATGCTCTGCCTACACCATACCTACCTGGATGCTGCCATGTTCCCACCTTGATGATAATGGACTGAACCTCTGAACATGTAAGCCAGCCCCAGTTAAATGTTGTCCTTTATAAGACTTGCCTTGGTCATGGTGTCTGTTCACAGCAGTAAAACCCTAACTAAGGCACCTGGGGCCATGTCTTCTCTCCATTCTTTTTCCTTTGAGAAATTGCAACAAGTTGCAAAAGCAAAAATCCTTTAATCAGCCAAATGATGTCTTTTAGATAATTGCACTGATATTTCTTATACCAAACTGCCTACTATAATGGTTACAGTCTATAGTGTCCTTGTCAGTCAGTAGATACTGGACTAAGAAATTTACACACAAAAATTTCAGTACAGCTCAACAATAAACTAAAGATTTCCTCCTTATTAGTCCCCTTTTGCAAACAAGGAGTCTGAGACTTGGATGCGGTGAGAGCTAGTTGGAGTTCTGGTGGATGGCAAGCCCAGGTGGCCCGTTACTGAGTTACTGACGTCTGCACTCAGTCACAGCCTTACATTTGCCTCTTTCTCTCTTCTGTGTGCTACCTGTGCCCACAGAGTGACTTGGCATGCTGCTTAGTACTATTTTTATTTTGATCAACCTGACACAAGCCAGGGCCATTTGAGAAGAGGGAACCTCAGTCGAGGAATTGTCTCTGTCAGATCGGCCTGTAGCAGTTCTATGTGGACACTTATATTATTATTATTATTATTATTATTTTCTTTATTTACATTTCAAATGCTATCCCGAAAGTTCCCTATACCCGCCCCCCCCCCCACCCACTCCCACTACTTGGCCCTGGCCTTCCCCTGTACTGGATCATATCAAGTTTACAAGACCAAGGGGCCTCTCTTCCCAATGATGGACGA